>NC_050071.1:108177548-108487048 GCF_009764565.3 Dermochelys coriacea
ACACAAAATGGGGAAGAGATGGCCAGCCCTCTGTAGAGATAGAGGTGGTTAGGGACTATTTAGAAAAGCTGGACGTGCACAAGTCCATGGGGCCGGACGAATTGCATCCGAGAGTGCTGAAGGAATTGGCGGCTGTGATTGCAGAGCCCTTGGCCATTATCTTTGAAAACTCGTGGCGAACGGGGGAAGTCCCGGATGACTGGAAAAAGGCTAATGTAGTGCCCATCTTTAAAAAAGGGAAGAAGGAGGATCCTGGGAACTACAGGCCGGTCAGCCTCACCTCAGTCCCTGGAAAAATCATGGAGCAGGTCCTCAAAGAATCAATCCTGAAGCACTTAGAGGAGAGGAAAGTGATCAGGAACAGTCAGCATGGATTCACCAAGGGAAGGTCATGCCTGACTAATCTAATCGCCTTTTATGATGAGATTACTGGTTCTGTGGATGAAGGGAAAGCAGTGGATGTATTGTTTCTTGACTTTAGCAAAGCTTTTGACACGGTCTCCCACAGCATTCTTGTCAGCAAGTTAAGGAAGTATGGGCTGGATGAATGCACTATAAGGTGGGTAGAAAGCTGGCTAGATTGTCGGGCTCAACGGGTAGTGATCAATGGCTCCATGTCTAGTTGGCAGCCGGTGTCAAGTGGAGTGCCCCAGGGGTCGGTCCTGGGGCCCGTTTTGTTCAATATCTTCATAAATGATCTGGAGGATGGTGTGGATTGCACTCTCAGCAAATTTGCGGATGATACTAAACTGGGAGGAGTGGTAGATACGCTGGAGGGGAGGGATAGGATACAGAAGGACCTAGACAAATTGGAGGATTGGGCCAAAAGAAATCTAATGAGGTTCAATAAGGATAAATGCAGGGTCCTGCACTTAGGATGGAAGAATCCAATGCACCGCTACAGACTAGGGACCGAATGGCTCGGCAGCAGTTCTGCGGAAAAGGACCTAGGGGTGACAGTGGACGAGAAGCTGGATATGAGTCAGCAGTGTGCCCTTGTTGCCAAGAAGGCCAATGGCATTTTGGGTTGTATAAGTAGGGGCATAGCGAGCAGATCGAGGGACGTGATCGTTCCCCTCTATTCGACACTGGTGAGGCCTCATCTGGAGTACTGTGTCCAGTTTTGGGCCCCACACTACAGGAAGGATGTGGATAAATTGGAAAGAGTACAACGAAGGGCAACGAAAATGATTAGGGGTCTAGAGCACATGACTTATGAGGAGAGGCTGAGGGAGCTGGGATTGTTTAGTCTGCAGAAGAGAAGAATGAGGGGGGATTTGATAGCTGCTTTCAACTACCTGAAAGGGGGTTTCAAAGAGGATGGCTCTAGACTGTTCTCAATGGTAGCAGATGACAGAACGAGGAGTAATGGTCTCAAGTTGCAATGGGGGAGGTTTAGATTGGATATTAGGAAAAACTTTTTCACTAAGAGGGTGGTGAAACACTGGAATGCGTTACCTAGGGAGGTGGTAGAATCTCCTTCCTTAGAGGTTTTTAAGGTCAGGCTTGACAAAGCCCTAGCTGGGATGATTTAACTGGGACTTGGTCCTGCTTTGAGCAGGGGGTTGGACTAGATGACCTTCTGGGGTCCCTTCCAACCCTGATATTCTATGATTCTATGATTCTATGATCTGTTGGAGCAGCAGGAAAGCCAACAAAAGCACAGACCCCCGATGCCCTCCTCCCCAAGTTCCATATCCTCCTCACCCAGACGCCCAAGAACATGGGGTGGGGGAGGCTCCGGGCACCCAGCCACTCCACTCCAGAGGATGGCCCAAGCAACAGAAGGCTTTCATTCAAACAGTGTTGATCTGTAGTGTGGCTACAATAAGCAATGTTGCCTTGTCCTTCCCTCCTCCCGCACCCCACCCGGGCTACCTTGTCAGTTATATCACTTTTTTTTAATTAATAAAGAATGCATGGTTTCAAAACAATAGTGACTTTATTTCCTTTGCTAGCTGTGATCAAAGGGGGCAGGGTGACTGGCTTACAGGAAATTAAAATCAACAAAGGGGGCAGGTTTTCAGCAAGGAGAAGCATACACCCAACTGTCACTCCGTAGCCTGTCCAGTCATGAAACTGGTTTTCAAAGCCTCTCTGATGCGCAGCACACCTAGCTGTGCTCTTCTAATCGCCCTGGTGTCTGACTGCTCAAAATCGGCAACCAGGTGATTTGCCTCAACCTCCCACCCTGCCATAAATGTCTCCCCTTACTCTCACAAATATTATGGAGCACGCAGCAAACAGCAATAACAATGGGAATGTTGGTTGCTCCGAGTTCTAACCTAGTCAGCAAACAGCACCAGCAAGCTTTTAAATATCCAAAGGCACATTCTACAACAATTCTGCACTTACTCAGCCTATAGTTGAACTGCTCCTTACTATTGTCCAGGCTGCCTGTGTTCAGCTTCATGAGCCAAGGGAGCAAGGGGTAGGCTCGGTCCCCAAGGATAACTATTGGCATGTCAACATCCCCAATGGTAATTTTCTGGTCTGGGAAGTAAGTCCCTTCTTGCAACTGCTCGAAGACTCCGGAGTTCCTAAAGATGCGAGCATCATGCACCTTTCCTGGCCATCCCATGTTGATGTCGGTAAAACGTTCCTTGTGATCCACCTGTGCTTGCGACACCATTGAGAAGTATCCCTTGTGGTTTACATACTGGTTGGCAAGGTGGTCCTGTGCCAAGATAGGGATATGCATTCTGTCTATTGCCCCACCACAGTTAGGGAAACCCATTGCAGCAAAGCCATCCAATATGACCTGCACATTTCCCAGAGTTACTACCCTTGATAGCAGAACGTCAGTGATTGCATTGGCTACTTAGATCACAGCAGTCCCCGCATTAGACTTACCCACTCCAAATTGATTCCTGACTGATTGGTAGCAGTCAGGCATTTCAAGCTTCGACAGGGCTATCGCCACTCACTTCTCAGCTGTCAGGGCAGCTCTCATCTTGGTATTCCTGCGCTTCAGGGTGGGGGAAAGCAACTCACAAAGTTCAAGGAAAATGGCCTTACGCATGCGAAAGTTTCACAGCCACTGTGGATCATCCCTTACCTGCAACATTATGTGGTCCCACAAGTCTATGCTTGTTTGCCGGGCCCAGAATCAGCACCACTGTATCAACCAGCCCCACTGCCGCCATGATGTCCCAATTGCCACAGCCCATGTTTTCAGGAACCTCTGTGTCCACATCCTCATCACAATCGTCCTCGTCCTGGCGTCTCTTAGCACAGTTTTGCACATACTTCAGGATAATGCGTAAGGTGTTTACAATGCTCATAACACCAGCGGTGAGCTGAGCGGGCTCCATGCTTGCCGTGATATGGCGTCTGCATGGGTAACTCAGGAAAAAAGGTGTGAAATGATTGTCTGCCATTGCTTTCACGGAGGGAGGGAGAGAGAGAGGGAGAGATGATTGACGACATGTACCCAAAACCACCCGTGACAATGTTTTTGCCCCATCAGGCATTGGGAGCTTAACCCAGAATTCCAATGGGCAGCAGAGACTGCGGGAACTGTGGGATAGCTACCCACAGTGCAATGCTCCGTAAGTCTATGCTAGCCATGGTATTGAGGACACACTCCACTGACTTAATGCACTTAGTGGGGATATATTCACAATCGACTGTATAAATTCATTTTCTAAAAATTGACTTCTATAAAATTGAACTAATTTCCTTAGTGTAGACATACCCTTTAAGTGATGCAGTCAAATCTTTTAAAAATTGTCAGAACAAGGACTAGCTGGAAAACAAGAATTCTGGATTGTAAAAAATTTCAAGGTTTCAGAAATTGTTTTAATTTTGCATCAGAACAAAAGTCAGATCTTTTCAAACTTTCCATGAAAAAAACCTGAGAGAGTGAGACCTCAGAATAGCCAGTAGTCAGGCACTCACCTTGGATCTGGTGGAGACAGTTTCAAGTTCTTGCTCTGCCTGATTCAGAGTGTGGACTTGAACCACCTCCTGAGTCACAAGAGGTTAAAGCCAGAAGGTACCACCTAGTCATCTAATCTAGCCTTCTTTATTTCACTGACCACCAACACCACCCAGCATTCAGACATTAAACCCACAACCGAAAATAGACCAAAGTCTTACAGTCCACAGGAGACTAGATTATTATGTGCTTCAGGCAGAGAATAGGAAGGACCAAGGTGCACCAGTACTCGAAGCCCCACAATGTCAGGAAAATGATTAAGTAAGATATATCCAGATAATCCTGGCAAGTGACCTGCTCTCACATTCTGCAAAGGAAGGCCAAAAAAAACCCCTAGGTCCCTGACAAATTGACCTGGGGAAAAATTCCTGTCTGACCTTTAATATAGTGATCAGTTAGACCATGAGCATGAGAGCAAGAATCATCCAGGCAAGCACCTGAGACTGTTAATGCTCAGTGCCATCTCAGAGCCCTGGCCCACTCTACCCAATGTCCCATCTCCAGCCATGGCCATCCCTGACGCTTCGGAGAAAGGAGACTAAACAAAAAAACCACCTCCCAGAATACACTGAGGGGGAAATACCTTACAGATCCCTTCTAGTGGCCAACCAATACACTGAAGCATAAGATTTAGGAAGATAAGACTAACTAGAAGTGAGCTGTAGGGCTGTTTAGCCTTGCTCCCCTCCATCATGAGTAACCCCATCATACAACTGCACTCATAAATTTGTCCAGCTCTCTCTTAGAGCTAATTATGTTGATTGCCCCCATGACTCTTGTTGGGAAGTTGTTCCAGATCCTCACTCCTCTGATGGTTAGAAATGTAACCCTTCTGCCCATCAGAGTTGGCAGCAACAAGGGCCAGGTTCAGTATCTAGGGGTTCCATTCCAATAACACAATGCAAAACCCCCACAGCATTGCCAGTGCAACCAAGGGCCCCAATCTTGCAAAGAGCCAAGCACACATCTACACTTGGACGCATTTGGCTCCCCTCACAGGACTGAGCTGTCAGGATCATGGCCAAAATGAGTAAATGAAAACTGTTCTCAAATCATAGAAGCTAGAAATCAACAATAACATGGCTAAATGAAACACTCACTGACAAAGAAACTACCAGAATTGCTCTAAGAAGAAAAAAATGCCCACCAAGAAGTAGAACACAGACACACAGCACCCTCACCCTATTGGGTTAAATCTATCCTGGACATGACTGTTACCATCTTGCTGATTTTATATCAGCAAACATACTTATCTTTTCATCCAAAAAGAACTCCGAAGGGATGGAAGAATTTTAAATAATCCCTTACCCTCATTGCTGATACAATAAGTACCAGTTCTCTATGCCATCGACTTTTCTAGTAAAACATTATTTACTATTTATTTTAAACTGTGTCTGAGGGACTGTTTTCTGTATTTAAGTGCAGCATCCTTTTCTCTGTATCTTGGGAAGTCACACTTACACCCACTGCCTTATCCTCTTCTCAGGGTCTTGTCACTTTTTTGTAAAAAAGAAAACTGACTTTATCCAGAGAGAACATTGCACCTCTCTCACCCTGTTAGCAGTGTATGCACGTTCTCCCTGCTATAGATGCAGACTCTCTTTCCTCACCCCAATCTAAAACTCTAAGGTCTATTACTATCTGCCTCCTACATCTGAACCTGTCTCCTAAAACACAGCCCCTTCAAGCTGTCACTAAACTATCCAGTTTCTCCTTCTACAATCTAACCAATATCTTATTTTCTTCACATCTCCATTGCTTAAACCCTTGTCATCTTTCAGCCTGATTAGTATAATCTTCTTCACTCCATAGCTCTTATTCTCCCTAGCACCAATATATTCATCTTCCTTTGCTTCCTCTCCAACACAATAACCTCATCCTTGAAGTCCTTCATTTTCTTCTTGTCTTTTAATGCATCATATTCTAACTCCTCTCATCCTTACCTTCAAGGGCTACATAATTTCACCGTGTCTTTTCATCATCTATTTTCCGTTCCCTCCTTCGTCTCCTTCTCTCATTCTTTACTTGCAACAACTATACTTGGAGGATTCTGCTCATCCTTGCCCATCAACCACCTTCACTTTCCTCCTTCAAATACTTCTTTGAAACGAATGTCTTCCTCCTTACTTGTCCTCAGCAATAATCTCTCCAAATCTTCTCATATCTGAATCATAATCCCATGTCTTGTCTTGTCTGTCAAAGGGCCCTAATTGGAGAGAGATAGAACATTTGCAATTCCCACTGAAATCAATGTACTCTATAATTTTTCTCATTAGATGTTAAGAGAGCTCACGCTCTAAACTGTTCAAAGAGATGTTTTGTTTTGTTCAGGTGCATACTGTATTCATGCAATAGTGTTATACATGACAACCCCTATTTTTTTAAAAAACAATTCCTCTCACAAAATCCCCCCACATTTGAGGTAATTAAAGTTTTGATGAATTAAAAATGTCAGGGCATAATAAATTATCACATCTCAGAATTACTGTATTTCTGCACTTGCAATATAAAGCGATTTTAGTTGCTTGCAACCAAATGTGAGTAGAATGTTAGATGACTGAAATGTGAACTGCAGGTGAATTGTATCTCAGGATCAGGCCATCAGACTGCAATTTCTGCAAGACAAAAAACATGTCTATCTGGATGGTTAAATGACACAGATTTCTGGTTCTGTATTAACTATAATTATTAGTAATTATTTAAAAGATTAGATAGAAGATATTTGAGGAGAGTCTTAAGGTTAAATCACTGCATTGGGGTTCAGAAGAGGAGTTCCTGGCTCTTATTCCTGGCTCTCCCACAAATTTCCTGTGTGAACTTCGAAAAGTCCCTCAAACTCTCATTACCTCAGCTTCCTATATTTAAAATACTCTGTTTTTTGTCTCCTCTGTGTAGATAGTAGATAGCTTTTGGGAAACCTACTTTTTCTTACTAAGTCTTTATACAATTCCTAGCAGAAGGAGTCCCAGATCTCATTTGAGTTCTCAAAGCACTGTAGTAATGTAACTAATCAGTTCTTCTGGATACTTTATATATTTGGCCTAATGGCCACCACACAAACTAATATTTTTTCATAACATTATTTTACGTGTCAATTGGTGCATGATGATTAAATTACAGGCAAACTAAGATGTCAGTTAATGTTACAGTTGATGAAACTGCATTTTGACACTCCTTTGATTAAGTAATCATAACATATTTAGCTGCAATTCTGAACAAAGAAACAAAAGAAAACTTGCATGTTTATTTATCTATTTAATCTACTCCAGCACTTGCATGAGTAATGCAGCATTTGCCATGGTAACCACATTTTCCCCTTGGAACTCAACTAGATGTGTACATGATTTCTCCTCTTCATTGTCTATGTTACTGTTGCTGTAGTACAGCAGTGACTGACTCATGCTATTTAGATATTTAAATATATATTTTTAATTTTCCAAAACACCAGTGGGTGAATATTTGATTCCGCTGTGTGTTTATTCCGACTTAAGCTCCTTTCCATAACAAATCAGAGGGAGGAAAATATTGAACAAGTGCAAAATAGTGGTAAATTATGCATTTAAAAAGCGTTCCTTAAATTCATTTCTTGGGACTGTCATCAAGGAAATTACAATGGCAATACAGTCTTTTGTCATGAATAAGACCCACAATTCTGAGCATGGTGGGCAGAGGTTTAGAAGTATATCTTTTACCATTAGAACTTATATCTGATTCCTGATAAAGTGTGACCCAAAGTATTTGAAATTCCCTTTCAGTTATTGATAGTGTCTGCAAAGTATTCTTCCTTCGTGCCACCTTCTCACGGAACTCGTTAATTAGAATAGTCAACCCAGAATTTAATCCAATTTGGTAATTTATACCTTTGCAAATGCATTCAGCAGAATCTGCTGTTTTGATGCCTGCCTCTGATTAATTTGCATCTTAAAAAGGTGCAAGCAACATTATGCTTGGATTTAGTTGCAAATGAGTACATTTGCTTCACATTAGAAGTGCAGAAATTCTGAAGTGAAATGATGTATTATTTCCTGGCATTATTGAATAGACCAACACTAACCACTCAAAATTTGGGGGATATAGTTTCAAAATTATAATCAAACATAAAAAATTGTATATATGCAGTGTAAGCCGTTTTCAGAGGTGCTGAATACCCACACGGAGAACACTTCAATCTCTCTGGTCACTCGATCACAGACCTAAGAGTGACTATACTTCAACAAAAAAGCTTCAAAAACAGACTCCAATGAGAGACTGCTGAATTGGAATTAATTTGCAAACTGGATACAATTAACTTAGGCTTGAATAGAGACTGGGAATGGATGAGTCATTACACAAAGTAAACCTATTTCCCCATGTTATTTCTCCCCCCCACCCCACCCCCCACTGTTCCTCTGATATTCTTGTTAACTGCTGGAATTAGCCTACCTGCTTGTCACCATGAAAGGTTTTCCTCCCCCCCCCCCCGCTGTTGGTGATGGCTTATCTTAAGTGATCACTCTCCTTACAGTGTGTATGATAAACCCATTGTTTCATGTTCTCTGTGTGTGTGTATATAAATCTCTCCTCTGTTTTTTCCACCAAATGCATCCGATGAAGTGAGCTGTAGCTCACGAAAGCTTATGCTCTAATAAATCTGTTAGTCTCTAAGGTGCCACAAGTACTCCTTTTCTTTTTGCGAATACAGACTAACACGGCTGCTACTCTGAAACCCACACTTATTACTGAAAGCAATGAGAGTTGATGTCAATAGCATTACACAAGCTTTCACAAGCTGTGAATTTGACCTTAAGAGTCTAGATGACCTAATATGTTTTCTTCCTTTTTTAATTTCTGGTTGACAACTTTTAGCATGCCCAAAATGTTTACCCTGGTACATGGTTAAAATGAGCAAATAATTCATAGTGAGCAGACAATTCAACATGCTGAGGCACTTTTTGTGTCCAAGAATTGTCTAAACAGCTTATGATTTTCTTGATTTATTAATTATTCAAATTAGTCTCTTAGCATGCCCAAAACGTTTATCCTTCTACATTGTTAAAATGAGCAAATAAGTCATAGTGAGCAGTTTATAGAAAATGTTCAGTATTAGAAATTCAAGCTGTATTCAATCATTTTGATTGCACACACAGGTCACATGGTGTGTTTCTGTCCCTTGACAGGATTAGTGCAAATCAGATTTTTGGTATGAATACTTGCAACTATGAATTGGAAATGTGTCTTCTGCAAATATTCATATGTTTAAATGTGTCATTTTTTTCCAAACATTCTTCCTAGTAAACTTATCAACTAGAACATTAATGCAAGCAAACACAAAAAGTCCATACATACCATTGGAGCATATTCATGTTTGCCTAAAAAACTTTAAAAATCAGGTTCTTAGCATCTATTCATCAATTTCCCGATCTTTAATGTGATGGGGGTGGTAAATGATTATAATCATCACCATTTTACAGCAACGTAATGAGGACTAATTAGTTAAAGTTATCTTCGAGATAAAATTTGCTATCTATTATTAGGATATATGATTTAGTCTGTAGCTGGCACATTCCATAAAGAAGTTTTCCTACTTTTGGAAATGAAGAATGTACTAGCTTATTGCGATGTGACAAAACGTTATTAATTCCCACTGATTAATGTATAAGACAGATGTCTCTTCTTGAGAGGAGGGCAGGTGGTATACCCTCCCTGGGGTCTGTCCTGCATTGAATTACATTTTGTAATCTATTCCTATGTGCTGTGCAAAGGTCAGAGGTTTCTTATGTTTCTCTACCAAAGCAAACCACCTGTCATCTTTTCTTATTTGATTTACTATTTAAGTTTATAGCTGCACCAGACCCTGTGACAAATTTCTTCAAGAAAATATGCTAGTTTTTTTATCAAATCCAAATGGTGGTAATTATTTACTATACCTCTGCTGTCAAACTCTAAAAAGTACTAAGCTACTATGTCAACCATATTTTGATTTCCCTGTAGACAGCACTATTAGTGTAATTTCATTCAGCAGTCTGACTGTATCTAGCACTGAAAGGTAAACTTTGGGTCAGATTTTGCTTCTCTCCTTCCTTTCGGGGTTTTATTTTAATTTTTTGTTGTTGTTGTTCTAATATGTGCTATTTGTACAAGATTAAAGGATCGACATAATGGAAGAAGCTAAAGTCCTCATTTCATGCAAGGAACTCTGGACTCCTGACAAATTACTTAAACTTAAGTTGTGAGACCAAGCTCAATTTTTCCTCTTACTTAAAATAGTATTAATATAGGTTGGGTCGTTATGGTAAATACTACAGAAATAACCATGAAAGCACAATCAGTGTCCTGACAGAATTTAATTATTAGTGAATGGATTTCCTTCATGTCACTAGAAAAGTGAGCTGAACTGTAATGATTATAGTATTACTACCCAATATTACATCAGGAATTACATTATCCGTCAAGCTTCTAAGATTTCATTGGTACCATTTTGTTTAAGACATTTGTGAACAACTCTGACAAAATTATGTTGCACATCTAGAAAGGGTTCTAGTTGTAATCCTTAGTTATCCCCAATAACTCAGTTCTAGTTATGGTATATTAGATCTAGTTACGCACACTTTTCTTCAAATAAGTAATCCTTCCTCACAGAAGCAGGGCTATACTCACTTGAGTGGGGGGGGGTTGCAAAATCAGGTAAAACAAGGTAGAGAAGATGCTGAGGCAATATTATATATAATGCCATTACATTTGCCTTCTTCCTTCACCTCAGGGAAACTCTTTGCTGAAGCACAGGCCAGGATTCTGTCTTTTCAGGAAAGCACTATGCAGAGTTAAATGTCAGGGCTATTGTATGCAAAAGTCTGATAAATAGATGTTAATAGTTCCTAGTAAACTTCAAAGAAAGAATACTGTAAAGTTTCTTACAAAAACAGTCATTCAGTGCACACAATCTAGGAATCCATAATTATGAACAATTCAGCCCTTGAGTTAATAGTTGACTGGGCCTTTCAGTTGCTGGTGTAACAGAAATTTGCAGCGTGTATGCTAAGTGGTACCGGTATTGAGCACCAATCCTCACAGCAAACACATCACGTGATCCTGCATGGATCAGCCACTGAGTTCACAGAGTCATCTTTAACTCCTGTACTTTTAACCTCCTCCACCACCACTATCCCACACTGATTGATTCAGCTTTCATAGGGGACTGGGTATGAGCTGCCACAAGGGTTGCCCACAATGAAAACTTCCTACGCAGCTTCAGAAACAGCTAGTGAGCATGTATAGTAACTGCCACACCCTAAATTCTAGATGTTTCTGGGCCATTCTAACTTGCCCTGCTATGCATTCTGTACATGTGCAGAGACATAGAATTCCAACTACAACCCATGTCTCCTCACTGCTGCTTCTCTCAGTTGCTTTGGAAATGGTGCAGTAGAAAGCATGTGGGTCACATAGGCACATTATCTGTAAATGCTGTAACCACAATGGGTAAATTTTCAAAAGTACCTAAGTGACTTAGGCTTCTGAATGCCATTTTCAAATGTTACTTGGGCACATGGGGCTAAGTCACTTTTGAAATTAGACTTTGACACTTTTGGAAATTGTATCCAATTAGCATGATTCTACCTTTTCAAATTCAGACTATTCTAGTCTGTGTTTTGCTTTGAAATTGCTATCAGCCATATATGATGCTTAAAAAAAAGACATAAGTATGGGGAACAATACAGGTGGATGCTGTGATTTACCTTCCTCTAGCTCAGAGTCTAAGCCACTTGTATAAAATTAATTAAATATTCATTGGAGCAGCGGGGGTGGGTCTCACCCCTCTGCTAGGAGTGCCCTAACCAATGGGCTATAGAGTCATTCTCACTCTCTTGCTCTAGGCTTGAGTTAAGTGCCCATCCTCTGGGCAGTTTCAGGACTTTGGCAACTCTGCACAAGTCCACCTGCTGAAATTTAGACCCCATGGGGACTTGAATGGTAGAGACTTAGGCACCTAGGGATGTTAGGCACCCACACAGTTAGGAGGCAACTGACCAGGGACATGGTGAATGCAAGTGGCACCTAAATTTTGGACTTTGACACCAAAAGTGGCGGTTAGGCATCTAAGTCCCCCTGGGGAATCCCACCCAAAATACCTACTTTTTAATTCCTCTAAAAGCAATGGTACCAGTCATTTAGAGATCCAAGCTGGAAATGAAGAAGTCTGCAAAAGGAAAACCTGTCATTTTATTTATTAAAGTAAATGGATTTGGAATTAAGTAGGAAATGAGGATGGCTATGATAACACTATGCACAAATCCAGCTGCACAAGGGATATTCATTTTCATCACTTTGGTGTCTTGCTTCCAGACCTCAGTCTTCTTATTGTTTCTCTTGGTCTGTAAAGGTAACCTAGAAAAAATAAAGACAGACACATTGGACACCGGATTGTGGGTTAAAGATCAAGTGTCATCAAATTTGCTATCAGACAGAAAATGATAAACTAGTAATACTATACAAATTCCACTGTACTCAATCATGCATTTTATGGGGACGCCATAAACTTAAATTTTTACTCTCAGTCTGGGAGTGCAATAGTAAACTCTCATGATTCTTTCTGTTTTACCTTCCTGGCTGTTTCAAAACAGAAAATAACCAATTTTTACATTTCTGAATAACAGTTTGTAAAAATTACCCTTTTGTTTTAGTGTGTTCAAATAATATGATACAATATTGATTTCAAATAAATGAAGCAGGAGACCAACAGACAGGCTGATGGCTTTAATAAAAGTAAGATTTTTAGATAGGGAAACAATATTTTTATAATTTAAATCTGGAGACAAAAATTCTATGAACCTGTTAACACAGTCTCCTAATTGGATGTCATATTGGACTTATGGTGTCACCACTGTAACACTGGCAAAAATTATCACTTTAGTTTTACTTTGCTTGCAGATGATACTGAGTTTAATCTTCATCGAATATAATACTTGTCAGGATGACCTATTTACAGCACATTGTTCATATTAAGATTTGTATCCGATTTAAATGAACTGTATACACTGAGCCTGACACCAAAGTTTGAACAAATCTGCTGACACAATGAAATACGTTAAATACGGTGAACCTTAATCTGGTCTCACACCTGTTGTAAATTAGTTTAATTCTTTCTATTTTGATAGATTTACACCTGTTTTGCACTGATGTAACTGAGATCAGAATCCAGCCCAGTGATTTTACCTGTTAAAGTATTTGATTTTATTTCATTTTCCCACTTATTTTCTAGCACTGCAGCATCTGCATCGCTGCAGACAATTCAGAGCAAGACAGTAAGCTATTTTTTTTTAAATTGATGTGAAATTTACTTTCAGCTTTAAGTTTCTCATTCTAAGTTTCCTATTTTGTGTTATTTAGCAGCCTTCTGATCTCACTCTGCCACCTGCTAATAGCCAAAATAACATTTCAGAGATTGCAAAATTATAAGTAAAAGAGAGACTGACTGTCAGTCTTCCTAAAGTCAGCTACAAAGCTTATCATTTTTGGAGCCCTCAGGAACCTTCTACATTTCCAATCTTAAGGCAGTCTGTGAACACTTACAATGCATCAAATTATACTCGGATTTATACCAGTGCAAAACCTTTGATTTCTGAGACCAGTATCTTCTCTGTAAGCATGTAAATGTAGTGAAAACTTATTCATTACCTAGAGGTAATGTGAGACACCAGCAAAATATTATGAAATAGGTTGGCAAAAAACAGTAACAAATCTAAATATAATGTCAGCTACCCAATAGCATTACATAGCCATTCTCATTTAATTTGGAAAACACATTATAGGAATGAGATATAACTATTCTTTAACTACCCGGGTACCAGTGCTCTGGTCAGAATGTTCTGGAGAGATGCTCTGTATTTTCTCCATTATTCATGCAACATAACACACATTGTTTCATATCTGCCAAGTCAATCAATTGAATCTATCAGTGTCCATTTTACATACACCACAGTCAATAATCACCTACAAGTTCACAGTGCTATTTGCAATGGGTACCAGCAGGAACTATTTTCTATTTTGTCCTATTAGCCATGCTAGTGCCAAGTCTCCAATTTGGGCTTTCAGAGAACAAAGCTTTATTGTCACATTGACAGACCTATGCCATATATAGTAAATCTACAGGTTTCTTCCTGAGTCCCATCATTCTCACTTCAAAAGTCAGTCGGTGAGCAGGTGAAATATTCTCAGTGCAGGAGTACCCATATTTGTACAAATAAAAGCAACCTCTCAAGTATTCAAGAAAACCAAATGGAAAAGTAAATAAAAGGGGGTGCAAGCATGTCCAGATCAAATTATATATCAGATTTAGAAAACATGTTTGCAAACACAATTTTTCCTATTAAACCAGGTCCATGCAAAATCCATATCTGGGTGTGGCTTCCAACCCTCCCAATGTTCAGAAGTCAGAGTAGCAGCCGTGTTAGTCTGTATTCGCAAAAAGAAAAGGAGTACTTGTGGCACCTTAGAGACTAACAAATTTATTAGAGCATAAGCTTTCGTGAGCTACAGCTCACTTCATCGGATGCATTTGGTGGAAAAAACAGAGGAGAGATTTATATACACACACACACACACACACAGAGAACATGAAACAATGGGTTTATCATACACACTGTAAGGAGAGTGATCACTTAAGATAAGCCATCACCAGCAGCAGGGGGGGGAAAGGAGGAAAACCTTTCATGGTGACAAGCAAGGTAGGCTAATTCCAGCAGTTAACAAGAATATCAGAGGAACAGTGGGGGGTGGGGTGGGAGGGAGAAATACCATGGGGAAATAATGACAGGTTTCAGAGTAGCAGCCCTGTTAGTCTGTATTCGCAAAAAGAAAAGGAGTACCCGTGGCACCTTAGAGACTAACAAATTTATTAGAGCATAAGCTTTCGTGAGCTACAGCTCACTTCATCGGATGCATTTGGTGGAAAAAGCAGAGGAGAGATTTATATACACACACACACACACACACACACAGAGAAGTTGTTCTCTGTGTGTGTGTGTGTGTGTGTGTGTGTGTGTGTGTGTGTGTGTGTGTGTGTGTATATAAATCTCTCCTCTGCTTTTTCCACCAAATGCATCCGATGAAGTGAGCTGTAGCTCACGAAAGCTTATGCTCTAATAAATTTGTTAGTCTCTAAGGTGCCACGGGTACTCCTTTTCTTCATGGGGAAATAGTTTTACTTTGTGTAATGACTCATCCATTCCCAGTCTCTATTCAAGCCTAAGTTAATTGTATCCAGTCTGCAAATTAATTCCAATTCAGCAGTCTCTCCTTGGAGTCTGTTTTTGAAGCTTTTTTGTTGAAGTATAGCCACTCTTAGGTCTGTGATCGAGTGGCCAGAGAGATTGAAGTGTTCTCCAACTGGTTTTTGAATGTTATAATTCTTGACGTCTGATTTGTGTCCATTCATTCTTTTACGTAGAGACTGTCCAGTTTGGCCAATGTACATGGCAGAGGGGCATTGCTGGCACATGATGGCATATATCACATTGGTAGATGCGCAGGTGAACGAGCCTCTGATAGTGTGGCTGATGTGATTAGGCCCTATGATGGTGTCCCCTGAATAGATATGTGGGCAGAGTTGGCAACGGGCTTTGTTGCAAGGATAGGTTCCTGGGTTAGTGGTTCTGTTGTGTGGTGTGTGGTTGCTGGTGAGTATTTGCTTCAGATTGGGGGGCTGTCTGTAAGCAAGGACTGGTCTGTCTCCCAAGATCTGTGAGAGTGATGGGTCGTCCTTCAGGATAGGTTGTAGATCCTTGATGATGCGTTGGAGAGGTTTTAGTTGGGGGCTGAAGGTGATGGCTAGTGGCGTTCTGTTGTTTTCTTTGTTGGGCCTGTCCTGTAGTAGGTGACTTCTGGGTACTCTTCTGGCTCTGTCAATCTGTTTCTTCACTTCAGCAGGTGGGTATTGTAGTTGTAGGAATGCATGATAGAGATCTTGTAGGTGTTTGTCTCTGTCTGAGGGGTTGGAGCAAATGCGGTTATATCGTAGCGCTTGGCTGTAGACAATGGATCGAGTGGTATGATCTGGATGAAAGCTAGAGGCATGTAGGTAGGAATAGCGGTCAGTAGGTTTCCGATATAGGGTGGTGTTTATGTGACCATCGCTTATTAGCACCGTAGTGTCCAGGAAGTGGATCTCTTGTGAGGACTGGTCCAGGCTGAGGTTGATGGTGGGATGGAAATTGTTGAAATCATGGTGGAATTCCTCAAGAGCTTCTTTTCCATGGGTCCAGATGATGAAGATGTCATCAATGTAGCGCAAGTAGAGTAGGGGCATTAGGGGACGAGAGCTGAGGAAGCGTTGCTCTAAGTCAGCCATAAAAATGTTGGCATACTGTGGGGCCATGCGGGTACCCATCGCAGTGCCGCTGACTTGAAGGTATACATTGTCACCAAATGTGAAATAGTTATGGGTCAGGACAAAGTCACAAAGTTCAGCCACCAGGTTAGCCGTGACAGTATCGGGGATACTGTTCCTGACGGCTTGTAGTCCATCTTTGTGTGGAATGTTGGTGTATTGGCACCCTGACAGCAGGATTGTCTGGCTATGTAGACTCCCTCCTCAGGCTCTTCGTTATCAGCACTCCCAGCTATCTTCGAGATACCACTGACTTCCTGAGGAAACTACTGTCCATTGGTGATCTTCCTAAAAACACCATCCTAGCCACTATGGATGTAGAAGCCCTCTACACCACTAGCCATCACCTTCAGCCCCCAACTAAAACCTCTCCAACGCATCATCAAGGATCTACAACCTATCCTGAAGGACGACCCATCACTCTCACAGATCTTGGGAGACAGATCAGTCCTTGCTTACAGACAGCCCCCCAATCTGAAGCAAATACTCACCAGCAACCACACACCACACAACAGAACCACTAACCAAGGAACCTATCCTTGCAACAAAGCCCGTTGCCAACTCTGCCCACATATCTATTCAGGGGACACCATCATAGGGCCTAATCACATCAGCCACACTATCAGAGGCTCCCCCCCTGCTGCTGGTGATGGCTTATCTTAAGTGATCACTCTCCTTACAGTGTGTATGATAAACCCATTGTTTCATGTTCTCTGTGTGTGTGTGTGTATATAAATCTCTCCTCTGTTTTTTCCACCAAATGCATCCGATGAAGTGAGCTGTAGCTCACGAAAGCTTATGCTCTAATAAATTTGTTAGTCTCTAAGGTGCCACAAGTACTCCTTGTCTTTTTGGTTTTACTATATAATTGCATGAACTGCCAGCCATTCTCAGCTGAAATCATAACATGGAGGACGCTGCATATGTCTCTGCTATGAGACCAATGCTGTGAGGTACTGAGCAATCAGAATTAAGGGCATTCATGATTTTGCAGGATGTGCTCAGCATCATGCAAGATCAGATCCCACTCACTTCAGCAAATGTTCCTGCCATCTTCATATATCTCTGAGTATCACAAGGGTCAGATACCCTGGCAGACTATCATAAACCGGTTTTCTTCGGGGGTATATATATATATGAAAATATTTGGCAGCCATCCCTCATTAATTATGCTACTAAACCCATGATCTACAATTTTTAGATGAGTTTTGTAGTGTTCTATTTGCAGATAAAGACACTCTCTTGTACCATTTACACCCAATTTGCAACCTATATCACCGATGGGATTTGGCATCCCGGTTTTATACAATGAATCTGACGTAGTCCTTTCTGTTCTTAAATATGGAACTCACTAGTACTGATATGCAGGCCAAGTTTGGATGCACTGAATATTCTCTATGTCCACAATGGTAGGCAAATAGAGGTACAAACTCGAAACTGCCTGATGTTATCTTGTATTACCTATTTTGTGTGTGTGTGTGTGTGTGTGTGTGTGTGTGTGTGTGTGTGTGTGTGTGTGTGGAGAGAGAGAGAGAGAGAGCAATGCACACCGAAGTTCAGGTTCCTGCTCTATTAGACTTTCTCTGTGACCCGAGGCAAGTCACTCAGGCTCTGTGTGCCTCAGTTCCCTATGACAGGGCCAGCTCACTCCTGCCTCCGCTCAAGCCCACAAACAGCTTGGATACCTTTTCTTTGTAAAACACCCCAGGCAGTTTATTTACAATATTCATTTTCACCATCCTCATACACTATATAGCCTCAGGTTTACAGTCCAAGGAAGCCCTCAGCTCCTGAGGCAAGAAAGGGAGAAAGATGTCTCTTCCACTCTTTCTTTCTGCTACCTCCTTTCCCACTTCCTTCCTATGTCTTTTGTATCATCTGCCTCATGTCAGGATTTGCCTCTTAGGGTATGTCTTCTACACTGCAATTAGACATCCATGGCTGGCCCATGCCAATTGACTCAGGCTTATGGAGCTTAAGATAAGGGGTTCTTTAATTGCAATGTAGATGTTCGGGCTCAGCCACCCCTGCTCCCAAACCCAAATCAGCTGGCATGGGCCAGCTGTGGGTTTTTAATTGCAGTTCAAACCATAGCACACACACAAAGTCTGTAATGTGTGCTTATGTGTTTAGTATCTTTTTCAGAGATATCTGCGCATCTAATAAGTCAGACAATTGTAACTAAGGCCTGTATTCTAAATTCCTTGGGTTTTGAAACTACACTACTTTGAACTGTGGTCTCACCATCTCTCACAAACTAAGGATGATTAGTACCTGGCTGGGAGACACCAC
The DNA here is from genome assembly GCF_009764565.3 of Dermochelys coriacea. Taxonomy (NCBI): domain Eukaryota; kingdom Metazoa; phylum Chordata; order Testudines; family Dermochelyidae; genus Dermochelys; species Dermochelys coriacea. The sequence continues at coordinate 108,196,145 of NC_050071.1, forward strand.
AAGCCACCCCCACAAGAAAAATTTATGTCCTTCAGGAAGTGATGATGGTAGCTCAGTAGGTGGCACTCTTCCTTTGAGTTAATACTGGGAACTGAGAACCTACTGGTACACCCCAGGAAATTGGTACAATCAATATGTTACTGGAGGAGTCATCTTTCTGATGAGATTCTGTAGTCATTAAAAATCCAACTGGCACTTTTTACAAAAGTAGTGGCCAACTGTTCTGGATAATCACATCTTGCTTAAGTAAAATTCTCCCAGAATTTCATCTTAATTTAATTCCTTATTTTCTATCTTGAAGAGTAAAGAGATGGGTGACTGCATTTCAGCAAAAGATGTTGACCTATAGACACAATAGAGTTATTCCTGATGAATGCCAGTGTGAGAGGATGACCAGGCCTATAGTTTAGATTGTAAGGTTTGTCCAGCAGTTTATGATGTCTGAATAAAAGTCACTCTATACATGCCAGGTATCATTATTATTTCTCCAGAATACTCAAGATGGGGTATAAATACAGATATTTATATATGCATATGCTGACCTAGCTCTCTAACTGTTAGTTCATTTCCCTTCTACAGGATGATAGGTTCTTCTGGTAAATCATATGAACCACTCCTAGTCATTTTTATTACCCTCTGTAGTTTGAATGGTGTACACTAATACCACTTTAGTCTTTTGGATCATGTAACTATGAACTCACTATTATTTTGCCTTTGTACTTTGCACTGTAAACTGAGTGAACATTTACTTTTTTCCTATGTTCTTCATATTGCACCATGATTGCCTTCATGTCTAAAATATTAACTAAGCACCAAATTCTGATTCTCTTCCTCACATTGGGTAGTGCTGAAATCAGTAGGGTTACTCATCAAGAATAGAATGACTTGATTTGAGCAAAGGTGGCAGAATTGGGTCCTAAATTAGAAAACAAGAAAAGATTGCTACCTTGACTATGTTTTAACATGTGTTTAGCTTCCATTACCAAGCTTAATTCAAAAGAAATATTTCCTTTATTAAACAAAAATTAAAACTTTGCCCAAATAAAAAAAAATCACATGGTTGGAGAATTTGGAAAGCAATTTTGATAACATTTACCAAAAAACAATTATCAAAATGAGGGAACTCAATCATTAGTGCTTGAGACTCAATCAGAAAAATATTTCCCCTCCTGCAGTATTGATACATTTTGTAGATTCTGTCTTTGTTGAGCCTTTAGGTCATTCTTTATTCAGGTCATATCAAAGAAAAAAGGAGAATGAGTTGGTGAATAAAAGCACTATAACTGAGATTAGGTGCTCCATCACTTTGTGATGAAATATTCAAACACATTGCCCAGTGGTATCAACTTATTCATGACTGATTTAAATGAATCACTGAAAAATGTACTTTAATCTTCCATATAATAAGTCTTAAAAAATTAAAACTGAAATCACAGTTTAAATGAAAAGCTAGCAGACATTTCAGCCATCATTTACTTGACTGTACATTTTCTGCTATTAAAGTGGCTGGTTTCATTAAAAAAAAACCCTAATACAATTGCATGTGTAATGCAGTTTATGATTTAGAGTTGATAATTTGTGAGCTACTGAATGTCTTGGTGGATATTGATGTCATTGCCCTTGATATTAAAAAAATAATGTTCTTCCCAATTATTTTTCATCGGTGAAGAACATGCCGACAAAACTGAATGTAGCATAAGTCCTTAACCTGCTCTCAGCCACTTCAACTATTATTCTTTAAAGTTCAAATGTGAATGTTTAGAACAGCTACCTATTCTAAATGGTGTACCTGACTTTGAATAGCCTTTGGATGCATTTTTTTTCTAGCATACATTCTTTGCACACTGATTATTGCTCTACCATAAGTTAAATCAATTTAAAATCTGCCAATCGCAGATTACAGGCACAGAAGAATAGGGCACATGGACAGAAGCACAGAACCCCCAAATACTGAAATTATTCTTCAAAGGGCTTTTGTTCTAGGTATTACTCCCATTTTAATGAGAAGATTTTAATCATACCTCTTTCCCCTGAATGATGGTTGAAGTGGAAGGGAGGATGAAGTTAACAGTGAAATTTACCATGAATTTATAAACAACTTGATTGATCTTCATCATCAATTTACCAGTGAACATATTAGCTTTGCAGAACAAATCTATCTTTATCCCTTTCTATTTAGGTGAGTGAACAGATTACAATTTAAAACAAATATATTTCTGAGGACAGCACATGGTAAACAATTAGCATTTGCACGCCCACTCCCACACTCTGTTAGGTCATTTGTAAGTGCAAGATGTTCCTTCCTTGTTGTAAATTAGAAGCTTTCTGCATGAATGAATTAAACAGACATCGTTAATAATTCGAGCATAGAACTGACAGAAAGATTTGTGGGTTATGACTCTATCACACCAGCCTCGTTTGCTCATTGATTTATTCAAATTTTATGAAAAGGACAATAAAAATTCTATCTATGCCAAGATCAATGAATCTTAACACTTTCTCCTCCTCAGCAAATTAGCCACATTTTCTCCTTTAGTATTTAATAATATATTGTTTTCAGAAAGAAAGTTGGGAATTACAGTAGAACTAGGAAACAATATTTTAGAAACTGTTTAAAAGCAACCAGCCACAAGGGGAATAAAACTCAAAAGGAATGATAATGGGACACAAAGCTATCCACCTCTAGTTCAAATCCATGTTGACTGAAAACCAGCTGTTTGTAAAACCATCTGGTGAGGACAATGTGCAATCACTTGGCAGTCTCTCAATACAGTTTCTGGGATACAGGTGAACTACCACAATAATTAGCACCCTTGTTGGCAATCAAAATATAGAGGCCAAGGACTATATGGGCATGGAGACTAAACCCTGATTCTGACCCATAGAGGTGATCTCTGCAGGGTAGAGTTAAAATACATTGGCAAGACACTGCGGGGAAGCTTATACATCTGTTGTCTTTGCTATTTAGTATCTGCTCTGTGCTACAAAATGGACTTCATTTTCCAGTGCTTTTAAGTCTGGCGTTTTTCAGGACTTTGTGTGGCTTGGCCAGAAATGGAAAGAACATGCTTGCAACAAAACCAAATGGTGTGGCATCAACTGGTGTTCATGGAGGGATGGACAAGGACAAGTGGACAAAGATGATTTTTCAGTAGCACTACAGTCATTTAAAGAAATTAACCAGTAAGTTACAATCCAGTGAGCTCTAAGATTTTATTTGGCCTTGTGTTTTTTTTTCTTAAATTTTCTATATAGAGTGCAAAAAAATTATGCAATTTGTAATATGCATCATCATAATATATTATTCTAAGATTATATTTTCTGAAACTTTTACCTCATATTTGAAACAGTTTTTTTAGGTTTTACTCAATTGTGTGCTCTTTGAGCACTAAAAGCTCAGTATATTTGAAATTTAATTATAATAATGTGATTAACTGTATACATTTGAGTAGTCCCATTTAGCTCAATGCAGAGAAATGTTTGAAGGATCGGGGCCTCCATTGTTGAGAGATACCACTTCAGAGACCTAAATGAAGGATTTTGTTTTGTAATTTATTCGGTTTATTGGGGAAGATGCAGTTATAAGTATTTAATCTTTATTTTTAAAATGTATAGTACATTATAGAATTTTAAAGATAAAGTTTCTCCATGTAGTGGAAACCAGGAAAACAAGCCCTAACCCTCATTCCAAATTTTTATTAATGCTGAAGGGACAGCAATGTCAGTCTCTATTATAAATAAGAATTCTGATTTGATTCCTATGAACATGATTGGCTGAACATCATTTTGTGATTTATAATAAATTGCAGAAACTCATCTCCCTGCAAGAAAGAAATAAAAACAGGAATATTCATCAGTGTTTCTCAGAAATTAACTGTTATGTCTGTTGGAGATCTATTGGAATTGCCTGGCATAGGTAATGTACATCTGCTGTTTGTTATGAAGTGAGGATATTACATTTTCAAGAACCCATATTTTCATCATGATTAATTTCTATATTTTTTAAAAAAATACAATTCCAGTAAAAACTACAGGCCAAATCACACAAACATTTTTTTTAAGCACAGCTTCCCACTGAAGGCAATGGGGTAATACAATAAAACCTCAAAGATACAGAGTTACGGACTGACCTGCCAACCAGACACCCTGTGGAACCAGAAGTAACCAATCAGGCAGCAGCGGAGACAAAAAAAAAAAAAAAAAAGCAAATACTGTACTGTGCCTGTATTGCATCTTAAAGGTAGGCACCTCTAGGTTGCCTGTCCCCACCCCCAAATGCGGGGCACCCACTTACAGCTAGGAAGTGAAGATGCTGAGATTCGTAGGCAAAGCTGTGAGCCCCCAATGCCAGCCCAAGGCAGCAGGACCAGCACTAGGGTCTGCACTGCTTTCCTGTAAACTGTGGGTGCTGTTTTCACCCCCATCGCCCCCAGCCAGGAGGGGAGGTGCTGTTTTCACCCACTCTCCCCACCCCCCTCTGGGAAGGGGTCACGCTGTTTCCACCATCCCCACCCCTCCCAACCAGGCCAGGATGGGAACACAAGCTTGCCAGGGCCAGGGAAAGAAGCTGCCTGCAAGGAAGCTGCCTAACTGCCTCTGGAACCTGGCCCAGAGCATGACCTGTGGAGCAGGAGCTGCATTTTATTGAGTTATGATCATTTCAGAGTTACAGACGACCTCCATTCTCGAAGTGTTCACAACTCTGAGGTTTTACTGTAGTATGATATGGCCCTATATCTTTAAAAAAATGTTTTTATTAACTTTCTATTATAAATTGAACAAAATAACCATGAACATATAGCAAAATTACTTTACATTTCAGTAACCAAAGAAAGTTGAAACAAAAATAACTGCTAAAATAAAAATATTCATCTACCACAATGTGAAGATGAATGTCAAATCATGTCTGAAAGATTTGGGTACTTCTGGGTAAGGTTCTATCCAGGAATGGTCAATCTTGTTTTGTCTAATTTTGGACTCACTTGAACATAACACATTCAGCTATTCAAAGCTCAATTCGTACCAAATGTTTTCAATTCAGATTGCATTTTGGAGTAGCAAAAATAGGATCAGAAAGGAAAATAAAATTCAGTGGGTTAATACAGTGAAAAACAGAGCAAAGATTAGGTCAGAGTTATGAAGTGACAGCAGGGGTAAATTTGGTCAGAGCTTGTGAGAAGAGAAGCAGGGAGAAAAATTCTAATGATAAAATATAGTGTGGGGGTACAAATATCATCCATCATGCTTGTGTAGTTTTTTCAGTGTTCCTCTATTCCTAGTAGATAGCACAGGATTCCCAATGACTAAGATATAGGGTAAAAAAATTTGCAAACTCAAATTAATTCAGCATACCCAAAAATAATTGCAGAGATTGTGTAAATCTCCAATTCCTAGATCTACTAGAACAGCTGCATTAAAGTATTTTAATAAGAATCAAATCCTGCTCACTTATTCATGCACATGGGTCCTTTTTGCCCTTATCGTCAAAATCAAGATGTCTTTGAGTGAAACACTCTCCTAAAATGATAAAAACAATATTTTCATGTGCCTATACTTTCTTTTTGGTCAACAGTATTATTTATACTTCCATAAATCAGTCTTATGGAATGAACTCTACTTGAATCAACTGTTACTGTAACTATTTCATTATGGTTGGAAATCACAACTCATACCCATAAAAGCAACACCTATAAAAAGGACAAAGAAGAATCTTGCCGTTAAGATCCTGGATCCGAAGTCAGGAGATCTGGGTTCAGTTCCCGTCTCTGACACAGATTTCCTATGAGTCACAATCTCTCTGTGTCTTACTTCCCCCTCTGTAAAATATTCCCTTGTCTATCTAGGTTGCAAATTCTTTAAGACAGGGAATATTTTTTACTACGTGTAAGTGCAAAAGCAGCAGGGCCATAATGTTAGTTGATACCTCTACACACTACGGTAATATAAACATATAATTTTTGATAGAAAACCCTATAATTTTGTTCTTTTGACTCTTTGGGTCATCCTTGTGCATTGGGGTAAAATCCCAGCTCCACTGAAATTAATGGCTAAAGTTCAAAAGGGGCAGGACTTCACCTCAAGTGTTTTCAAAGGATTATTTAACTGGGTTTTGCCTTCGTGTCACTCTCATCCTAGTCAGCTTGCAGTAGCTGTGGCTCTGTTGTTTCTGGTTCAACAGTGCTTTGGCCTGGTTCTGTTCCCACTGAAGCCAATCGCAAAACTCTCAAATGGGAACAGAATAAGACCTTTATTAAGTTCAAGTTAGAAAATTAAGAATTGATACACAAACTATAGATACACAAACAGGAGAAAGTCCATTCTAATTCAGCCTGATTCACAGAAACTATACTTATCAAAGCCATCCTAGCCGCAATTAGCCAATTAAAAACTGAGAAGCATTACATCATGCGAATACTCGGTCATTAGCTAATCAGTGATCCTGGGGGTCGGACAATATTATCTTACCTAGCAGCTTCTGAGAACTGATTAAAACTTCACTGGTTCAGATACATCAGCATTAGATGCCAATAAATAATACTTGGACCAATACCGTTGTGATGGGATGGGACACAGAAACCCACTTGGGAACTGTCAATTGATGTGTGGAGACTACTTTTGCCCCTGCTTTCTTGCCCTGGCAGCTTGGGACTTAGTGCCCTGCCTGCTTTGAACCAGACCCGCTAGCCTGCTGCAAACCCAGACTCAGGTCTGAACCACGTCCCCTGACAGCTGTAGGCTTAAACTGAAAGCAACTTAAGAAGTGTTCCTTTCTTTAACACTCAGATGCCCAACTCCCAATGGGGTCCAAACCCCAAATAAATCCATTTTACCCTGTATAAAGCGTATATAGGGTAAACTCAAATTGTTCACCCTCTATAACACTGATAAAGGGGTATGCACAGCTGCTTGCCCCCCCCCCCCAGGTATTAATACATACTCTGGGTTAATTAATATGTAAAAAGTGATTTTATTAAATGCAGAAAGTAGGATTAAAGTGGTTCCAAGTAGTAACAGACAGAACAAAGTGAATTACCAAGCAAAATAAAATAGAACACACAAGTCTAAGCCTAATAGAGTAATAAAACAGAATACAGATAAAATCTCACCCTCAGAGATGTTTCAGTAAGTTTCTTTCACAGACTGGATGCCTTCCTACTCTGGGCACAATCCTTTCCCCTGGTCAGGTGGTAGCTAGGGGATTTCTCATGACAACTGCCCCCTTTGTTCTGTTCCACCGCCTTATATGGCTTTGGCACAAGGCGAGAATCTTTTGTCTCTCTGGGTTCCCTCCCTTCTAAATGGAAAAGTACCAGGTTTAAGATGGATTTCAGTACCAGGTGACATGGTCACATTTCCTGTGAGACTCCAAGCCTTCATTCCTCCCAGCCTGACTCACAGCAAGGCCTGCCTGCAAACAGAGCCATCCACAGTCAATTGTCCTGAGTGATGGGAGCCATCAAGATTCCAAACCACCATTAATGGCCCACACTTTGCATCATTACAATAAGCCCTCAGAGTTATATTTCATATTTCTAGTTTCATATACAAGAGTGATACATTTATACTATAGGATGACCACACTCAGTAGATTATAAGCTTTGTAATGATATCTTACAAGATACCTTTTGCATAAAGTATATTCCACTTACATTATATTCATACTCATTAGCATATTTTCATAAAATCATATAGAGTGCAACGTCACAATCGTGCAGTCATTTTCAAAATAATTAGCTTAGGACCAGTCACTAGTGTTTAATGACCGGTTTAGTTTAATCATTCTTTCTTGAGTACATAGGGCACCTTTAAAATAGTCAACTTTATCCCAATATCCAGTTAGAACTTCTCCTAATAGACACATTCTTTTGTACATATGTATGTGGCCTGTGTCAGGATTGACCCTGCATCTGTAACACAGATTGCCATGTCTCCTAGTGTAAATTCAGAGGCATTCCCTTGGCATTACCAGTATAAATGACATCAGAATCTGACCCCTTTATATCAAAGAAACATAATAGGCATTTTTTGAGCAATAATAGCAGAGAAGAGTAAATTTTCACTCTCAATGCTGCTATCTTGGATACTGCAGTGTTTCACTATAGTCACCAGTGTGTGTTAACTCTGAGTAAAGGTTGCCATTTAAAATGGAGCCTGCTGTAGGGGTTTTTGGTTTGGTTTGTTCTTGTTTATTCATGTGTAATTAAATGAAATGTATATGGAACTTTTTAGTAAAAATTGTTCTCTACATGCTCCATTATTAGGCAGCCTAATTATTTCTGATCACTGCAAGATTGTTAATGGTAAGTACACTCATAAATCCCACACACACATCAGTGAGAGATGAAAGTTAGACCCCACATGTATGTATCTAGGAGCAAAAGGTTAAATTATAAAAGGCACCCTACTAATAATTGACAGGTAGACAGTTCAACAGTCAGAAAAGTCAGATGGTCCCTGAGTCCTCCTGAGCCACACCACTTTACTGGGATGGAAAACATCCTTGGAGACATTCTGAAAGGTATGGAACATCAAAAGTAGAGTGAAGGCACAAGTACTACTTATTTTCAGTTTCCAACTGACTGGAATTCTAGTTAGGAAAGGTCAGGTTTAATTTGATATAATAGCATTCTAGAAGCCTGTGGTCCATCATATTTCAGGAAGAAGAAAAAAAAGCTGTTTAACTCTCCCAGTAGGAAATCACTCTATTAAACTGTGCATACAAAATATGTACTCAGGGGCATGTGGTTTTATTGTATAATGATTGCATGTAGTAAATAAGTATCGTTGCAAGGTCATGAAAGGAAGAAGCCGTTTGCAAAAAAAACAAAAAACGGGCATCTTTGAGGATATATATGGCAGAAGAAAGTCTAGCTAAATTTAACAATAGGGATTATTATTGCAGCTGTCACACATCAGGATTTTTTAAAATTTCATATCCATTTTTAAGTAGGTTCAGAGCTATTTTGTGAAATCCCTGTTATATAATTAGCTTTGAAATATGACTCAAGTCAGCATTTCTTACATACGACACAAATTGGGGATGGAAGTGTAAAATAATGCCTCCTATTCTTTACATCCGTTGAAAAGCTGTGCCAATATTATCTTTGTTGTGGCAGCAGTTGCTTGCAAATGCCTTAGGAACTGATTTGGGTCTCTAAGTCATGAGCTAATGGAGTCTGAGACAGGCTTTGAAAGAATGTGTTCAATGTATAGGATTACTGTGTGATCTTTCCCAGAGCACTGACTTCCTAACAGCACAGTCAGGTGCAATTAAAGCAGCATATTATGGGCATAGTTTTTTCTTCATTTACAGCTGTTTATCATTCATCTGCCTTTTTAACCATCCTGAATTGGTGCCTCTGTCTCCCAACCCATAATGAAAGAAAAGTCGTCGTTCCTCTCCCCGTCAGGAAGCTGGTTCAGGAAAAGGAAGTCACAAGAATTCTAAGCAGGAATCTACCTTTCTTCAATTTCAGGAAAAAAACAAGAAATTTCAGTCTGGATTATTCCAAAAATATATGAAGATGATTTCCAGATTTCAGCATGCCCTTTGGCAATTCGTTGTGGATTTGCTTTGTTTTTACTTTTAATTTTATTTTTTTTTTGCTTTGCTGGTGTTGCTAATATTGTCTTGTGGTTCTGTAGAAAAACTGACCTTTTTATTTTTCATCAGACTTCTGATTATTTTGTAGTTTCCTTATCTAACCCTTTAACTGAGGGGAGTGGGGATTAAATCTAGAGTAAACTGTGGCCAGGTTTTATGATTATTTAGCTTCAACTACCAATCTCACTATTGCTGAGCCAGGGACACAGCCACACTTGAAAGGTCCATATAGGAGGAATAATCGACCCACTGTGTAAATGAGATATAGTATGGCATCAAACTGGGTGGAGTTAGGAACTCTGTGCTACAATAAAGCATGAGGTGCAATTCTTAAACTGGCTTCCCATATAGAGCAATCTAAAAAACACTTCATTTTGCATATGATATAAAATGTCTAAGGATTTTATCCTGGATAATATTGGGACATTTCTGCCAGACAGATAGCAGTGAAATCACTGCAAGTATGATTTAATTCCACCAAAAACAATTTAATTACCTATTTTACTGATTTTTTTTTAACATGAAAGTAGCTCATTTTCAAAGAAACCTGCAAAAAATTCAAGGTAAATTCACAAAATATTGGATGTTATCAAACTTGATTCTCCAGCCCAGTATTAGCAGCAATTTGAATGTTTTTGCACTTACTGTTTGCTATATTCTCCAACATGGAGATCTATAAACAATAGAAAAACTAAATCAGAAAAATTGGGGTTGTAGGTTATATAGTTGGTTGCAGAGCTTCTAACAATTTGTTTTTCTTATTTTAATTACTTATATGTAGGGTTTGGCAGAAATTTCCAACTTGTATTAAACCAACAGTTTCTCCCTCCCCCCAGAAAATATATTTTAGGAATGAGGCAGTTTTAAAATAAAAGAAAACACAGCATTGTGTGAGGATACTTCATGGCAAGCAGAGAGAAAAATTCTCTGTCATTCAAGCTGGCAGAATGAGAGCACAGTGAAGACTGGGACAGAAGAATAAATCAGCCAATGAGTATACTAATAAAATGCTGAACTTATTAAGGAAATCATTTGAGTAAAATCAGAAGTGAGGCTGGATCCTGTAGCCCCTCTATGTATGGATCTCACTTTCATTTCAAGAAAGATTTCATGACTGGAACTTACGTTTGTAGATATTGAAGGAACATGGTATTTATCATATTGCATCAGACCACTGATCTAGCAAAATCCAGTGTCCTGCTTTCTTACATTGGCCAATATAAGATGTTTCATAAGAAGGTGAACTCTTCTCTTACTCCAAAGAGTGCACCTATTCAACTGTACCAAGCTGTAGATTGGGGAGAAATACCCATTGGTTACAATCCAAAGCATATTTTATAAGCCTTGATATGAAACTGAACCAATGATTCCTGAAACCAATGGAAGTCGTATGGACTGTGTACCAGGTGCTATGGGTCAGATTTTCTCAGGTATTTAGGCACCTAAAGATGCAGATAGGCCACCTTCAGGGATTACAAAGGCCCCTAACCTGCTTAGGCATTTTTGAAAATCCCACTATGCGCCTATCTATATCTTTAGGTACCTAAATACCTTAGAAAAGCTGCCCCTTTGTGCATAACCACTAATGTTTTAACAGGGTGGCTGGTATTTAGGAGCTCATAGGGCTAAAACTCACCAGTAAAGCAACAGCTGAACTCTTTGTAGAGGAACTAATGTAAGACCACCTGCTGCTATCAGGGGGCTCCAAGGAGAGCTAAAGCTGCCCTTCAAGGTAAAGAGATAGGAAGCCTAAAGGGTTCTGTGGGGCTAATTCACATCTTCCCCAGAGAGGTAGAGTATATAGTTTCCTTTGCATGTTCCCTGAAACAACAATACTTCCCTGAAGCCTCTGTTCCTGCTTCTCCAAGCCCAGCAACAGGCAGGTGGAGTTTTTGAGCTGGGAGATGGGGAGAGGGTTAGTTATGAGGGTGGACCGGACCTACAGGTGGATTTTCTGAGTTAAGGTGTGGGGATTCTAAACCTAAGGATGTCAGAAGCGGAAAGTGTCAAAGCTGAATGGGCAATAATGAGCTGTGGAAAGGTTAGGTAGGAAGAGAAATGCATGGGAGGAACTGAGGGAGGCTTGAAAATTCATAACCAGGAGGGAGACACATTGTGTTGGCAAGGTTAAGTGCAGGAAGGAAGGTAGCTAGCTGGTGAATGGGTTGTAGGGGGATGCAGTAGGGTGTGCTGGATTGAGGATTAGATAGACATGGGAGAGGTAGGAAATAGGTTTTTCATTTTGAAAGGGTAAATAGCGAGAGGGAAGAGAGCACGTCCTTTCCCCCCGACACACACACTCAACCAACCTCACATTCACTAAGTACTTCCCTACACCCCTTCTCTTTTTCACCCACCCTTCTCAATGAAATAGCAATTATTTACTTTGAAAATATGAACAACCTGCCAGGGAGGATAGGAAATAGGGTTACCTGCAGCAGCCCAGATATCTTGCCACTGGTTATTAACATTACACGAATCTGGGGGTCAGGGGGGCAATTTAAAGGTTCACCCTCCCCAGGCATGCCCCTTCTCTTATGCTCAGCAGTTCTCCCTGCAGCTTCCAGATATCTGCCGCTGCCTCTCCCCATGGCCGCAGCTCCCAGCTTGCCAGCTCCAGCAGTAAGGTGGCACCATATGACTGAGTGGGCAGCAAACCCTGGCAAAAATCACGGAGGGGGAAGGTTCAGGGGGTGAAATGTGACACCCCCCCATACTCCCTCTCCCCTCGCATGCCTCTGGCTTCTGCCCAGCAGGGAGGAGGGTCTCGGGACTTCAACCCCATGGAGCGCACCTGCCAGGGCTTGGAGCTTCAGCAGGAGCATGGCAGAAGTTCATAGCCCCACCCGGGAGCCGAAATCTCAAGCTCCAGAAGGCACACCTCGCTCTTGAATTTCTGAAGATTGTTGTATGCTACTTGGAGGGTCAGTAAGTTTGGCCACTTTTCCAGGCCCATACTATAAATCAAACAGCTCTTGGATTTATTGGAGACTGGAAACAATAGAAGGAAAACACCTTTAACATGAGTTTTGTGTTTCCTCAGTGTATGAATTAAGAATTTTCACTATTCACAGAAAGAAATCCAGAAAGAAATTTTGATCTGAGAGACTAAGTACTGGTGATCAGAAAGAATGTCATGGAGGATTTGTTTATAGTTTTAAAACTGTACTTAAAAATTATTTATAAAGAAAACAAAATGCAGGCAGAAAATGAAAGGTGTCTTTTGATAAATTAAAAATGTTTGCTTTCTGCTGTGATATTAAAGATCAGGACATAAGAGAAGTACTGTGTGTATATGTTCAAAGGCTTACCAGCAGGAGGTATATAAGTATTTAAAATAGTAACATCTCAGAAAATAGTGTAGGTCTTAACATTAAATTTTTCTAATAAATAAATCATCAAATAAAAATAAAATGACAAATTGGTATTACTCTAATACAAACATACTTGAAGGAATAATAACCTGTTTTCTTTCAAAAGGAATCTGGTTATTAACACTTGAGTTCAGACTCAATGTCTTCAAGGTCTAGGCATCAGGGATGAAATTCCTTAATGCCTGAGAATCTTGGCAGGGTCAAATTATCCTGAGGAACACCCACTGTGCTGGGAGGGTATCTTAAGAGTAGGGGTTTGCACTAGTGTCTTTGTGATTCCTCCTCTCCGCCCATGCCCCATCAGATATAGAGTGGCCCTCTATCTCAGAGGCAGCTGTGAGATTCCTGTATATTTAGAGGACCATATACTGCTCTCCCCATCACATTTGTAGGCCTGGAAGGGGTCAGTTTTGCCATTGACATCAGTGGAGCAAGGATTTCACCCATGGTTCCCCTGTGGAGGGTGGGTGAGCTACAGAGATGCTGTACAGGATGTCTCTGGACCATAGTTCTTTCCTTTCTGATGACTCTATGAGTCCACAGGCTTAGACCCACTGCATCCCCTGATTTAAGGGCACTTCTATTTCAACATTCCACATGCAGTGGACCTGCTTTGTACCAAGTCCCAATTACTAGGGGAGAAGATTCTTTCCTCAAATCTGTGCATGAAGCCTGTTTCACACAGGTTTTATGTGAGGAATTGGAAAGCACAGCATTTGACCTATAGTTTGTAAAGCATTCAGGGTGTCAAGGGATGCATCGCTCACCGCCAGACTGGTGCCTCCTCCTCTTCACTCTGGGGATTAGCTCAAAGCCGACACCCTTGTCTGCAGTGCACACCATTACTCTGTCTCTGTTTCTGGAAATGCAGCATCCTTCTTTCCAACACAGACCTATTGTCCAGCTACTTCCCCAGTGACGAGGGGGGATGGACCCAGACCCACCCACTAATCTGGGTGCCAACCCCGAGACGCTACAAACAGCAGTCTCCTGCTTTGTCTCTAATTCCATCGATTCTGCTATATTTCTCTGGGCCATTTCCCTGTGGCCTCAGCACCTTCCTCACCCTCACCTCAAGGCACTCAGCTGCTCAGCCTCACAGCCACCTAGGAGCTCCCCTTTGCTCGCCTGTTCCCTACTAGCAGCTGCTCTGACCAAGGTGCTTACAGCTCTCTCAGCACTCCAGGGACACAATCCTTACTCCCTGAACTCACAGCAGCAACTGACCCACTCTGGCACTGCAGCTCCTTTTATGTGAACCACTGGGGCCTGATTGGCTCCTTGTATCCACTCCCTGGTTGGTTGTGCCTTACACAGCCTCTCCTGGCCACTTGGAGGACTTGTGTCCCCTGCTCCTTCCAGGACAGGGCATGGTTAACCCTTTTGATGCCTGTATGGGGGAAACACCCCATCACGGGGATCCTTTGGTATAAGGAAGCTTTCCTGTTAAAGGGATATTCTGTATCAAATAAGCCAAAATATCTTATATGAATTCTGGTTTATGAATTTTCAAAAGTGGCTGGCAATTTTTGTTGCCGTAAATTTTGGGTGACCAACTTGAGACATCTTGAAGGAACTGATTTTCAGAAAGTGCTGAGCACCCACCTTTTACAAGTCAGGCCCCTTTAAGGTGTCCCAACTTGGACACCCAAAATCAGTGGTCACTTTTTAAATGGAGGCAATGTGTATGTACTGTGTTCAGGAGATTATTTCCCATAAAGGAAGCAACAAGAAAAAAAGCCCAGGCAGCTACCACTGATACCTCTCACCATCCTGGTGAGTTGCAAAAAGCAATTTTTACATCACTCACCATTTTTTCCTTCAAAACTCTCCTTAAAACTCACTTCTTTCATGTAGCCTTTAATCATGGAACTCCTGTAACCCTGTCTGCTCCTAGTGTCAGGGTTCTAATTGTTTTTACTGAAGTCATCTTAATTAGATTATGAGATCTGTAGGATAAGAACCTGGTCTACCTATTTGTTTTTAGCATACTCTGTACATCTATAGTGTTATATAAATAATAATAAAACTAAATTTTCATCCTGTATGGTAGTATGCTTGCTAGAAGAAAGCAGACTCAGGCATTTTTTATTTTAGTAAAAGGATTTTGAGCCTGATACAAAGACCATTTAAGGGTTATTGACTTCAATAGGCTTTTGGATCAGGCCCATAAGGAGGGTTATAGTGCAATAAATTTATGCTTAATTCTTCCCTCTGTCCTTACCAAACACCATCTCTTCTGAATACATTTATATTTTATTTCAGGTTCTTAATATGATATTTCTCCTAAAAATAAAACAGGGATTCCTGTGGTTTTACTGCTGTAGCTCACTAAAATATGTCCAGGATAATTCATGTTTCAGATCAGAACAGAGGAGTAAAAACCTGCAAGAAAAGCTGACTTTTGCACAATTTAAATAAACTTCTGGGAGTTACTTACCATAGAACAAAGCAGAGAGACAAAGAGAAAATATCTTCCAACCTTGATCTGGGCAGGAATTGTAAAAGGGAATCTATCATGGCATTCAGTAAACAAAGTCATCGGGACGGGATGACTTAGTACCACTTCTAAGTCATTTCTATAATCAAGTCTCTACATCTGAGTACATGTTTATGTAATTTTATTTGGATCTGACAAACTTAAATATCAAAAAAGCAAGGGCTTATTTTTTTGTTTTCCCATTGATAAAAGCATTCTTGCTTTTCATGAGATCAATTGTTTTATTTTTCTAAAATGCCAACAGCAGCATAGCTAGAGGGAAATCTTATTTGGGAATAGAATGAGGCATTGTTTCTATGCTCATAGTACAGCGTCCCTG
This sequence comes from Dermochelys coriacea, assembly GCF_009764565.3. Lineage (NCBI taxonomy): Eukaryota > Metazoa > Chordata > Testudines > Dermochelyidae > Dermochelys > Dermochelys coriacea. Next base: position 108,211,942 of record NC_050071.1, read on the forward strand.
TTTTCTTACATGTTCTATTAATACAATAAACCCAAAATCCATTAAGGCCTTATTTTTTTGACAATCAATTGTGGGAATCATTTAACTTCAGTTATTAAAGCAAAGTATGTCAGGCCATGTAGCATGCTTATTCATGGCAACACAAAAGTCAACAGATAACTGGAATTATTTAATCACTTATATGTCATGCCCATATGTTCTGCATCTTGTCTTCCAACTAACATTACATCTAAATGTGATGCAAGGGAAATACTTCAGTATACAGTACCAGTAACTGTGGGCCATTAGTTATCTGAAATACATCTAAAACTTTCAGTTGCAATAGCTCAGAGAATGCATCTGTTGAATGCCAAGGCCAAATACACAGCACTCTGCAGGGATGGTGTTTGCTATGCCCTTTCAGTTACTGGCAGATTGATTTTCATGTTCTGGCTAAACAAGCGGTTAGCAGTATTGCACTGTTGGTTGTAAGCGATGACAACCCAATTAGAAAACACAGTCAATGAATAGGTCAGGCAACTGGGGTCCAGATACTCTAATTCAGGCTAGGCTATTCAGTTTGCAGAGCTTTGTATTGACCTTTTCCGCATCACAGGTGACCCTCCATACAAATGTGTCAAAAAATTCTGTGCAAAAACAAAGAAGAAAATAAATCATGATTTATCCAACCAACATGTAGTATTGCACAATGTAAGCAAATGGTTAGGAAAGATCACTGTGGAATTGTTAGCATTAAAAAGCAAAGAAACAGGTCAGGAGTGGCTTTGTGTTCTGCAGGTATATATGTATATTGTACAATTTTGTTAAGCAGTCCAGGGTTAAATATAAGTTAACTCAATACTGTGCTTAACTAGACCACAAATATATGTTGTCATAAATATAAAGGGAAGGGTAACCACCTTTCTGTCCACAGTGCTATAAAATCCCTCCTGGCCAGAGGCAAAATCCTTTCATCTGTAAAGGGTTAAGAAGCTAAGATAACCTCACTGGCACCTGACCAAAATGACCAATGAGGAGACAAGAGGCGGGGGGAACAAAGCTGGAGGCGGGGGGAACAAAGGGTCTGTCTGTCTGTCTGTGTGATGCTTTTGCCGGGAACAGATCAGGAATGCAGCTCAGAACTCCTGTAAAAAGTTAGTAGTAATCTAGCTAGAAATGCATTAGATTTCTTTTGTTTAATGGCTGGTAAAATAGCTGTGCTGAACGGAATGTATATTCCTGGTTTTGTGTCTTTTTGTAACTTAAGGTTGCCTAGAGGGATTCTCTATGTTTTGAATCTGATTACCCTGTAAGGTATTTACCATCCTGATTTTACAGAGGTGATTCTTTTACCTTTTCTTTAATTAAAATTCTTCTTTTAAGAACCTGATTGATTTTTCATTGTTCTTAAGATCCAAGGGTTTGGGTCTGTTTTACCTGTACAAATTGGTGAGGATTTTTATCAAGCCTTCCCCAGGAAAGGGGGTGTAGGGCTTGTGGGCTCTTTCCCTGTTCTTTGTTTCACATGCTTGGTGGTGGCGGCATAGGGTTCAAGGACAAGGCAAAGTTTGTACCTTGAGGAAGTTTTTAACCTAAACTGGTAAGAATAAGATTAGGGGGTCTTTCATGCAGGTCCCCACATCTGTACCCTAGAGTTCAGAGTGGGGAAGGAACCTTGACACATGTTATTTGCTTCATTTTGATCTCACTTAAAAACTGGTCAGGACTACACTAGAGATCTAGATCGGTATAACTATGTCACTCAGAGATGTGAAAAATCCACTCCCCTGAGCGACATGGTTATACTGACCTAACCCCCCAATGTAGACAGTGCTATGTCGACAGGAGAGCTTCTCCTCTCAACATAGCTTCCGCCTCTCAAAGAGGCAGATTAACTACACTGATGGGAGAAGCTCTTCCATCAGCATAGGAGTGTCTTCACTTAAGCACTACAGCAGCGCAGCTCCATCGATGCAGGGTTTTAAATGTACACCTGCCCACAGACCAGATTTAGTTACTGAATAATCTGAGAAGAATAATGTGACAATGACAACACAACGATAGGAGCTTGATAAGCTCTTTAACATGTTATACATTGTGTATGTTATGGGTATCATCAATACCAATAAGATCATAAAGAAACATATATATATGATGCTGGCAGACTAGATGAACACTGACCAATACATAGCTGGAAATCAATCTGGCTCATCTGTGTGTTAGGATTGTTAAAATAGATGATACATTTATAAGGATGTGTTTAGTGTTTAAAATGCAGCAAATAGTAATCTCACTGATAACATATGTACGCCATGTTATCAGGGTATTTTGAGCATTTTCTCAGTTTGTTGTAACTGTGTAATGCATCAAAAAGGAAAGCATTAACGATTCAGTAAAATGATGGCTTCCTACAGAAGGCATTTGGTCCTGCCCACCAGAAGGTCCATTGAGACCAAATGATCCATTCTAAGACATCAAAGAACAGAGACTTAGGGCAAGTCTACACTACAAAATTAGGTCGACATACAACCACCACAGTAAATACTGAGGTGGTTCATGTCCACACTATGCCCCCTCTGTTGGAGGTGCGCATCCTCATCAGGAGCGCTTCCACCAACTTAACTGTGTGCGACATTATGGGCCACTGACAGTGGAGCGCCTCCCTCCGCCCCCCAGCTTGGGCTTTCTGCCTCAGAGCAGCGGGGCTCCATCTGTGAGCAGCCAAGAGGTGATGTAAGTAATTCAGTGTCTACACAGACACTGTGTCACCCTAACTACATTGACCTAAGCACTACGCTTCTCACGGAGGTGAAGTTATTAGGTCAGTGTAGTGGGCAACTTACATGGGCGGGAATACCCTTGTAGCGTAGACACTTACAGAGTTAGGTCAATGTAAGCTGCCCGATGTCTACCTAACTCTGTGGTATAGATCAGGCCTTTCTTAATGGCATTCCTCCCTTCCACACCTAGGAAGAGGAGACCTGTGCATGAACTCATCCATCAACTTGAACTCTTGAAGGAAGGAAATAAAAATCCCTGACAATGCTGCTCTGTGCTCTCTATGCTGCTTGGATTTTGGAAAGGGGAAGATTTCTAAGTATAAGCAAGAAATCTCCAGCGCTTGGCCTAGGTTAGCCCTAGAGGACATATAGAGCTTGCATATTAAAGCAACTTCTATTACCTTTTGGAACCTAAGACTGTAATTCATTTGTGTGCATATGTTTACCTGCTTTAACCTTGTATACAACTCTCATCTCTTTTTCTTAGTTAATAAATCTTTAATTAATTTATTATGGGATTGGATGTAAATGTTGTCTTTGGCATAGGATCTAAGGTGCAATTGATCTGGGGTAAGTGACTGGTCCTTTGGGACTGGGAGTAACCTGAATATTGTTCTGATCTTTGGTGTAAGAGACTATCTATTGCAAAGGCAATCTTGCCTGGGTGGCAAGACAGATAGGAGTACCCCAGGGGACTGTCTGTGACTCCACGTTAAGGTTGTTATAGTTCTTGAGGAGTTCACACTTGATGATCGGTTGGTGGAATCTAAGTATAGAACTCACAACCACCTTGGGGTTTGTGCCCTGATGTGCAACAGTCTGCCCTGAGGCTGGTACTTTCACTCCTGAGCCACTCCAGACAATTTGATAGTATAATGGAACAAAACAGACCCAGTACTATGAACTTTCTATATAGATAGCATTACATGTGTATTTGAAACTGCATCAAACGACAACTTTTCCACACCATTTACTGACACTCCTCAGTCATGTTAGAGATCTAAACCATTTGCTCACAGGGATCAGGAAAAATTATAAACACCTATGTATAGCACTGCATAAGTGTCTGGATTTCACAGGGAGAAGGAGGCTGTTCACATCTTTCTCTGAAGAATCAGGTATTAGCTAATGTTGGAAGCAGAACACCAGACCTACTGAGGCCTGATTTGCTATAGCAAGTCTAATGTCCTGTATCCATGAGACATGTCTTTGGAACATGTTATATAACTGGTATAAAATTCTGCCCCCCCCCCACCGCCGCTCCCTGACTGCAGTTGGGCCAAGATTTCACCCATGGTCTTTCTACAGTAAGTATAACTTACTGGTCTCTCTCTAATGTTTCTAAAGCAACCACTGCTATGGTATCAAGGTGTGGTCTTGTATGGTATCAAGGTGTGGTCTTGATTGTTTTACATTGATTCCTGTGAAAAATGTCAAGTAGCTTCACTTACAATGTGCATTATCTTTTTAGATGGTACTTCAAACTATGCCTTTTTGACAGTTTCAGAAAAGCTTCCCTCTACTCCTAAAAACTCTTTTTGTCAGCCTTCCATCACTATGTTCCACTTCAGCACCATCTGATCCCACTTTTATGGCTGATCTTTAAAAATAATCTGGAAATAATGCTCTCCGCCATTAACTGAAATAGCTCTTATCTTATCTTCTATTATATGTCTTCCACCCTTAACTCTCATGGTCAGCTGCCTCTTCTTTCTTTCCTTTTTTTTTTTGTGTGTACTGGTTGCCTCCCTGCAAATAAACTCCTCAAGGAAGGGACTCTGCTTTATTTTAAAATGCCATGCTAACTTATGGTAATACGTGAATAATAAGGCACAGATGCTACAGCAGCATTTGTATTGCAAATTAGTGTTTGATCAAACTTTCAAAATTCCACCAACGGCTTTTTCCATACATGTATCTATGCCAAAATTCCATTACAATATCTATCAACAATGCTAATTTATACTGCATCATTGTATTAATGATTCTGTTATCTGTGTGGTGCTTGTCTCTGAACTGCAGTGTGGGCACATCTGAAATCTGCTTGCTCACACTTCAGAAATTACTTAATAGCATCTGTATATAACATACTATCACCACAGGGAAAGCTAGTTTAAAATCATAAATGTCAAGACATAATTAACTTAAAGGTCAAGTTTAATTACAGCTGTTGAAACTGAAATACACTAATTACCATTACTATGTTAGAAAATTTCTTGAAAAACAATTTGAAATGTTTTGTTGGTGCCCATGCTTTTTTATAATTGATGTCTTTTGTTCTGTGATGAGAATGTTTCAATGGGCATTTTTTTAAACTAACTTTGAACAGAGCAGAGAACAAAAACAGGAGAATGATGAATAAAGCACTACCTCACACAGCTCCACAAAATCTGTGCTCAGCGTTATTGTATTATTAATTATTTTCTTATAATCAGCACTTGAGATAATGATGTTAATGGAACTCCTTGGAGAACTTGATGCAAACACTCTAGCAACAGAGGAAGCACATTTATCTGAACCATTTTTAGGCTTAATGGCAAAACAAATCAATAAGTGAAACAGACTGGTGAGAAAATAACTCAATAGCTGAAAAATCTGCTCTACCTGTAGGACTTCCAAGATTTCCAATGGGAATACTTATCGACTCACATAAGAATTTTGGTTTCCTTTGCCCTACCCCCCTCGCCCCCCACAACCTCCCAAGGTATAGAAAGTTTGAACACTTTTTTATTTCATTTTCTTTTGGTTTACCCAGTGTTTACTTCTCCCAGGTGATCAGGATTTCCAGCTTCCCTTCCCTCATATTTTCACCAGAGTGCTGGGCTGAGGAGCTGTTCATAACTGGATATAAAACAGCATAGGGAAGGTTAGCTTGCATAATGATGCATTCCTCACAGTAAAATAGATTTTAGCCACTGTAGCTCATCTATAGAGATTTCTGAGTCTGAAATGGAGTGTAGCGGATGTATCTGAAGGAAATATTGCTAGTATAAGAAAAGAGCCTACGGCATATGTTTTGTCAAAATAGAGAACAAAGACCCAAAGAAATAACATTTTACACTATTAAAAAGACACAATGAAGGAGACAGTTTCAATTAAGTGAGTAGAGCATGCATGCCACAAAAAGTGGTTAAATAACTCAGAAAGAACCCACATGTGAAACTAAAAAGCACATATATTCTACTGAAAAAAAGCAAACAAAGCAAGGAAAGTCTGTGCTGTGCAGCTATAACCGAGAAAGAAAATGACATTTAATTAAGAGTTCCCTGTCTTCCAGGCACTGTGACATTGAAATCAGTGTGGACATAAGGCATTAAAGCAGACATCAACACAGTTCACCCGAAGAGTCACTTATTTAAGATTTACAGCTGACTGTAAGAGAAAAGTGAGAATTTATTAAAGATTTCCATCTGGCAGAATATATCATTAGTATTCAAACTGATAGCAGCAGTGATTTAAATTTAATAATCCAAGTGGAGATATGCATCAAAAAGGAATTCTTCTAAAATGTGTCTAATAGCAATAACTGACTTCTTTATTATAGTCTGCCTATGAAAAATGCCAGATATCAAAGAATAAGACATCAAAAGTTAATTTCAATGTGTTCATCTAGTTGAAACTCACATTAAAATACCACTACATTGGCTGAAAATCAAGTAGCACATACAACAGACTCTACCTATTTGTACCTACTTTTAAAAGATTTGAAACATCAGGACCTGAAATAAAGCCAGTCACTTTTCAGAACCAAAAGGTTTATATCACATTTTATCCAGAACACTTTCTCCATGCAGTGGAATGATGTTCTCTTAAGAGAAGGCATCTGGGCCATATAAATAGGGCTAGACTGAGAACAGATGGTGAGAGTCAGGAAATGGCAGGTGAGAACTGCCTGAGGGTATGTCTATACTGGAGATTCTAGGTACATACTGAGGTAGCTAGACCCCAACACCACTGTGGCTACACTTCTATTTTTTGTGCACTATCTCAGATCACAGCTAGAAAAGGTATGTCTACTTGAACTGGAAATTACAGTAGCCATACCCCAAGAGGAAGGTAGGTGAGAGCTCCTTGAGAAGGAAAGGAGAGACTCAAAGACAGACAGGTTGAAGCAGGGGAGAGTTGCTGGAGAAAGGAGTAGCAGAGAGTTGCCAACAGGAAAAAGCTGCAAGAGACCAGAAGCAGAGCAGTAACTGAGTTGCCAGTGATGAGAGCTGAGAAGTGCTGTTGGGAGGACTGGCTAGAGCTCGGGAAAACTGCCAAGTTGCAGGAAGGCTAATGCAGAAGCCCCTAGAAATGAAACTATCCATCTTGGTCATTATAAGCTGGGCGCAGAAGCAAGAGGTTGACTCTGGAGGAAAGTCCCCAAGAGCTGGGATAGGAGTCACAGACAAGGAGGCCTGTGAAGTGAAACATTTCAGGGAGCCCTCTGGCAGAAGACTTGAGTGGAGGTCTGTGGGAGGAACCCAGGAACAAGGGGTTGCTCCTGAAGGAAGAAAGGCCTGGAAGAGCAGAATGCAGCAGGGATCTCTCTCATGGGAGACCTGAGAAAAGCAGGTCTTGGAACTCTCAGACAGGGAGGCCTGGAGAGTGGAGCCCTGGGTCAGGGGCAAAAGGAAATGGAAACAAAATGCTGCCACTGATTCAGAGGTGAGTGATTTGGAAGTGATGTACCTGGAGAGAGGAATGGAAAAAACATTGTATCTTTATATGTATGCTGTGGGAATTGAAAAATAGATTTATTATAAGGTATACTGCATTGGATGTATATGAATAAACTATGCTGAGGTGGGCTTTGTGTCAGACACTGTGGGTATGTCTGCACATGGAACTGGGGCATGATTCCTGGCTCGCATAGATATACTTGTGCTAACTCTCATTGAGCTACCACGCTAAAAAGAGTAGTGTAGCCGTAGATACATGAGCGGAGGTGAATGGCAGCAGGGACTAACTGCCCTCAGACCCAACCCACCAGGATCTGGTGGGTACATACTCAGTGTCAGCAGCCCATGACACCGCTAACACGGCTACACTACTGTTTTTTAGCCCACTAGTTCAATGAGCGCTAGCACAAGATAATTTATGCAATCAGGGAATCACACCCCTAGCTCCAAGTACAGATGTAGCCTGAGAGACTGTTCCTTTCATGGGAGTACAAAAGCAGAAACTGAAGTTGGGTGTACATCTTGTGCTGTGGCCTGCCATGGGAGGATGCTCCAGGAGGAGCCATCATATAACAGAGCCTTAAATCAGCCCTCACTTAGAAACCCACCTGCCGAAGTCATTGCTTCAGTGTTAGTTATTCAGCGAATGTCGCATGCATCAGGCAAAATTCTCCTCTCATATCTACACCTGATGGATCTCAGCTCCAAAATTCTGCTCTGTTTACATGGGAGTTAAGTTCAGCTTGTATGAATCCAAGATGAGAATACTGTATACCTGAACGCCATTCAAGTTATTTGCTATTAGCATTACAAAAGTATTCAGTGGTCCTACTGTGCTCTAGTACACAGTACACACACTCTCTCTCGCTCGTGCACACACACACACACACACACACACACACACACAAATCAACCAATCCTTTAGACCCCATCTCTTCCATTATTTCAAATCGTTGGTCAATTCTTCATATGTTGAAAAATTGCTGCAATACTTTCTTGTTTTTATAAGGGAGGAGAAGAAAGCCACAATATAACTTTCCAAATAAATACGGGACCAGATTTTTATGTATTCTCAATCCTTGTTTCAGGCAGAGAATGCAGTATTTCTACATCAGCAGCTTCATTCAGTATTCAGATACTTGCTCCTTTTTTATGTCTTCCAAGCCCTATACTTCCATCTCAGCTCAGTTCTGCACACCATTCAGAACTGATTATGCCCAGTTTATGGGGAAAATCCCTGTGCTTCAGATTCCCTATTGGTCTCCATTTGAAAATACCAGATGGCAGCACAGAAGGTGCTCAAACTATTCTCAGCATCCCAATCAAAGTTTCCACACAGTCCTTTGAACTCACTGGCTCATTATGCTATACAAGACAAGGCCACCTTTCAGGTCTGTTTTAGGGAGACAATGAATGATGTTACTTTGTTTACCAAAACAGAGCTCTCAAGAATGCTTGGGAAATGCAGCTGCTCTAATTAATAGTATCACATTCTCAAAGCCACTGAAAATTTCCCCTACTGGAGTTGCTTTCAGCCCTGTGCAATCCAAAGCTTCCCACTCACACTATCCCAGTGTCCTGTGTATGCCAGCCATTGGTGCTTTCTTTTCCAAAAGTTCTTTGAGAGAACACATGAGGTTGGAGTCCATATGAGTGTGTTATAACTAGGGCTAATCATGCAAAACCACAAGGCAGCGTAGCCATTCTGCAATCCAGCCTGCTTCCATCCTTCCTCAAACCTTTAAAGTCCCAGCATTCTAATCTCAACATCCTCCTGTTACCCTGGCTGATTCCCACTGTACAGTGCAGACTTTGTGGGTGCATATTTCCCTCCCATGCAAAAACATTCAGGTATACCATTAACAAAAATAAAAAATGGAAAGAACAAAAATCTCAACTACTTTTGCAAGTAGTGATGCCTATAGTAAGTTCTCTGAGAGAGTCAAAGCAGACTTTCTTGTTTGTATAAGCAGACTTTGACTCCCTCAGGGAACTGATGGGAAGGATCCCCTGGGAGGCTAATATGAGAGGGAAAGGAGTCCAGGAGAACTAGCTGTATTTTAAAGAAGCCTTACTGAGGGCACAGGAACAAATTATCCTGATGTGTAGAAAGAATAGCCAACATGGCAGGCGACCAGCTTGGCTTAACAGAGAAATCGTCACTGAGCTTAAACACAAAAAGGAAGCTTACAAGAAGTGGAAACTAGGACAGATGACTAGGGATGAGTATAAAGATATTGCTCGAGCATGCAGGGGTGTAATCAGGAAGGCCAAAGCACAATTGAAGTTGCAGCTAGCAAGGGATGTGAAGAATAACAAGAAGGGTTTCTACAGTATGTTAGTAAGGTTGTATGGGAAAGTGTGGGACCCTTACTGAATGGGGGATACAACCTAGTGATAAATGATGTGGAAAAAGCTGAAGTACTAAATGCTTTTTTTGCCTCAGTATTCACAGACAAGGTCAGCTCCCAGACTGCTACACTGGGCAGCACAGTATGGGGAGGAGGTGAGCAGCCCTCAGTAGGGAAAGAACAGGTTAAGGACTATTTAGAAAAGCTGAATAAGTCCATGGGGCCAGATCCTAGGTGCTGAGAGAGTTGGCTGATGTGATTGCAGAGCCATTGACCACTATCTTTGAAAACTCATGGCAATCGGGGGAGGTTGCAGACGATTGGAAAAAGGCAAATGTAGTGCCCATCTTTCAAAAAAGAAAGGAGAATCTGGGGAACTACAGTACCTGGAAAAATCATGGAGTAGGTCCTCAAGGAATCCATTTTGAAGCACTTAGAGGAGAGGAAGGTGACCAGGAACAATCAACATGGATTCACCAAGGGCAAGTCATACCTGACCAACCTGGTTGCCTTCTATGATGAGATAATGGGCTCTGTGTATATGGGGAAAGCGGTGGATGCAATATATCTTGACTTTAGCAAAGCTTTTGATACTGTCTCCCACAGTATTCTTCCCAGCAAGTTAAAAAAGTATGGATTGGATGAATGGACTATAAGGTGGATAGAAAGCTGGTTAGATCGTGGGTAGTGATCAATGGCTTGATGTATAGTTGGCAGCCAGTATCAAGCGGAGTGCCCCAGGGATCGATCCTGGGGCCGGTTTTGTTCAACATCTTCATTAATGATTTGGATGATGGGATTAATTATAATCTCAACAAGTTGGCAGATGACACTAAGCTGCAAGGAGAGGTAGATACACTTGCAGGGATAGGGATAGGGTCCAGAGTGACCTAGACAAATTGGAGGATTGGGCCAAAAGAAATCTGATGAGGTTCAACAAGGACAAGTGCAGAGTCCTGCACTTAGGACGGAAGAATGTCATGCACTCCTACAGGCTGGGGACTGACTGGCTAAGCAGCTGTTCTGCAGAAAAGGACCTAGGGATTACAATGGACAAGAAGCTGGATATAAGTCAACAGCATGCCCTTTTAGTCAAGAAGGCTAATGGCATATTGGGCTGCATTAGTAGGAGCATTGCCAGCAGATCGAGGGAAGTGATTCTTCCCCTCTATTCGGCACTGGTAACGCCACATCTGGACTACTGCATCCAGTTTTGGGCTCCCCACTACATACAGAAAGTATGTGGATAAATTGGAGAGAGTCCAGCAGAGGGCAACAAAAATGATTAGGGGGCTGGGGCACATGACTTACGAGAAGAGGCTGAGAGAAATGGGCTTATTTAATCTGCAGAAGAGAAGAATGAGGGGGGATTTCATAGCAGCCTTCAACTACCTGAAGGGGGGTTCCAAAGAGGATGGAGCTAGGCTGTTCTCAGTGGTGGTAGATGACAGAATAAGGAGCAAAGGTCTCAAGTTGCAATGGGGGAGAGGTCTAGGTTGGATAGTAGGAAAAGCTATTTTACTAGGAGGGTAGTGAAGCATTGGAATGGGTTACCGAGGGAGGGTCATTAGAGGTTTACAAATCCCTGGCTGGGATGATTTAGTTGGGGTTGGTCATGCTTTGAGCAGGGGGTTGGATTAGGTGACCTCCTGAGGTCTCTTCCAACCCTAATTTTCTATGATTAAATTTGCAGAACACTTTCCACGGTTTTTAGTTGCTTATATCTGTGCCACAGAGTAATTGTAAAAACTAAGCACTCTTACCATAGACATATGTTGTATTTTCTATAGTTGCATATTATGCTTACTCTGCTTGAGTGTGTTGTGTGCTCATCTTACATGGGAAGCATAACTTTGATTTTCTGCATTTTATTCATGTAAAATCTCAATCAGAATTAACATTGCTTTAAATGGACTTTTTTTTATTTGCACTGAATGTTATAAAAATATTATGAGGTGGCTCTTCAGAGGGACAGAAAGCACTGGCAGTGTACTTGATATGTGATTGGTTATGTTAGGGGGAGGACTTAGACAGCCCAGTGTTGCCTTCTATCATGACTTTATCACAAGGTTTTATCACATAGTTGATATTTTTTCTTAAAGCCACAGCCTTTGGAATCAATGAGAATCTCGTCTTTAATTTTTAAAAAATGGTGAGTTGCTAGCCTTCCTGGTTGCTGAGAATAACAAATGCAGTCTAAAGGCTCAGAGAGCAGAAGACTAATAAAAAGGACCTTAAATGAATTCTGTTTTAAAAAGTCAGGATTTTCAAGCCAATCTCATTTGGGGGGGGGGTCTAACTCATGATGTTGAACACTTGGGGTTGGCAATACTGAAAACGTACACTATTTTACCTTTGCAAATATATGCTTCTTCAGAAATGCAGAAACAAACTTGAATAAACAAAGAAGCACAGATTGTGTAAGATAACTACAGTGTCTTTAAGAAGACTGAGGCAAGCTAGTGGCCCCATAGTTTTAACACCAGACTATACCCTATCAAATGTACTTGAAATCCATTGCACATCATGAAACTTTATAATAGTTCAGTTACCAAAATACCTGGGCTAAGGAATTTGACACTTATCCACCGAGAACATTTGCAGTGTGAAACAGGCTTCAATATCTCTGGTTTACTGGATGCAGCTCAGATTTAAATATAATGTGTATAGGGATATTGAGCCAAATTCATCAAATGTTTTATTGACTTGTTAACGCAGCTTTGAACAAATGAGATTCTGCATTCTCTGCAGCAAACTACATAGATTTAGTTTGGATGATAATTACTAGGATCAACACTGTGATATATGCTTATAGTTGGACTACTGCCACTGGACATTGCTAGTTAATCTTTGTGGGGAAATGTGTTCATAGTAAGACCCTGAAGTGTCAGCAATAATTGCTGTAATGAAGGGAAAAACTCTTCTCATTTGAAAATCGTTAGAAGATTTTACCATTTTGCTGAGTCAAAAATATAGTAAACCCTTTGGAAGAGAACTTTCAGTGTATGACACTCAATATCTGAAATATACATTAGAAGGACAGACTAACCAAATTCCTTGTCAAGTGTTAATGCATGGTGAAGGACGAAGTTTGTATTTGTTAGAATAATGTGTCTTACATTTGTGTATGTACAATAAACTGTTTCCATTCCTTTCACCCCACATCTGGAACAGATATAAACTCCTCTACTGTTTTGAACTCTGGTGATCAACCCCGTTAGTTTCAATTAAGACCGGTTGGAAAAGATGGTCACATTTAACAAATCTAAAGCAAACCTGTGCTCCAGAACTGACATTAATTGTTCAAAACTTTTCATGGAAATGTATATCTACTGATGAAATTTTAATGGAGGAAAATTCTTTGGGCCAAGAATAGAATTTCTCCTCAAAATCAGAGAGAGAAAGACCCCCCTCGCACCCCAGGAATACCAAAAGCTCAGTGGTTAGAGTACTCAGAATAGAGATTTGAACCTTGGTCTCTCACATGAGCCTCCTAACCACTGAGCTATTGGTTATTCTGCAGTGGGATATCTCTCACACTCTCTTCCTCCCCACTCCCAGCCCTCACTGTTTCAAGTTTTCTGTCTACAGACTCAGAAAAAGAAACCTGCACATTGGATAAGATTTTTTTCTTTCACAGCTATAAGCACTGCACTAGTTTTTACTTTTTAAACTGTATTGTTAAAATCGGATCACCAGTTATTCTCCAGAGATATGACTGGGCACCACATGTAGCCTTCTGTTGTGATCACAAGACTAAAAAATGGTTTGGGATGCTGAAGTAGGACATGAAGAAGTTGGTGTCAGCTTGGAAGATGCACTTGACAAGAACACTTGGAGAGGAAGAACAAGAGCTGCCAACTCTGATTGACGGGACAAGACAAAGGTGTAGAAGACAAAAACAAGAAAAGGAGTACTTGTGGCACCTTAAAGACTAACAAATTTATTTGAGCATAAGCTTTTGTGAGCTACAGCTCACTTCATCGGATGCATTCAGTGGAAAATACAGTGGGGAGATTTATATACACAGAGAACATGAAACAATGGGTGTTACCATACACACTGTAAGGAGAGTGATCACTTAAGATGAGCTATTACCAGCAGGAGAGCAGAGGCGGGGGGAGGGGGGGAGGGGAGAAAACCTTTTGTAGTGATAATCAAGGTGGGCCATTTCCAGCAGTTGACAAGAATGTCTGAGGAACAGTGGGGGGAGGGTGGGGGAAAATAACATAGAGAAATAGTTTTACTTTGTGTAATGACTCATCCACTCCCAGTCTCTATTCAAGCCTAAATTAATTGTATCCAGTTTGCAAATTAATTCCAATTCAGCAGTCTCTCATTGGAGTCTGTTTTTGAAGTTTTTTTTGTTGAAGAATAGCCACTCTTAGGTCTGTAATCGAGTGACAAGAGAGACTGAAGTGTTCTCCGACTGGTTTTTGAATGTTAGAATTCTTGACGTCATTTGTGTCCATTTATTCTTTTACGTAGAGACTGTCCAGTTTGACCAATGTACATGGCAGAGGGGCATTGCTGGCACATGATGGCATATATCACATTGGTAGTTGTGCAGGTGAACGAGCCTCTGATAGTGTGGCTGATGTGATTAGGCCCGAGGATGGTGTCCCCTGAATAGATATGTGGACACAGTTGGCAACAGGCTTTGTTGCAAGGATAGGTTCCTGGGTTAGTGGTTCTGTTGTGTGGTTGCTGGTGAGTATTTGCTTCAGGTTGGGAGGCTGTCTGTAAGCAAGGACTGGCCTGTCTCCCAAGATCTGTGAGAGTGATGGGTTGTCTTTCATGATAGGTTGTAGATCCTTGATGATGCGTTGGAGAGGTTTTAGTTGGGGGCTGAAGGTGATGGCTAGTGGCGTTCTGTTATTTTGTTTGTTGGGCCTGTCCTCACCCATAACTATTTCACATTTGGGGACAATGTATACCTTCAAATCAGCGGCACTGCGATGGGTACCCGCATGGCCCCACAGTATGCCAACATTTTTATGGCTGACTTAGAACAACACTTCCTCAGCTCTCGTCCCCTAATGCCCCTACTCTACTTGCGCTACATTGATGACATCTTCATCATCTGGACCCATGGAAAAGAAGCCCTTGAGGAATTCCACCATGATTTCAACAATTTCCATCCCACCATCAACCTCAGTCTAGACCGGTCCACACAAGAGATCCACTTCCTGGACACTACGGTGCTAATAAGCGATGGTCACATAAACACCACCCTATATCAGAAACCTACTGCTATTCCTACCTACATGCTTCCAGCTTTCACCCAGATCACACAAAACGATCCATTGTCTACAGCCAAGCTGTACGATACAACCACATTTGCTCCAACCCCTGAGACAGAGACAAACACCTACAAGATCTCTATCAAGCATTCTTACAACTACAATACCCCCCTGCTGAAGTGAAGAAACAGATTGACAGAGCCAGAAGAGTACCCAGAAGTTACCTACTACAGGACAGGCCCAACAAAGAAAATAGAGACTGGGAGTGGATGGGTCATTACACAAAGTAAAACTATTTCCCCATGTTATTTCCCCCCGCCTTCCCCTCACTGTTCCTCAGACGTTCTTGTCAACTGCTGGAAATGGCCCACCTTGATTATCACTACAAAAGGTTTTCTTCCTTCCTTCCCCCGCTCTCCTGCTGGTAATAGCTCATCTTAAGTGATCACTCTCCTTACAGTGTGTATGATAAAACCCATTGTTTCATGTTCTCTGTGTATATAAATCTCCCCACTGCTTATGCTCAAATAAATTGGTTAGTCTCTAAGGTGCCACAAGTACTCCTTTTCTTTTTGCGAAAACAGACTAACACGGCTGCTACTCTGAAACAAGACAACAGTAAACTTAATGTAAAGACAATGTGAAAATTCTTTAATCCATGATTTTTTCACCACAAGAAGAGATATTTATTAAATATCTAAAATGTATCCAGTTCCATTGCGTAAATGATGGAAGGAAAGCATGGGAGTTAACACCTAAAAGGCTTCAGAGAAGAATGTTTATTGATTCTGATCATCTCCAAATGTGTCAGAGGGAGAGAGATGGACAGGAAAACTTGAGCAATAAAATTGTGTCCACAGCCACAAATAACTGAATATTTTATATTTAAAATTTATTTTCTGGTCTGGTTTTCTGGTCCCTCCCTTCCCAAAAAAACAAGTTAGGGGAGAGTTTTCAAAGGCACAAATAGCTAAGTTAGGTGCCTGATTGCCATTTGTGCCTTTGAAAATCTTCCCCTTCACTTTTAAATTATAGTTACTCTATAACTACAACTCTAATGAAGTGTGTCCTGCCCTTCATCAGCCAACTGCACTTCAGTCACGTTTTTAATAGCTTTGTTGTTCTCCCTAGATCATCCAGACAGACCTGGAACCTCTTGGTTATAGAAGTATTGACACTAAACACCTTTAAATAAACAATTTGGAACGCAAAATATTGAATCAATTAATAATTGAATGTCGTTCAGGCTACGTGCTAAATTAAAAACTACAGAATTTCCATTCTGTGTCATGTGTCTTTGTGGCAAATTGAAGAAAAAATACTCTACAACCATTGGTTCCTTTTATTAAGTACACAGGCACAATTTTATATTTCACTAAATACCCACTGATTAACCTAGCTGCAGAAATTAATATATCTAGTGCCCAAAATATTAGACAAGAGACATAACACAGTCAACAATGAATGGTGATAATGAAGGTGCAGAGAATGAACAACCAACCAACTGAATAGTAAAATTGTCAAAACAAGCCAATCCCTTGCACTCTGACTTAACACCCCATGTGTACAAAAAGAATGTACAGGGTCAGGTTTGTTACTATTTTATGCCTGTGTAACTTCATTGCAGTCAAGAGGAAGGTAGGTAAGTTCTCCATGGTAGCATTTGGCCTGTTTTGTGTTCTTTTAAAAATCTATGAATACTGCCCCAATCACCATAGCATCAGAGCACCCCCACAAAACAATTAATTCATTTTCACACCACCTATAAGATAAGGGAAATGAATTATATATATAGCATATAAAGATTACCTTTGACCCTTTATCATTTCACTTCATATAGTTGGGGGAGATCTTTTATCCCAATTAAATGTAATTTTCCTGATCACTAAACAGGCTTATTTTATAAATAAATTTTTGTTTGAGTGTTTTTACCATATTTTTATAATTTTTGTTTTGTCATTTTTAGACTTCTCAATTGGATTAAAAATTTGGTCAAACAAGTATTCCCACCGCAACTCACTAGTTCCAGCCTCTGTTTGTCATTATTAACTATTTGTATTGCAGTAGGTCCTAGCAGCCCAAGTCAGGGTCTGGAACCCCATTGTGCTAAGCACTGTGCATACATATAACAAAGACAACCCCTACTAACTAAGCCTACACTGTACCCTTTTCTAGGATTCACCCTAGAATAAAATGTTAGTCTGTATCATGAAAATAAAAAGCTGCGTTGTATCTAAAAAACAACCATGTACCATTTTGTTCTTTTTTAATGTTCCACTGAATTGTGTGACTTCCTATAGCATCTCTACAATCACATTATTTGCAGTGAGTTATAGAGGTTTAGTGCTAGATTTTAAGATACGTGGCACATTGTGCTTCTGACTTTGGATCTGCTATTTTTGTAGAATAAATGTATTCACTGCACTTCGGCATAATGTACTGAACTGGTGTTCTGCCAGGTGCTAAAACTGAAATCCAGGAAATGAGGCTGTGGAGAAATTATGCATGAAATGTCTTTTAAATATATTTGTTCATTGCTATTGATAAAGAGGTTTCCCTTTAGAAGATTCTTTCTTTGTTCCAATCACTAATGTTTATAACTGTATAAACCATAAGCACATCCTATACTACAGAAAATTATTTTTGTGGTAATTCAGAGAGTTAATCACTTTTAATATAAAGTCACATCCTTCAGTTTAGAGAATTAAAAATAACATGTACTATAATAAGCAGCAACATTAATATGCTGCTTTTCACCATCAGTGTTTTGCAAACATTAAGACTAACTAATCAATCCTTATGACTACCTTGAAGGAAAGTATTATCTCCATTTCACAGATGGGAAAACTGAGGTCCGCAGGGACAAAAGTCACATAGGGTATCAGTGTCTCTGTCAAAACTAGAGATCCAGACTTCCTGGCTTCCAGCTCTGATATTAGACCATAAGTTCACTCCTTTTTCCTCTAGACTGAACTACAATTTCTGTAAGTCCTTGTCATAATTCAGACGTGCACATTTTGGAGAAAACATCATGTATACAGAGACTATGCCCAATTTAAGTCCTACTTGAGCCATATTTATGGACTTAAGTGCAGGCTCTTTGCATGGGAGTGATTTTCATCTTCCTGACAAATAGGACACTAATGTAATAATAATAACAATAATAGAAGAAGGAAAGAGAAGACACAGGCAAGCAAACCAGTTATTTATATATTGTAAATGTGCCATTAAGTCCCAATCAAAATTAGGACCCATTGCACTAGGTTCTGTACAAACACACAGTCCCAGCCCTAAAGATCTTAACATTTAAATAGACAAGACAGAGGCTTGGAAATCAAAAAATTAACTATAATGCTTCACAAAAAACAGTGCACTTTCACGTCTATCTGCCTGAGCATTTATATTACACTCATCATCGCCTTAGCATCCAAGCACCTTACAGAGATCATCACAACCATAATGTATAGTTCTGCTCATGATTCAGTTTTTTCACAATCCCCTACAGTCTACTGAACAGAAAAGCGGGGACTATTTTAAAATGTGCAAATTAGACAGGTCCTGAGACTGACTGCTCCTCCACCTGTCTCGAGATCTGCATGAGCCAGTCTTTAAAGATTTTGCAGAAGTGCTGAAACATGAGGCATCACTCAGTGTGGCAGCATCAGAAAAGATCACATCACTGAGCTACTTTAAACCTGGATCCTAAATATTTTATTTGCTTTATGATACTACCATAAATTCTTTACTACCATTTGTAGGTCACCAGAGTAGCAAAATATGATTGGTGGGCTGTAATAGACAGAATACTGTAAGAATTATTCAGAGACCCCTCACTTACTATCACCTCGACAGTATGTCAGTTGAGCACCTACCCATATGACACACCAGGAATCTCCAGGTCATACCCTACATCTACCCTAGCTGTTCTTTAAGCCGATAGTTTCACACTCCACTTTATCTTGTATTCCATTCCCCTGACTGCCCTGCTAGTGGAGGGCAAACAGATCAACCCCAAAGGCAAGAATTCTTAGTTTGGTACCACCTTAGAGTGGTCGTTAACTTTGACTTCCTTTCATCCAAAATTGTGTACATTTCCACCAAAACTGACATTAGTCTCTGTTTCTTCCTAAATTGCCACCAGTACCAAATACATCTTGTTGTCTGAACACTGTAAGTGGAAGGGAAATAACAAGCATGTCACAGTTGCTAAATTCAGAGAAATCACTGAACATTTTCTCAGGCATGTGTAGTAAATACTAAAAAGGCAACATCATTCCCAGTTTACTCCAGAGAGAGAAAATAAAAAAACAATCTATTGCCCCTTCAATCCTTTGTGATGCCATCCCAATTGCTTTAAAAGTTTAATTGTACCAAGTTCACTAATCATGAGTTTGCTCTCAATTCAACAGCTATGCAAATTGCTATTTTGTATGCAAACTGGTCACAGGCAGGGACATTAGTCTTTAATCTCCTATTTTAATTGGTACCACCATCATGCAGATGGGTGCTGCTAATGGCTTGGTTTGTAGATTAAGATCAACAGACCTGAACTGTATCATGTCATTAGTTACAACTAAAAAAAGATCAAAAATAAAGAACAATGATAAAAAGCACAGAGTTCAGAATCAGAGGATAGGCAGGTTCTCTCAGCTTCCTGAGGGTCTATAACCCCAGCTAAACATTCATTTGTCACAGAAGCTGGATTAAATTTTGTCTGTTTGGTCACATAATTTCTGAACAGTTGGCAAATTGAACTGATTTGCTATTTATATACAGATAATATAGACAGGCCCTGGAATCTTGATGAAGGATATGCTCACAAATGACATTGCCAGATCTGATGGAAGAGTCTCTATTGTATTTTTCTGCAATGTATCACAATTTCAAAAAAATATTTTCCAAGTAAATTATAAATCACATTGTCGCTTTCCCCCACACACACCTGTAGTAATTCATGTCAGATGTATCTTATATAGTCACAAATATCCCACAAAAGTAAAACAAACAAAATTCATAGGAGACATTTATGGAAAAAATATTTCTATAAATTACATGCAGTAGGTTAGATTATCCTATGCCATGGCAAAACCCACAGCAGTGGGCAAGAAGGAGGAAAATTCTGTAGGATTAATTTGAAGAGTTTTCCCCAAACAGAGTGATCAGTCCGGAGAACCTGGGCCTCAAGCACTGACTGACAAAATGTGTTTTACTGTTTTACCACGGTGTAACTCCATTGACTATAAAGGATTTACACCTGATTTACACCAATGACAATATCAGACTCAAGCCTACACATTTATTTGATGGGGAAATACAACTCAAAAGACCATTGCTTTAAAAAAAAAAAACAGAAAGCCTCAAACTTTAAGACCCAGTCCAAACTTTGTTCAAAAACCCCCAAAGATGGGAAGGATGGAAATGGTTAAAAGTTAACATTCCACTTATAGTCATAAATCTGTCCTATTGTAACCATGCACACAGAAAAATAGAACAGAAGTAAAAATACCATGGGGTTGGATATCTGCAAGTCTTAAACTTAAACTTTCTGTTATCTCATGGAGCGACTCATGCCAGAAGGGGTGTGCGGAAAAGAGCTCCTCATGTTTATCAGAGAGTGGATGTACAATGTACTCAAATCACTGAAAAAGTAGTACTTCACCGATCAGCGATATTGAACAGAATGCAATTACATTGCATGCCAACCATTAGTCAAGTGTCACTGGACCTACGCTACTGTATATACATCTCCAAATATTCTGAGCGCAAGATCTGGAAATTACACCACTTGTGAGCATTGAACGGGAAAAGAAAAAGGGTCTCTATGATGACAGCTCTCTAATTCATATCAAATATATTTATGCTTGAATCTAACTAAAGACCAATGTGATCTGCTACAGTATTTGTTTGCTAAATTCTCTTCTCCCACTGGTCCCATTGAGAAGATTTCAGAAGAGCTCTGAGAGAGAGTTCTCAGACATACTCTTGCCACCTAGAGAACAACTAGAAACTTGAAGATGTCTTTCTCTGTCAAGAACATACAGGCTCAAATCATTGGTGTCCAGCAAAAGTGAATATTTTACTCTTAATCATAAACTAGCTTCAGCGTATGTAACTGCAAACTAGCGAACATGAAACCTTTGACCAGGGACAACTCAATGTCTCTCTCATAAGCTCTCTCTAGGAACTCAGAACACAAACATTGCACCACACAAACTCTGCCAGCGTGGAAAGTGAGGGGAGGAAGCAGGAAGTGTTTACTGAACTACATAATGGGATTCAGCCTACTAATGCAGAGATGTGAGGACAGGAAGGCTCTTGATCCCCTTTGCATTCCATTGCAAACACAGGGCAGGTGCAGTCTAGCAACAGCATATGCTCTAAATTTAAGATTGTCCACAGCTTACATCTGCAGAGTCTGATAGGCTGGCAGTACTATTGGGGTGGAGACAAGATTGTGTGGAGTAGCTACACTTCTCATTTCCATACTTTCCAACTTTTATTATGATTATTATTTTATCTTAACTCAGTTTCCAGGACAACAATTTTTTCTGGAGGTTATTATTTATTATTATTATTTAAAGGGTTTTATCTCCTTAAATAATCATTGTGTCTTTACAGCCTTAAATCCATCTAACAAAAGTGAGCCTAAGAGTAAAATTTTCAAAAGCACTTAAGTGTCTTAAAATCCTAAGCCCTATTTTTCAAAGCACCTAAGGGACTTAGAACCTTAAATCCCACTGACTTTCAGTTAGATTCCTAAGTGCCTAAGAGTATGTCTACACTGCAATGTAAGCCCAGGGTTAGTGGGACTTGAGTCAGCTGATCTGTATTAGGGAATCCTGGGTTTGAGCATCTACATTGTATTTCAACCCTAGGTTAAGACTTTTCTAACCCGTAGTCAAACCTAGGGCTCTGGCGTCCATGCTGCAGTGTGCTGCCTCGAATCAAAGTAACCGTGTCCCAGAGTCCCTAGTGCTCCCTGTCACAGGGTTGCCAGTCTCTGTGAGCCAAGCGCCCCTGCACTGGAGCAGGTGAGCCTAATCCAGCTAATTAAAAAGGGCTGGGCTACATTTAGGCCTATAAAGGGGGAGAGGAAGACTGAGACAGGCTGAGCCCTGGGGAGCAAAGCCATGCTGGAGTGGAGCTAACTGCTATGGTGGGTCCCTGAAGCAAGGGGGCCAGGGGCTCAAGGAAAAAAGGTGTAAAGTTGGGGAGGGAGCAAAAAGGTAATTTAGGTTGCTAACATGTTCGAAGCACCACTTAGCATCTAGCATGCACTTGGACATCATTATAGCCAGTCATAGCACTAGATGGGAGACTAAATTTGATCACAACTAGCTTACACATTTGTAAAGGTGTTAAAACTAGTCTTCATTAATTAATAACATTTTTTTTAAACGGCTCTTAATTAGATTCATAGATTCCAAGGCCAGAAGAGGCCACTATGATTGTCTAGCTTGACCTCCTGTATAACACAGGCCATAGAACTTGCCCAAAATAATTTCTGTTGGAACTAGAGACTGTCTGTGAGGAAAACATCCAGTCTTGATTTATAATTGGCAGTGATGGAGGGATCCACCACATTCCTAAGTAAATTATTCCAGTGGTTAGTTACCCTCATTATTAAATATTTACAACTTATTTCCACTCTGAATTTGTCTAGTTTCAACTTCCAGCCATTGGAATTAAAATATATTCACTAAGGTCAGGTGTATACTAAAATGTTAGGTTAACCCAGCTATGTCGCTCAGGAGTATGAAAACTCCACACCTCTGAGCAACATAGTTAAGCTGATCTAACCCCCACTGTAGACAGCATAAAGTCAATTAAAAAATTCTTCCATCCACCTGGCTCTCAGGGAGGTGGATTAACTACAGCTATGGGAGAATCCCTCCTGTCACTAAAGCAGGAATCAGCAACCTTTGGCACGCGGCCCACCAGGGTAAGACCCCTGGCAGGCCAGGCCGGTTTGTTTACCTCTTGTGTCTGCAGGTTTGGCCGATTGCAGCTCCCACTGGCCACGGTTCATCATTCCAGGCCAATGGGGGCAGCTGCACCTCTGTAGCTGCGCTGATGTAGTGGTTTACATATGGATATAGCGTAATACTGTCCTTAGAAAACAGCTTTAAAAATATGTGGACAATGTCTTGGGGTTACCCATTGTCTTGTTAAAGATCTTTAAAAAACTTCAAGAGTGTTTAAATAATTTGACACTATTAGTAACATTATTATGAAAGGGTTATGCAATAACATAAAAAATATAATAGCAATATATACATTCATGTTTTGTCCTTTCTTTGAATACTACTTTTCATTTTAGTCACCTCATCTCTAAAAGACAGCAGAAACAGAAAAGGTTTAGAGAATGGCAAAAATGATTAGAGGCATGGGGAGTTTCCTTACTAGAGGAATTAAAAGGGGTATGATTTTTTTTTTTGGAAGGGAAAAGAGTTAGAGGAGGTGTATATGTTACATGAAAGGTATATTGAGGTTATTTATCCTGTCCCATAACACAAGAGCAAGGAGACACTGGATGAAATTAAAATGCAGTGAATTTAAAATGAATGAAGAGAAACAGATTTTTATGCAACATATAATTACCATAACTGGCTCACTGTTACAAGACATTACTAAGATAAATAGCTTTGTGTACAAACTGAAAACATTGGCCATCTCTTAAGCAGCTGATATAAGACATTGTCAGAAAAAGGATACCAGCTAGATCAACTACAGGATCTGTTATGATAGGACAACTCCTATATTCCTAACATATGAATAGAGAGTAACAATTCAGTAGATCAAGGGAACCTTTAAAAGTATCCAGCTGTATCTGACCCAGTGTAGCTCAGATGAGAAACAACATACCTATGTGAAATAAATTTGTGATCACACCATTTCTTGCTAGACAAGTGTTCATATCATGAAACACAATACTTACTATCACACTATCCAAAAAGGTATGGACAGCCTTGTGAGTAAGGTTCTGGACTGGGACTCAGGAGATCAATTCTGCCACGGATTTCCTATGTGACCGTGGCCAAATCATCAAATTCCTCTGGGGCTTTAATTTTCCATCTGTAAAATGGAGGTAATGACATTTTATTTACTTCACACTTTATCTATCTTGTCTATTTAACTCGCAAAGTCACTGGGGCAGTCTGTCACTATGCGTATTTGCAATGCTAAGCATAATGGCACTTTGATCTCAGCTATGGAAACTAGGTGGTATCATAATATAAACAACAACCACCAGTGGCATCTGTCTTTTGGCATCCTCAGGACAGCAGATAGGTTAAGGTTTGGAACGATATGAAAAATGATCTGTCCTCTCAAACTTCCATGTCAGGAGAGACTGAAAGTCAGTTAAGCTGCAGAGAATCAGATGGTCCTACCCAGTTACTACCCATTAACTTCCTTGAAAAATGAAGATTAGAAATTGAAGGCTAAAATAATCAGTGGTGGAAGTGGGATTTCAATGGAGTTGCGTTTGTTTATGCCATCAATGAGTTTGGTCCTCAGTGTCCATTTTATCTTGAATCCCAGTAACATGCATTCTGCCAACCTCTAAGATAATTACCCTCTAAGGCCCTACAGCCCCCTGGTACTTACAAGTAAATTACATCAAATTGTTGTTATTGTACATCTTCTTTGGCCCTACAGCCCCCTGGTACTTACAAGTAAATTACATCAAATTGTTGTCATTGTACATCTTCTTTCTGAATGAATTGCAAAGCAGAGAAATCATTAGCCAGCCAAAACACAATAAAAAGATCCAAACTATGTGATAATTCATTCTCATGTCAAAGACTTTAAAGAGAGGAGAAAATGTGATAAATTAATCCATTCTAATGAGAAAAGATTGTAATAAAAATGGAGAAACTCGTGCACCTAATCCATTCTTAATATAATCCTAAAAGAATGATGCGACCCTCCCTGGATACCATATCTTGAGATATGACAAGTCTTTTCTTACCCAGCAATCCCTGATTACAGCAAAGCAATTAGGCAAAACTATCTAATAAAGCAGAAGTGGATCTAAGTAGAACACAAAAAAGCCAAATCTAAAAATTAGCAAGTTGCTTTATAGGCTGTTTTTTTTAAATGCATAAAAGGTTATTTAAAAGTAAAGTCCTTGCCCTGATTTCATTTAGATGAGCTAGCTGATACCTTATTCCCCATTCTGGTAGAAACCAGACTTACTCCATTAAAATTTCAACTGGAGCACTGTGAAGGACAATTTGAATATGAGTGTCAAAAAATTATATATTCAGCAAAATAAAATAAACATAGGAAAGAAAACCAATTTGGCAAGAGGCTAGAGAAACCAAATATCAAAGTCACATTGAAAATAAACCAGTAGTCAGGGTTCTTATAAACAGTCATGGGCATGTCCCATAGAATTATTCTGCAAGTGATTTTCCCATTGTGGAAAGTATTAAAGATAGAATGATGGAACCACTGCATAATGATAGATTGTTATAGCATAGCCAATTAACTTTTGTAGAAATCTGCAACTTTTATGTCATTTCATTTTATATCATTGCCATATGTGTTATCAGCAGCTGCACTTTACCCTTTTAAAACTTTACAGCCCCATCCTGCAAAACTTACTCCCTTGAAACTCCCACTGAAATTTGTGCAGCTGCAGAAACCTTACCTAATGAGAAAAAGAGCTAAGCTCCTGAACTTTGGTATGTGGATGTACATCATCATGTATCCTACAAACCCTACAGTCCAAGCGCCATTGCTGATTTTAGAAAATATACAGTGATGGGGGCCTGCAATAGTACCTCAGGAGAAAATCAGGCCTCAGCTATCTATTAAATATAATGCAAAATGTACAGGTTCTCACCTACATTTGGTTTTATGTACAGTCTTTCATAATTTACAATTGTGGAAGTTAGTGGGGGTGCGTTATTTTCCTTTCTAGATTTTATTTTATTTTATTGAGATTATAAACATGGTCTCTTGGAATATCCTTTTCCGTTATGTTTTCAATTATATCCTGTTTATTAATCAGGCTCAGAATTAACCTATTGTTTCCTTCCTTGCTGTTGATCCACATATTGAAGTAGAAGATAGACTTGAGTTAGATTTACATATGTACCTCTAGACTTGTTTCCACCACTCACTATAATCCTGGAAAGACCAGGGTATTATAACCCTGGCCTTCTTGCATGCATCTGTGCAGTATTATATAGCACAGTTGTTCTCTCTGTTCAGGTGTTCTACTGCATATTTTTAGTGCTAGCTTGTCCTTTGAAAAATCACCCAACCCAGTAGTGTATATCATGAGTAATGCTAAAGAGCCAGTATTTCAAGCCCTGTGCCCTTGCTAAGTATCCATTTCTATCAGTTCTTTTTTAACTAGGGTACTAGAAAAATTATGTTGTGCAGTTTCAGGCCAACTGAAAGACAAGTGATTCCTCTTCCACTTCCCTCCTCACAACCACCACGAAAAAAATTACCTCTGATTTTAGGATTATTCACAGTGCAGAGACTGTCCTGTGGAGAATCACGTAATCATGTGCTTTTGACAGTGACTGAGGTTGCTGCACTTTCTACATTAGATCTTTCAGCAGCATTT
This sequence comes from Dermochelys coriacea, assembly GCF_009764565.3. Classification (NCBI taxonomy): domain Eukaryota; kingdom Metazoa; phylum Chordata; order Testudines; family Dermochelyidae; genus Dermochelys; species Dermochelys coriacea. Next base: position 108,238,546 of record NC_050071.1, read on the forward strand.
GACATTGTTCATCATGGGATTTTGTTGGAGCATCTTGAAACCTATGTTGGCTCTATACTTCCCAAAGCAGTCAGTTTTAATCTTTTTAGTTTGTATGCCTCCAATTCAGTGACTCTGCAGTTAAGATCCCTTTTTCTATCCCTCAGCTCTTGATGTTTACATACTGTTCTGGTCTATCATAATGAAGTAATAGAATATTGACTATGGGGATTAGTTAGGTAACAGAATCCTGGAAAATGTCCAGTAAGGAACTGTGGAAAAATAAAAAATAAAAGTTATGGTATAATTTATATTCTATAGTGTTTCAAGGTGTGGTCAACTATACTTGGAAAAAGAGCTGATAGAATTATTTGTGTGAAATAGTTATCCAGTAAATGTAATCCTTTTTTTATTTTGACTTGTTCATAAACGGACTTTGATCTTTTTAATACAGTATTTGCCACACCTAATTGATAAATTAATGGGGGCAGGTTTGCAAGATGGTCATTAGCTTTCGGCTGTTTGTTAATTGTGGTATATGACTGTCATATGCTATACTGTATGCTCCACGTTATAGTTTTCAGAGTAGCAGCCGTGTTAGTCTGTATTCGCAAAAAGAAAAGGAGTACTTGTGGCACCTTAGAGACTAACAAATTTATTAGAGCATAAGCTTTCGTGAGCTACAGCTCACTTCATCGGATGCATTCACGTTATAGTGTGCACTTACCACCAGAACACCTCCTTGTGTCAGGAGGCAGCTTTGAAGGGACTCTTCCCCTCGAGCACCCCCTTGTGTCCTGGTTCTGCAATGGTCTGCTGCCTCTGTGTTCCAACCCTCTGGTCAGATCAGCTCTCAGTCCAGTCTCCTTTCAGGGTTAACAGAAAACAAATTAAATCTTAATTCAAATAGCAGTCCAGGCATTCAAGTCCATAATCTAAACACTGGTGCTTGAGACTGATTTCTTGGGTTAGGGCAGCGACATCCTTCCTTCCATATCCTGGCTTCACTCAGAACTAACCCTTAGTAAAAGCAGACAGCCTTTTTTATTTGGTCTACTGGCCTCTGATTGGCTTCTGCTTGCTCTCTGACTTTTTAAGTGCTGGAGGACCACCAACTTTCAGTGGCTCTGCTTCCAGGTGATCTTGGGATGCCTCTCTAGACAACTCCTGGAGGTCTGAATTCACCTCACTGGTCTTCCCATTCAGCAGGGCACTCTCTTAGAATGGGGTGTTACAAGCCCGTGGGGCCTTCCAGCAGGGGATAGTGAATGCTTGCTACACCTCCATTATATTCCCTATTTGGATCTCTGAAATATTTTAAGACACAAGAATGTTGAATAAAAATAGCAAATAGGACATTCATTCTCAGACATTAATACACTTGTTCAGCTATAATACAGGTATTATTATGAAAAAGCATTTCCCAGATATTCATGAGAAAAAAACTTGCTTGTGCAAATAGTAAATAAGAAGGGCGTAGCCAGGTTAATCCAAGTTTCTGTTAATACTGTTTTTGCAGTTTTAATCAAGTTCTCATTGGGAGATTTAAGAGGTCTGAATCTCAACAGCTTTGCACTTTGTGTATCTGTTTATACTTTGTGTGGCAAGTGTAAAATGTTACCAGTGGTGTGAATGAGTGGAGAATTCTGATTTGGTAATGCTTCACTCCCAATTTGCATAGGTGTGAATTTTTTCTCTAGGGGGATGAATCTGACGTGTTAAGCCCAGTTTAAGTAATGTATGTGAGTTATTTTTTACCATCAATAGTCAATCATATTATACAGTAGAGCAGCAGACACTAATATTATCAGAAAATTTTTTACATTTTGCTCCCTTATACAATGTATTTATTATTATAAATGTTGTTTTGCTCTTTTTTGTATGCATCATATGAGGTAATCAACCTGGAGATTCTGTATGCATTATATGAGGTCATCAACTCCTGGGAGATCATAAATGGGTGTCAAGGGTCACCATCACACTGCCCGTACCATATTGCTAAATGGGAGGAGCGTTCCGGATAGATGGGAGAGCATTCTGGAAATGCTAGAAATCCTTGTAGGGAAAGGTAGAAAGCCACTGTATTAGAACTTGAAACTGCAAAGGGAACTACCAGCTTGAATGCTTACTCCAGAGCAAAGTCCCACTGAAGATGGTAAAACACTGTGAAGGTCCCTGAAGCTATATAAGAACATTAGAATGACCATACTGGGTCAACCAATGGTCCATCTAGCCCAGTATCCTGTCTTCCAACAAAGGCCAGTGCCAGACACTTTGAAGAGAGTGAACAGATCTGGCAATTTATCGAGTGATCCATCCCCTGTCATCTAATTCCAGCTTCTAGCAGTCAGAGGTTTAGAGACATCCACAGCATGGGGTTGTATCCTTGATCATCTTAGATAATAGCCGTAGATGGGACCTATCCTCCATGACCTTTCTAATCCTTTTTTGAGTCCAGTTATACTTCTGGCCTTCACAACTTCCTGTGGCAACAAGTTCCACAGGTTGACTGTGAGTTATGCAGTACTACTTGCATAAAACTACTTTAAAAAACATTAATGTTCCCAAGTCAAGCACTCAAAAGTTTTGAAGTACAAGAATTAAGGAGGCCTGTATATTCCAGTCTCTTTTCTCATCTAGTACAAGTCTCTTCCACACCCCCAAGCTCCTCATCAAATCTGACTCATTCCGAAAAATTCAGAAGACACCCTGGCATGGAAAATTTCAGCCCAAGAAGTTAAAGTTTGGCAAAGTTTTCAGGGTCTTACAATGGAAAGTGTTGGGTAACTTTAACCCAACAGGCAGGTTTCAGAGTGGTAGCCATGTTAGTCTGTATCAGCAGAAAGAAAGATGAGTATTTGTGGCACCTTAGAGACTAACAAATTTATTTGAGCATAAGCTTTCATGGGCTAAAGCCCACTTCATCAGATGCATGTAGTGGAAAATAAGATAGATAGATAGATAGATAGATAGATAGATAGATAGATAGATAAAATGAAAAAATGGGGGTTGCCATCCCAGCTCTAACAAGACCAATCAATTAAGGTGGGCTATTATCAGCATGAGAAAAAAATCTTTTTTAGTGATAATTAGGATGGCCCATTTCAAACAAACAGTAGGGGGAAATTTGCATGGGGAAATAGTATTTATTTTGTGTAATGACTCATCCACTCCCAGTCTTTATTCAAGCCTAATTTAATGGTGTCCAGTTTGCAGATTAATTCCAGTTCTGCTGTTTCTCGTTGGAGTCTGTTTTAGAAGTTTTTTTGTTTAATAATTGCAACTTTTACGTCTGTAATTGAGTGTCCAGTGAGGTTGAAATGTTCTCCGACTGGTTTTTGAATGTTATAATTCTTGACGTCCGATTTGTGTCCATTTATTCTTTTACGTAGAGACTGTCCGGTTTGGCCAATGTACATGGCAGAGGGGCATTGCTGGCACATGATGGCATATATCACATTGGTAGATGTTCAGGTGAACTAGCCTCTGATAGTGTAGTTGATGTGATTAGGTCCTGTGATGGTGCTCTTTGAATAGATACGTGGACAGAGTTGGCAATGGGCTTTGTTGCAAGGATAGGTTCCTGGGTTAGTGTTTTTGTTGTGTGGTGTGTGGTTGCTGGTGACTATTTGCTTCAGGTTGGGGGGCTGTCTGTAAGCGAGGACTGGCCTGTCTCCCAAGATCTGTGAGAGTGAGGGATCATCCATCAGGATAAAGGCGGAGCTACCAGCTCCACCTATCATGATCCCTCTGACTGACAGTGGGGGGGTCAAGTATCCTAAGTGGCAATATGGGGTTTTTTTGAGTTGTTGGGATGCTCTTCCTCTAGGGTTTAGTTTAGAAGTCTGACTGATTATATCCCAAGTGCACATACCTGGAAACCAGGAATTATAATCAAGGGCCACTAATTGCAGTAGGTTACCCCATTAATGCAACATAAAAGTGAATAAAGAGAATTAAAAAAAAACAAAGAAGCAGTATGAAGATGGGGGCTAGCCAGTAAGTACCGTCTGGGCCTTGGGTAGTCAAATTGTTAATGCTGACAATCTCTGGGATGTCTAAATTGTTTGTTTATTGTTGTTCTGGCTTGTTTTCCCCAAGCTAGGAAAGGTCAGAATCAATAAAGGAACTTTAGTCTTTACCTGACTGGAGCACCTTTGTTATACGCTGACCTGCTTGTTCAGGCCCTTTAATAGCAGAAATGTGCATCTTTTTCCAATTTCTAGCTATGTTTAAACAATTCTTAAATAATTACAATATTTTTTGAATTACATAGAAGATGGCAGGTTTCAGAGTGGTAGCCATGTTAGGCTGTATCAGCCAAAACAATGCAGAGTCCTTGTAGCACTTTAGAGACTAACAAATTAATTTGGGCATACTTTCATGGACTTCATCGGGTGCATGGAGTGGAACATACAGTCAGGAGGTATAAATACACAGCATATGAAAAGATGGGAGTTGCCTTACCAAGTGCGAGGTCAGTGCTAACAAGCCAATTCAATTAAGTTGGAAGTAGGCTATTCTCAACAGTTGACAAGAAGAAGTGGAAAAAAATTTCTAGGAGTAATACTAGACCAGTGATCAATAACAATACAAGCAATACAATAAATACAATACAATAAATCTTTACAAGCAGAAGGTAATAAATAATACTTTATTTAAAATTAGACAGAGGCTCACATCAAATCTCCACATCTAAATACCCCCAAACTTTCAGATATTCAAAATCATATCCAGATCTAAATCAAACTTATCTTCACATTGGGCTCTACCAAAGCCCAGGTCCTAATACTTATCAACTTTGAGGTGTTTGAGATCCAAATGCAATTTCAAGTTTTCAGCATGGGCCCAACTTTATGGTAAGTCTCCCCATTTTGCAGCATGTGTCTTTTTGGTTGGGGGGATGTTTGTTTAGCTTTTTATTTAGGCAAAGATACAATAAAATGCTAATAGACGATATTGCACAATACTTATCTAGGATCAGGTTACTATTCAGAGACCCCAGCTAAAGATTCTGGCTTGCTGGAGCCCTTCTCCTCTGAGTATGCTAAAAAGGGTGAACAAATTTCTAATAGCTATCCTCTTTTTGGCACTTCTCTTGTGTAAGTCCTTGTTGTGAAAGCTTTTTCATTACAAGGACAGTCCATATTTCAGTCTATGACAGTTCCATAGGAGGAATGGTCACATTCCCCTTGAACAGTTTCATTGGCACAGAAATGGAAAAATGTTAGATATAACTACAGTACAGCTGCTGTGGTCCTGGCACAAACTATTCATTCAGCTTTGTTTGATAAAAACTTAACACACCAGTCTTAAAGGTTCTTGGAATCAATTTGATTACTTTCCACTGAGCAGCTTCATAACAGGACCATAGTTCCAAATCAGTGTCCAAGAAATACTGCCAAACTGAATCCACTCTGTCAATAGGATGCATACTTATTTCTCTTGATTGTACAATGGATTGATTATTGTAATGCTTTGCTCAGTGCCCTTCCTGGCTTCATGCTAACCAGAGACCAGTTAATTCTAAATGCTGAAACAAAAATGCTGACCTGCACAACATCTCCACAGCATATTACCCCTCCTTTTAAAGCCTTGCATTGCTTTCTAGTCAGGCATCTGATTAACTTTATAAAGTTCTTATCCTCCACCAAATCATCCATGGGTCTGGACTTTGGTAACCTATGAATCTTATGTTCCTTTGTTTATTGCTCAGCCTACAGATTTTATGATGCAGTTTTTTAACTGATGATTATCCTGTAATTCCAGTTGATTGTTGATTAGCCTGTAATTACTTCTGAAGTCAGCTTCTGCAAAGGCTTTTCGCTGTTATATTATTCACCTTTGCAGCTCAGCTCCTTCTGACATCAGGAAGATGGATGCAATAAGCAACTTTAAGACAAGTTTAATTCATCTTGCATGAAACAATTTTTAATTAGCTATATTTGAGATTTTTTAATTATTTCTTGGCGCTTCTGGTCACTGAACTCTGTACTGTGCCCCCATATGCTAATGAAAAGGATGTTTTAGAAGTGTAGATGCTAAAATTGTGAGTGGAGAAGATGCAGTTAATATGATTCTCAGTTTGAAGAGAGTTCTACCATTTTGCCTTTTGAAAACATTTTAATACAATTTTAAAACTGTATTAATAGAGAAATGGGTGGAAGAGTTTGTAGGGTTCTGGGGAATGGGTGCAATGCCCTCTCCAAACCAACTTGTTTCTTATCCAGATGGTTCCCTTAAAACACTTTGCTTTGGGAGTAGCCCTGAAAACAAAATAGTGCTCTGCTGCCAAAGTAAGGCAGAGATGATCCATTTTCCCCTGTAGCATAAAGTTTGAAAATGAAATGATGCAACTGGTGGATCTGAAGCCAACCAAGGAAACACAAGTGGATGTATAGAAGAGGTGAAAGGAGGGAGGATTTTTCACAATCACATCCAAGGGAAATGGCATTAAAATGACTTTGCACCAACCTCCTAAGCAATGTACATTCCTAAAAATGGAACCAGTTCACCAGAGATTGAATAACATCATGATCACAAACTTATTTTTTTCAGATGCTGCACACTATTGCTGAATATTGTGGCAAGATTTATTATGAATTATGTTCACCTTACTAACCACAGCATACAGTGATACCACAATGCAAACATTATTCAGACCTCAGTAGTAACCCATTGGCGTTAAACACAGTAGTTCAACAACAGCACAATAAGATTACTACCGTGGTACTTTACAATAGTTTATAAACATCCTCCTTGGTTTCAACAAACAATGCCTCAATGAGAAGCAGGATTCCCACCTGAGCAGAGAGGATGCTCCATACTAGGCAGTAGCTATTTTCATCTCAAGAGCTAGGAGAGAAAACTCACCTTCTTTATGCATCTGTCAGAGGCTAGAATCCTCAACACAATACTAGTAGCTGACAAAGCTCTCCTGCACCTCTTCATTGAGCTCCTCAACTCTTGCTTTAACAAATACTGACAACCTCGTACTCCTAAAACAAAATATCTTTTCATTCCATTCTACTGCAAGTCCCACTCACATAACTTTGGTGGTGATGCTCAATGTTATTGCAAGAAAAACACAGTGTATGGAATTGATCATGCACTGGCAGAATTAAGACTAGATGGTCCAATAGGTTTTCTCACTCTCTAGCTTCCATGACTCAAAAAACTTATATTTGCCCCTATGCTAGTCAGAGTTGATCATCCCTATTCTACAGCATTGCAAGAACACCTTTCCTCATATTAAATGTGGCTAAAAATCCAAGATCGGTTGTCAATTATATTTAGAGCTTCTGTGACTTTTTCAAATCTTGTGCTATTTCTCTAATGAAGAAATAAATAAAATTTTAACATATATATTATATTTACATTATATTTTTGTAAAGAACAATTCACGTTGTTTCTAACTAAATATGTCATCAATGGATGAAGCCGCTAATTATGATTGCCACAATAATGTAATTGGAACTAGCATTTAATATCTGTTAGCAATATTAAATGAAAAAAAATCAAATCGCAAAACAAAAGAATTGGCCATTTGATTGGAATTTATTTACATTTAGATATAATCAATCCAAAACATGAAATAATATTAATTCAGGTAGTGAATCCTGATTGCTCACAAATCAATGGACCCAGCAGCTGAATTAACATTAATTTTTCTCCTTCCAATTCTGGCTAATTACAATGAATATGCTTTATGACTAGTGAAATAGTTAAGCCTAGGTTCAATCAGCAAAACATGGAGCTTGACATTGCTTGACATAGAGAGGAGGTAACAAAGAGGGCAGATCAGGTCAGCATCAGAAGTCAAGGACTGAAATACAAAAACCCCATTGAAGTCAATGGGAGTTTTGTCATTGAATTCAATGGGCTCAAGATGTCATCTAAGGAATATTGAGGCACTTTTTTTTAATGCTGATTCTATTAGAGCAGTGTGTTAATGGTGTTATCCAATGTTTCACCAGACATGCAAAGAGACAACCTCTCAGCCTTCTTAAATAAAACCCACCTTATTTCTAGCAAGATAATTCATGATACAGGCTGTATAATATGCATGTGGTTCATAGCACATAAAAGGCTAGATATTCTGATTTAATTTAGCCTGTGTAACTATTACAAACCACCTTATTACATCCACAAACTGTAACAGTTTGAAGCTGCTAATTATGGTTGCCACAATAATGTAATGGGAACTAGCATTTAATATCTGTTAGCAATATTAAATGAAAAAAAATATCAAATCGAAAAACAAAAGAATTGGCCATTTGATTGGAATTTATTTACATTTAGATATAATCAATCCAAAACATGAAATAATATTAATTCAGGTAGTGAATCCTGATTACTCACAAATCAATTGCTCACAAATCAATGGACCCAGCAGCTGAATTAACATTAATTTTTCTCCTTCCAATTCTGGCTAATTACAATGAATATGCTTTATGGCTAGTGAAATAATTAAGCCTAGGTTCAATCAGCAAAACATGGAGCTTGACATTGCTTGACATAGAGAGGAGGTAACAAAGAGGGCAGATCAGGTCAGCATCAGAAGTCAAGGACTGAAATACAAAAACCCCATTGAAGTCAATGGGAGTTTTGTCATTGAATTCAATGGGCTCAAGATGTCATCTAAGGAATATTGAGGCACTTTCTTTTTAATGCCGATTCTATTAGAGCAGTGTGTTAATGGTGTTATCCAATGTTTCACCAGACATGCAAAGAGACAACCTCTCAGCCTTCTTAAATAAAACCCACCTTATTTCTAGCAAGATAATTCATGAGGCAGGCTGTATAATATGCATGTGGTTCATAGCATATAAAAGGCTAGATATTCTGATTTCATTTAGCCTGTGTAACTATTACAAACCACCTTATTACATCCACAAACGGTAACAGTCTATGCAAAATTTGTTAGTTTTATTATCACTTTAGCCTCCCTTTTCTCACCTTTATGGGCCAAATTCTGCTACCCTGATTCATATTGTGTAGATCTTACCAATGCAAACATCCATACTGAGCTACTCAAGTCAGGTTTCAGAGTAGCAGCCGTGTTAGTCTCTATTCGCAAAAAGAAACGGAGTACTTGTGGCACCTTAGAGACTAACAAATTTATTAGAGTATAAGCTTTCATGAGCTACAGCTCACTTCATCGGATGCATTTGGTGGAAAAAACAGAGGAGAGATTTATATACACACAGACGCAGAGAATATGAAACAATGGGTTTATCATACACACTGTAAGGAGAGTGATCACTTAAGATAAGCCATCACTAGCAGCAGGGGGGGGGAAAGGAGGAAAACCTTTCATGGTGACAAGCAAGGTAGGCTAATTCCAGCAGTTAACAAGAATATCAGAGGAACAGTGGGGGGTGGGGTGGGGGGGAGAAATACCATGGGGAAATAGTTTTACTTTGTGTAATGACTCCTCCATTCCCAGTCTCTATTCAAGCCTAAGTTAATTGTATCCAGTTTGCAAATTAATTCCAATACGGTGCTAATAAGCGATGGTCACATAAACACCACCCTATATCGGAAACCTACTGACCGCTATTCCTACCTACATGCCTCTAGCTTTCATCCAGATCATACCACTCGATCCATTGTCTACAGCCAAGCGCTATGATATAACCGCATTTGCTCCAACCCCTCAGACAAACACCTATAAGATCTCTATCATGCATTCCTACAACTACAATACCCACCTGCTGAAGTGAAGAAACAGATTGACAGAGCCAGAAGAGTACCCAGAAGTCACCTACTACAGGACAGGCCCAACAAAGAAAATAACAGAACGCCACTAGCCATCACCTTCAGCCCCCAACTAAAACCTCTCCAACGCATCATCAAGGATCTACAACCTATCCTGAAGGACGACCCATCACTCTCACAGATCTTGGGAGACAGGCCAGTCCTTGCTTACAGACAGCCCCCCAATCTGAAGCAAATACTCACTAGCAACCACACACCACACAACAGAACCACTAATCCAGGAACCTATCCTTGCAACAAAGCCCGTTGCCAACTCTGTCCACATATCTATTCAGGGGATACCATCATAGGGCCTAATCACATCAGCCACACTATCAGAGGCTCGTTCACCTGCGCATCTACCAATGTGATATATGCCATCATGTGCCAGCAATGCCCCTCTGCCATGTACATTGGCCAAACTGGACAGTCTCTACGTAAAAGAATGAATGGACACAAATCAGACGTCAAGAATTATAACATTCAAAAACCAGTTGGAGAACACTTCAATCTCTCTGGTCACTCGATCACAGACCTAAGAGTGGCTATCCTTCAACAAAAAAGCTTCAAAAACAGACTCCAACGAGAGACTGCTGAATTGGAATTAATTTGCAAACTGGATACAATTAACTTAGGCTTGAATAGAGACTGGGAATGGATGAGTCATTACACAAAGTAAAACTATTTCCCCATGGTATTTCTCCCCCCCACCCCACCCCCCACTGTTCCTCTGATATTCTTGTTAACTGCTGGAATTAGCCTACCTTGCTTGTCACCATGAAAGGTTTTCCTCCTTTCCCCCCCCCCCGCTGCTAGTGATGGCTTATCTTAAGTGATCACTCTCCTGACAGTGTGAATGATAAACCCATTGTTTCATATTCTCTGTGTGTGTGTATATAAATCTCTCCTCTGTTTTTTCCACCAAATGCATCCGATAAAGTGAGCTGTAGCTCACGAAAGCTTATGCTCTAATAAATTTGTTAGTCTCTAAGGTGCCACAAGTACTCCGTTTCTACTCAAGTCAGTAAGTGCTACACCATGTGAGTGAAGGGTGGAAGAATATAGGGTTCTGATGTTTTCATCCACCTACTCCCTCTCATGCCAAGCACACATTCAACTACCATTCTCACCTCCTGAGAGTATAATTAAACCTTCTTTTGCCGGGGCCTCTGAGATCAGGATACGGTTTCATAAACCCAGGCAAAAGGGGGTACGCAGGGTCCCCTAGAATTACATTAGGGGACAGTTACTCCCTTTCTGATGATGGGAATAGTGTCCCAGCCTGTCTATACAGGTTGATTCCCAATATGTGGAAAATACTGGTATCCTGAACTTTCCCACAAAGGCCTGCTTAACAATAGACTAGTTCCCTTTGCAGTTTATGTACTCTTGTGCTCCTTGAGGAGGGCAAACCATGAACATGAGTCCCATCTATGGCCCTGTCACAGTTTGGAAAATCCATTCTCTCAAAAGCTGCAATTACTTCAGGGATATTGTTTCTGCCCACTCCATTGGATAAATCACAAGCTTGATTGCCTTAGAAATCTCCTCCATCACTTCACTCACAGATGACTTTCCAAAAGCCAACTAGTTAGCAACAGACCTGCAACAGTCTGCGATAGTCAGCTTCCAGATGGTTATAGCAACCCCTTCTGCACTGGCATGCCAGGACACTGAAGGGTCAGGGTCAGATCATAGAATCATAGAATCATAGAATATCAGGGTTGGAAGGGACCCCAGAAGGTCATCTAGTCCAACCCCCTGCTCAAAGCAGGACCAAGTCCCAGTTAAATCATCCTAGCCAGGGCTTTGTCAAGCCTGACCTTAAAAACCTCTAAGGAAGGAGATTCTACCACCTCCCTAGGTAACGCATTCCAGTGTTTCACCACCCTCTTAGTGAAAAAGTTTTTCCTAATATCCAATCTAAACCTCCCCCATTGCAACTTGAGACCATTACTCCTCGTTCTGTTCACAAAATTCCTGAAATGTTGCTTTCTTTATGTGAAAGTTCTGGAGCCACTGCTGGTCACCCCCGGTCTACACAACGGTGTGGATTCTACCAGTCTGTGCTTGTGCCTCTGCTCCAGAAGTGCCAATCTTCATATGGGGCATCTACTGAGAGTCATGAGCAGCCTCAGCCAGTTCAAATCTACCATGTCTGTATCCTTCTCCTCCTCATTCTCATCCTTCTCCAACAGGTGCCTTCAATAGGTCAGAAAATGCCACTGAAACATCCAGAGCATCACAGATGTTATGCCTATTTCATGAAATTGGAGTTATAGCCCAAGGAAGACAAGCTCTTCAGTTGAGAACTTCTCCATGTTGCTGTCTTCTTTACCAAAAGACAGCTCAGGTGGATGTTTTGGCAGGCTGTTACAACTTCCTGTCAAGTGCCTCAGGATGGACAGTCAAGCATCACAAACAAAAAGTCAAAGCAGCTACAGCTGGGTAGGGCACTAGGAAGCCTGAGATAGCCTGGTTTGACTTAGTGTATTAGTGCAGCTTGTGAGACCTGGATCCAGAAATTCTAAACCTGAAGTCAACATTCACTGTTGATGCACAAACCTGGGCTGACAAATACCAAGCCTGCAGGCTCAAAGGCCCACGGGCTTACAATGAAGAACAGGCATACCTATAGTATCCAACAAACTCACTCTGTAACTTATTTCTCCTCACAACATGCCTGGGAGGTAAAGAAGTGCTATTATCCCCATTTTACAGATGAGGAACTGAGCCACAGAGAAGCTACGTGACTTGCCCAAGGTCACATAGGGAATCTATGGTGGAAACTTGAACCCAGGTCTCCCAACTCCCTAACCCTTGCAGTTTGTCTTAAACAAAGATTGTAAACTCTGGGGTAGGGAGTGTCTTTTTTATATCTGTACGGAGCCTAGTACCATTGGGCCCTGACTTGGCTGGGGCCTCCAGATGCTACTGTAATATAAATAATTGGAAAATACTTCCAAATTAGGAAGTATCCCCTGTTTAATAAAACTGTGCCCTCTGAAGTATGGCTATTTCTGGAAGAGAAAAGCTTTCTTAAGCTTTTTTTTGTTATCTCAAATGTTTTAGAACTGTGTGAAATTGTTTAGAGGTTACGACGGCATTTCTGCTTTTACAGCTCATTTAACTATGCAATTAGACATTACAATAGATATAGAAGATTTAAAATTAGATATGCTTATCTTCCATGCATGGGTCAGTACTTTTAACTTTAAAACAAATTAACATTTTGCTTCTCCCCACCTGCCCCTGCATGCTGCAAAATGAGAATGTTTATCTTAACTCATCAATTCTCATGACTTCCATCAGATGGTAGGAGGCATAGTGATAAGCTTTCCAGATTTAAAATGAAAGTGCTGCTGAGGAGCAATTGCCAGATAGTCAGGCTAATAACGCATTTTGTAAATGTGGGGGGAAAATGTGTACAAGTACAAAATTTCCATGATAGGAAGGTGAACAGCCTGTCCAATGACTCTAATTCAATGCTGGAAATTGCATCACCCTGAACAGATACATGATATTATATTTCTATTTAAAATGGGGAAACTCAATGTCAACGCAGTAGGGAACAAGGTAGCAGAGGAATATCGCATCTTTAATAGGATTTTGAATTCAAATATGCTGAGCAAAACTGTTTAAAATTGTATTTGAATAGTAAACAGATAACATTTTCATTTAAAGAAACAAACCTTGTGCTGGATCAACAGAAAGGCTGCAAAGTAAAAAGAAAGAGGAGGATAAGGAAATACATACTCTAAATGAAAAATAAAATGAGAAGTGATGTCTCATGAGGCTATCTTAAGGCTATGGAAAAAACAGAACAAGGTTATTTTTTTTTCTTTGAAACCCAAAGAAAAATCTCAGAGCCAGAATGTCTCTTCTCATCACAATATTTATTTCTGGCATCTATTTTTATTAGCATTTTTCATTTTTTTTTTCACTCTCAGAATAGCATTACTTTTATTTGACATTGTGTGTTTTTTGTATTATAAAAATCTATGCAGACCAGCAAATTTGGGGAAAACAAGAAAATAGGAGGTGGTGCCACAGGCCTGGAAGGTATCCATCTTTGTGGAAGACTAACAAATATAGCAGATTCTGAAAGAGTACTTCCACTGAACTGCACCAAATCAGAGTCAAACAGAGGCACTGAAATAAAGAACATTTACTCCAGGCTTAGTCTAAGGCCAATGAAAGTCTATGAGAATCTTTCCACTAATTTCCATGGGCTGAAGTCCAGGTCCTTTTTCTCTTGTTCTCACCAGTTTCTAAAATGGTATTTGTATTAAAAGAACAGGTTTTTTTATCATCATATATTGTGGCGGCACTCGCAATGGACTAGATGGTTTCCAAACCCAGAGGAAAAAACACCACCTCCCTCCAAAAGAGTACAATTGTAAAACAGTAACAATTTTAAAAGTATTTTATCATACAGTCAATACTTTTGTAGGAGGATTAGGCCCAAATTTTTAAGTGCCCACTAATTTTGGGTGCCCAGCTGGAGAAATTTAGGGCTGCGTTTTCAGAAGAACCAGCAGTTCCCCCTGATCTCAATTCCAGTACTGGGTGCTCGATAACTCTATAACACCAAATTAGAGCCAACTTTTGAACATTTGTGCCTTTCTTTCTAAGGCCATTTTCCAGCCAGCCAATTGTATTTAAAAACATATTGTAGCTTATTTGAGTAATACGTATATATATAGACACAGAAAGAGAGAGTGTCAATACTACTGTATATATACACACAGGAGTGTGTAAATCATTTTGGATCCTTGAAGAAAAAAAAGTCACCACATAAAAATAAGTTCATTATAATATATTTAAAAGCCCAATTAAGGGTGAGAAGAGAGGGAATCTAAGTGGCTAGTTCACTATGCCCAATTTTCAGGTCAGGTACATTACAGAATGGCTGTTAAAACAGATGGATAATATTAGAATGGGTTCATAGTAAACTCAGATATAAAGAAGTTGAATGAAAGTTCTTAATGGTTACAATGTCTTGTACTATGCAAATTGCATTTTTCAAAACTGCAAAGTTGATCTGTGGAAAAAAACTTCATTATGAGATGGATAAATCTTAAAAAATGAAAAACAATTAATTCTTTACATTTCTGTAGTGCCTGCCACCCATGAATATGAAAGTTATCTATAAACATTAATGAATGAAACAATTAAGCTTCATAATAACATTGTGAGTTCAGGAAATATTAGAGCTATGTGAAATTACTGAAAACCTCAAAATCTCAGATTTTTGCATTTTGTTGTAATTTCATAGAAGTTCTGCCAAATTTTGCAGCTGTTCACACCATGAAAAGGACTCTTAGAGGAAAGCTTTTTTTAAAAAAAAAAGAATTTTTAAATTTCACCCCTTGGAACTTGTGGATTCTGAAATTTCATTTAGACCAGAAAATTATTTCTCCATTAAATTTCTAAAACTTAGCAGTTTTGTATGTTTCAGTGAGAAACCTCTTTTGGGAAATTTTGCACAGTCCTGATATAATTATCTTCATGGGGGAAGGGAAGTGACCTGCCCAGTGCCACAGAGGAAGCCTGAGGAAGAGCAGAGAATTTAATCTGGATCTCTAGCGTCCCAGTCCTGTTCCTTGGCACTGATTCCTTATTCATTCTAAATTGGATTATTACAATTACTAATCCATAGCATTACTTGGGAAATTGTGTTTCCTCCACATATGTAAGGGAACCCAAGTCCATGGAAGAAGTGAGTTCTACCTCTGTTGCATGCTTCCCCTTACCGGTAATATTCCAGATAGAGGCCATAGGCATGGGTGGGGAAGGCGTGGGCCAGGGCAGAAGTTATCCAAATTCTTCCACCCACAATAGAAAGCAACACAATTTAGTACTTCTTTAAGTTGCCTTGCTTCCACCTCCATGCTGTAGACCCTCCAACTTCTTCCCCTTTGTGAGTATACCAGAGCAGTCACCACAGGGTAAGCCCTTGGAAGCACATATCCTGCCAGGTCAGCAAGCAAACCAATGGGCAGGGCAGCAAAGTAGAGACAAGGGACACCTGCGCTGATCCCCTTACTACCCTGTGGATCCCATTACCAATACCATAAAGAGGTGGAGCTTCTTCTGCCAAGGGAAGACTATGCCACTCTCAGAAAGAAAAATGACTTGGGCTTTTCCTACAATGACGTCAATTCAGGCAGAATCCTGTTCCCAGGTAGGGCCCACTGACATTAACTGGCACACTACATAAGAACAGGGGTCTGGTCACTGCCGAATCAGGAGGCTGGAAGCTCTTTCTTTCCCCCCATGGAAGGTATTCCTTCCCTGTCATGTTTAATTACTTTTCCCTTTTGCTCAGTTCCATTAAATTATTCTCTCAGTTATGTTTGCTTCCTTAAATAATAGAACTTATTTTATTAGAACTGTCTTGTTCTGTATTTGTACAACACCTAGCACACTGGCGCCCTTGTCTATGATTAGGGCCCCTAGACACTATGATAATGCAAATAATAAAAACAGAAGTAATGGAAATGGTTTTCCCTTAATCAGCTCTCATTTTTAATCATTTTGAACAGGGTACTGGGAACTGAAAAATGGAATTTCCCTTTACAAGCAACAACACTGTAGTACATTGATAAGTGGGAGGGTGTGAGTAACATTCCTGATCAGCACCCAACTTGCTCTGACAACAAAGCATGGGCTGGTATTTTTAAAATTAAACATTTTTGGAGGAAAAATTGAGTTAATATGCTGAAGGTTAACACATTTCCATGAGCGCATTAAACTTTGTCCTGCAGGATTGTGGAGGCACTGAACATAGAAAGCATTTTCAGTTGAAGGACTGCTGAGGGTTGTGGAGTTCTTGCTACACCTCTCACCTAGCAGAGTTAAATTGCTGAATTAAAATTTAATGAAGGACCAAGTTTGAAATTCTGTCCCATTGCTCAATGCTTATAACAATACTACACCGTTATTACAAGGAATATATGTCATGAGGTTGAAAGTTGTGATGCAAATTTCTAAAAACTTTATTATAGTTGTACAATAACCAACATTGATTTGACACAACTTACTCAATTGATTCCTAAACTGCATTAAAACGGAAATAAGTATTCTGTTCTCTTGTTTAATCCCCAGAATAATGAGCTGAAAATCACCAAATTGTCTTTCTTTCATACCTGTCTGAATATGAATTGTGATTGTGAAGGGCAACAAATATACACGCAGTGTTGCCAAGACAAATGATTAATCCTGGCATCCCAGACTCTTGACATATAGTGTACTTAGTGCTGAAATGATAATCTGAGAGAATTTATTCCTCTATTACTATTGACTGTAAGTGATCAATCTCCTAGATACATTTAGAATGATTTTAATATTTCAGGACTAAATGCAAAATAAAGACGCAGACCTCTAAAAATTAACTATATAAAGTATAGTCACTATTACTGAAAAAGTCCATATTGTTTATTAATTATTTGAACACTTAGGTTTTAATGAGGAAAAACACTGGGTTTTTTTTAACAAATATAAAGGGTTTTTTTCAACTATTTTTAAAATAAACAAAGTGGTGACTAAGAACAACATTCCAGTCAGTCAGTCTTTAGTGGCTTTATCATTACCCTTTTATATCCTATTCTATCATATATGAAATATGGTAATGTATAGTGCTCACATCATGACGACTAGTAGATTTGGGGATTTTTTTTCATTTGTTATTGTTTAGTTTATTGCAGCATCTGCTGGTAAGGATCATTTTTCATTACTCGGATTATCTGCACATGGTTCAGTCTTACATAGTGCAGCGTGTTATGGAATGAGTTCTGCAGACAGTTCTCTCTAAGGACAGCATTTCCCAAAGCAGGGGCACCAAGGACTAGTAATAGGTAGGCAGATAGACATATAAATTGTTTTCCAGCATCTCCACTATGTTTAAGTAAGGCTCTAGATATTACAATTGCAAAGAAAACCTTGAAAATGAGCTCCAAGTATAACCAATGCAGTGGCCTTTGTCTGAGTTTGCAGAGAGCCTGAAACAAAGCTCTGAGATGTGAGCTGCCCCATTTATCTCAATGGGTAGTAAATCAGGTGCCAATGATAATACTTTAATGTCAACATTGTTCACAGTATTAAGAAAGGAATGGAAGAGTCAGATTATGAAGACTGACCCAATCTACTCTGAGTGACTCATCCACTGAGGATAAGCCTATGACAACACATGACAGGGCTTAAGAAGTTCTTGATTGGTTTCCTTTTCCTGAAGTGGGGCTCAGCTTTCAAGCTTTGGGGAACACTGCTTTTGGGCCAGTTTGAGTAACCTTTGCTCCCAGTGAGTAGTATATTACCCTTCAAGTGGTCTCCCTAAAATCAACGAGACTATTCATGGATAAATGTACTGTTCAGTTGGAATAAGGGATTCAGAATCTTGACTTTAGAGTCCTGAATTATTCTGAGAAGAATTTATTTTGCCTTTTAAACAGAGCCCAGTGTCCTCACTGGACCTTCAACCTAACAACAATAAAATAAGGAAAAAATATACAGAGCAAGTGACATAGCCATAACTGGAGCTAGGCCCAAGCCACAACATTTTGATCTGCATTTTGGAAACCTTGAAGTTTCAAGGATGTTCAAAACAAAGTTTCACTTCAGCCTTTTACAAAACTAGTTGCCACTCGAAAAATTATGATCCATCTTAAATTCAGATTCTGAACATCTACTAATCACAAGGATGTTCAGATCCAGATTTTGGAGTTTGGGCAGCTCTCTTCTTAATAAGAAGCAGGAGGGAAAAAGTTATTTTTAAGGTGTCTATACATCATAGATGCTCTTAGATCTGTGACAGTAGCCTTAACAGTAAAACTCTTACTGTTAGAATGTGACAGACTTTAAAACATTAAGTAATGTGCTCTGCCAAAGGACCTCTTTAATAAACATTTCAAAGAGGCTTCCCAGCTTCTTGAATAATGGCATAGAGAGGCAATTAATCCCACATCCTGTATAGTGCCAGGCTGGGAGTTTCAGGCCGACACCTGCAGTTGCCCTTTGCCTACCCTGCAGGAGCATAAACTAAATGGCTCACTAGGTCTTTTTCATCTCTAGTTTTTATGATTTTTAAAGGATGCCAACTCCACCTGACCCTCTCATGACCTAGAGGGTGGGGCATTCCAACACTCCAGGACTGCAAAGACAAAAATTCAAAGAACATTCTCCCCTACCTCTTCAAACCCCAGACGCCAGAGCTCTATAACCTCTAGCCTCAGGTTATATAAAGTGCCAGAAGATCAGGAGGACACTACATTAGTGTAACACCTCAGGTGATTGTTTCTGCATTTTGAAAGCAAAAGTGCAGATATTTTTGATAGCCTTTTGAAACTATTCAGAGAGTAATAACTATGTGGTCTTGCCTGTATTAAAAGTAAAATGCTGAAATAAATGTTAATATATTAAAGTAACCAATGGTGCTATAACTGGTCAAGATTTGGTTTTTAGAATTTAAATTCAGCAACCAATCTTTTCTGAGCAATCTTCTAAATCAGGATGCCCATCTGATATGAGAAGGTTGCCTAGAAACACAGGTTGGAGTTTATCTTTGGTATTTATTGGCTAGTCTGTTTTTCCCTTTCCAGTAGCATAGATATAAAAAAATGAGGGGAACATCAATCAGTTCAAAGAAGTAACAGTAAAAAGAAATACTTACATTTAATTCTCTTAGCAGCTTAAATTTCTTCAGCTATATTGAAGACTCTGTAAATATTTTACTTGTTTTCTGTTTCAGAGGTCTGTTTATAAGACAAGAAGTAGGTTGTTTAAGACATCATCTGGGGATAAAACAGATTACTATTCCTATTTTTTTCTTCTCCTTGCCTCTTTTCCTGTAGTTAAAATTTTTTATTCAAACGCAAAAGATGGTTGCTTTAAACAAACTTCAACTCTTTTAAAAAGCTGGTCGTCTTCACTTCAGACCCTAAATACAAAAACAGCAATGACTTTTCTTTCCATATGTTCCATTCACAACCTTTTTTCAGCCTGACATGATGTCGTTGTTCCAGACATGCAAGAAGAAAGACAAGGTACAAAGGATGTGTTTATTTAGGCTGCAACTTTATTAATCTAACTCATATGGGAACTATCCAGCAATCACTTGTACAGTGCAGATCATGATTCTTTCCTTAATTGTTTCCACCTGGTGGAGGCCTGCCATCAGCTCCCTTCCCCTACAACTGGTCCATCCACTGCCTTCCCCTCATGAGAGGGTTAAGGGGCTAAGAATGGAATCCAATTTCACCAGGGGAAATTCAACAATATGCACTCTGACATCGCCATGAACTGAAACTTCCTTTTCCAAGGTAACTCCCTTCCACCAGAGGAAAGAATTGCATGGGACCAATATCCTCAACACAGGGCAAATCCTCTCTCATTTGACTGGGCATCTCTCAGCCTGCCCACACTCTTGTAGTACTATGACTCACCTTGCTAGCCCTTAATTTTTATTTTGACCCTCAGAAGCACGGTGTCAAATCTCTGCCCTCACCCCCCCCACCCATTGCTGATCTTTAAATTCCACAATCTTATCTAAATTGTTTATTGCTAAATCTGATCTTAGCCCCATCAGAGACCATCCCTTTAGTAACCATGACACCACAGCTTGTAGTCTCAAATTCTGAAAGGTTTGCCCCTGCCCTCAAATGGAGCTCAGTAAGTTCCTCCACACCCCCAATATACACCTGAATGTTCAAGGTGCTAGTTACTTTGTACCAAGACAAAATGTATCAAGAACCAAGGTTCCAGAAGCCTGCTGTACCTAAAAGGGCTCTTCACTGGTTCCCACCACCAAATCTCAAATTCCACCCACCTCATGCTCTGAGTGACTTGACAATCCAGCAGTTACGAGCCTGGACCACTGCCCCAAGTTTTGTTTTTTGTTTGTTTGTTTTTTTTACTTCAGAATTACTTCCCAACTCCCTCCTGCAGGTAGTCACTGCTACTTGGACAGGACAGAGATTCTACAGAATTACGTCCTTTATTCCATTCTCCCAGAATCAATGGGTACTGTTTGCCCTGGCGGAAACCCCAGACCCAATGCCCCGCAATGCATTTACATCAACTCTCAGGTCTGACTCTGATGTCCCATCTTCCCTTTGTAAGCGGGGGAATAGTCCCGCTCTTGTGGGGAACTTTCCTGGCTTCTGTACTACCCTGGTGAAGTGGGCTAGCAAAAGGAGCTGAGTCCTTTACCCAGCGGCCTCCCTGCCTTTGAGGACTCCCCTTCCACTCTCCTGTCTGGCAGAGTCCTCGTAACCCCAACGAGGCTGGGCCCAGGATTCCTAGGGGGCTCGACCCCCAACCCTGCTGTGGTCACCTAGGACAGGGGCAAGGGTGTCCCCACCCCGGGGTACTCTCTCTGCACTGGGCACTTCTCTGACCCACTGACCATTACATACAAGTTAAAGCAAATGCAAGTTATTTAATCAACAATTAATTTTAAAAAGAATAAGAAAAAATGGGAAAGGTTAAAGGAAACACATCACCCCGCTCTGTGGCAGGCAACATCACAAACAGCGTCTCTGGAACGTCAGGGCAGTTCACAGTCTGTTCCTTGTAAGTCCCAGGCCTTCTTCTCAGCCCTGGCTTTGCTGCAGGGATGCTGTGGGTTGGACACTTGCTCTGGTGGTGGCCACACGCTCTCAGGCTCTAAGTGGTAGGACCCTTCCTCCCAGTGTCGCCCCTGCCCTGTTGGGGTTACGATCCAAGCCTGGCCTGCAGAGCCTCTTGGCTGAGGCATCTCCCTGTGCTGGGCTCACTGCCCAGGGTCCCCCTCGCTCTCCCTAGCTGCTCACCACACCAAGCTCCACCACTCTGTTTCAGCACTGCCGTGGCTGCTCTGCCTCCAGCTCCTTGGGCTGCTTCTTTGGCCCCGCTGGCTCTGGTTGCTGCAGCTCTGCTCCCAGGACAGGTCTGCTCTGCAGGCTGCTTCTGCGACTCTGCTCCCAGCACTGACCTGCTTCCTGGGCTGCTTTTCGGGCCCCTCTGGCTCTGGTTGCTACAGCTCTCCTCCCAGGGCAAGTCTGCTCTCTCTGGGTTGTGCCTCTGGCTTTGGGGCTGCAGCTCTGCTCCCAGGACAGGGTCTGCTCTCTCTGGGCTGCTTTTCTGGTCCCTCGGGATCTGGCACAGCTCTGCTCCCCAGCTCAGCTTGGGCCCCTGCTTTCTCCTTAGCTCGGCCCCCACTCTATCTGACCCAGGCAAATCCAGCTCACACGGAGGACGGGCCCTCCCTGGCCTCCTGACTCTCTGATTAGCCTGTGCACCCTGTCATTCGGGCTGACCTGGAGCATTGGCCTGTCCGCATTGTTCCTGGGGAGTATCAGTCTCAGGGTCCTGGTTTCCCATAGACCCTTCCCCTTTTAGTACTGGGCGCTAGCCAACCAAAACACCCCCACTGAATGTTAGTAAGGGGGCAACAGTCCCCTTACACCTTCAAGAAAAGCCTATTACACTGGTTCAGGGATTGTCCAAACACTCAATAAAACCTTTATCTGTTAATTTGCCCATAATAATAAATTGGGTTTTTCTATGACTGAGAAGGCTGCCAAGAGCAAAATACCCATCCTGAGGGCACCACCCAGGCTGTGAAATTAAAGATGGCCAAGCTTGAACTTCATACAAAGTAATATTGGATGCCTCAAAAATCCTGCAATCCTGTCAGTTTATTAACAATGAGTAGAAATATTTCTCTCTATCTAAACCCATCTCCAGACATGTGTTGGGGGGGAGCTCTCTGTGGGTATATCAACAGGAGATAAAAATACCCTGGCTGGCCTGAGCCTAAATAGCAGTTTTTAGCCACATGAGGCCAAGTCAGCTGACCCGGGCCAGCCGAAGCCATGCCTCATGGCTTTTAACCCCATGTAGGCGTACCCTGTGTTTCTTTTGCAAGCAGTACCTCTAACTAGAGCTGTACTAATAACTGATATTTCAATTTGCTGGCTATACCAAAAAAATGGGGTAGGGGAGAGATTCATTTCAGGTCAACTTGAAACAAAAATTCTTTGAACTATTCAGCGAACTGAAAAGCGAAAATAAATTTGTTTCAGGTTGAACTAAACATTTTCTTTGACCCAAAACAAAACATATAATTTTATTTGAGCTTTTCTAAATATTTTATTGTTAAAATAAATTTGAAGTAAATTTGTAAACAAAGTTTTTTAATAGAAAAATTAAAATGATTTGTTTTGAAAATGTTAAAATAAAAAGTTTTGATTTTGTCAATTTTTTTTTTTAGAGAATTTTCAGCCAAAGTAATTCAGCAACTTGGACACAAATTCATAAAAAGTTTAAGGCACATTTTTTTATCCAGCACTACTCCTAAATTACAAGCTAATCTGAAATAAAGTCAATAGGCTTGTAACCTCTCTTGAATCCACCCTGGCTACAAATAAAAGTTTATCAAGGTGTCCCACCACCTGCAAAGCTGGTCTCAACCAAACTGTACCACCTGGGCTTCAATTACACAGTGTCAGGTAAGAAAGAGATTTGGGGCATCTCTCTGGCAGTCTGTGTCTACCCTGTGCTGTGATTATATGAGGAAACCATCTCTCTTCTTTGGGATAACTTTATGTTCCTTCCTCATGAACCGATTTCTTTCTCTGCCCCATGTCCAAGAGGGCTGCAAGTCAGGGTCTCTTGACTGGGGTGACCCACAATATCCATGGCCACCCTTTGTAAAGGGTCATCTTATTATAGGCAGCTGACTCATGGCTGCTGCACACATATCTTGTGCTTTTTCCATCCTTGGGTAGGAATCACATATTATGCAATACTCCTTAACTGTCTTAGTTTCCCACTCTTGACTGGAGTGCAAGCTGCAGCAAGTCTAGGCCATGCCTCAGTTTCCTCAGTTTCAGCTATGGTCTGAGCCATGCCTCAGTTTTCCCCAATTTCAACAGGGGAATGAGGCACACCAACACTTAGCTGTGCCTCAGTTTTCCTGGTAAGGAAAGGCAGTTGGCTCACCTCTGTGGGGATTTAAGTAGGCTTCATCCCCATTCTCCTGCAGAGTCATCTGTACGAAGCAGCCACTTTCATTTAAACCATTTCACTGAAGACTAAGACTGTCCTATGGGGCATTGAGCACACTGTATGCCTCTTCATGCAGGGAGAGATCTGCCAATGGCCCTTGGCCCCCGCCCCTACATTCCGTCTCCGAGTTGGATCATAGACATTTGATTTGTAACATTCTGCTTTCTGGGGAAATCCACGCTCTGGCCTGCAGAGAGCCAATAGGTTGTTTGTCTACCCCTTAATGTATAGGCACACAAGGATCCAGGAAAATTGCAGGTCCGTGATTACACACAATGGGAATGGCCATGCCCTTCCCCCATTCTCCTTTCTGTTCCTCACAATTCCATAGCAGGGAGAAGCCCAGTAAGTTCAGAGGGACAGAACTAAACACTAAAAAAATAAATAATTTTCAGAATGTTGCTACCATGTTTATGCAGCAAGTAGCTAATTGAGTGACCATTATGTAAACACAGTCACAATTACAAGAAGATTATTTTACAGAGCAGGAGCCTTCCAAGGGTTTAACCTGTCATTTGCATAGGTTAATTTTAAATGGCAGTGCAAATTTAGCTTGAAAAGATAATTACAATATTTCACCTCCTTTCATCTCGGGTTATGTAAATGAGACTTTAATCTTTTTGCAGTTCATATTATATTAATAAGTTTTAAAAAAATCTTGATTTATGTTATGGAATGGACTCAAATGAAAACAAGTGGATACAAATCAGGCTAATTTCCACAGTTATTCTCTGTGTCTTTCTTTATATCTGTGGGGTTGTTCCACCTATTCCCAATAAGCAGGTGAATAGAGAGAGAGTTTGACAGGTAACTTTATTACGTTGAGGCCCTGGGGGTTTTTCGCCTTCCTCTGTAGCATGAGGCATGGGTCACTTGCTGGAGGATTCTCTGCACCTTGAAGTCTTTAAACTATGATTTGATGACTTCAATAGCTTAGACATAGGTGAGAGGTTTATCGCAGAAGTGGGTGGGTGAGATTCTGTGGCCTGCATTGTGCAGGAGGTCAGACTAGATGATCATAATGGTCCCTTCTGACCTTAATATCTATGAACCTATGATTTTTTTCAGAAAAATGGTAAATGAATTAATCTCTCTCATACTCAGGCTACTTCTAAGACCAATGATAATTCATGCAGAAGTTCACTGTCCGTGATTTGAAATCAGCACTGTTCATGAGCAGACAAATTGTGCCCGGCCATGGCTCAGGTGGGCAGCATGAGGCTGCAAGGATCTTTCCCCACCCCGCTCTTTGTGGCTCCCCAGACATTCACTTGTACCTCAATGGTTGCTAAATATCCCAAAGGGGACTGGCAGGTGGGGATGGAGAGGACTCCAACCTCCTCAGCACCCTTCCATAATGGCCCATGGAGCTGACTCAGCACATAAGGGCATGTGAATGCTATACTATCCCTCCCTAACTACCCCAAGAGGCAATGCAACTCTGTAGAGCTCACAATCAGGGCAAGTGCCAAAGGCAAGTACAAACCTGCAAGTACAAACCTGCAGCACTGAGTCTCAGAGTCTGGGTCAGCTGATTCAGGCTCAGAGCGCTCAGGCTGTGGGGCTAAAATTGCAGCATAGACATTTGGGCTTGGGCAGGAGCCTGGGCTCAGAGACCTTTCTCCCTCATAGTATCTCAGAGCCCAGGCTACAGCCCAAGCCCAACTATCTTTATGGCTATTTTTAGCCCCATAGCCCAAGCTCTGCCAGCCCAAGTCAGCTGACCTGGGCCAGCCATGGCCATGTCACACATCTTTTATTGCAGTGTAGACATACCCTAAGTGGTCAGACCTGGGCTTCAACCTATGCTTTTCGCACCAATGATTAGAGGTGATTGAAAATACATAAGATTCTTAGTTACAACATTCTCAGTTTGTGAATATAGTGGCTTTGTTATGGCTGCTATCATTAATATATTGTTGCCCCTTTGCTGAGCAGAAGCAAATTTTGGGGCCATGTAGGTCAGCTTTGTGTTTGGAGCAGAAATCAGTGCCCTGGAGTCAGGTATTTTCTTAGTAAAAATAACAAGGAGTCTGGTGGCACCTTAAAGACTAAGATTTATTTGGGCATAAGCTTTCAGGGGAAAAAACCCACTTCTTCAGATGCATGGAGTGAAAATTACCATTTTCTTATTTTCTTTGTGTATTTTCTTAGTGTATTTATTTTAATTTACAAAATATACACAAGTCCTGTTTCCTTGAACTGTGATGGCAAATTGCACATAGGCCACTCCTTTTTCAGAAGTCCCCAATAAAGTCCTACTATCCTAACCCAAGAAGCAGCTGCCTTTGTCCTCTGTCTTCCTCCAGGACTCTCATAAATCTCCAAATAGATCCAACTAGTTAAACATGTTCTGTGCTTCTTTTTCTCACTCAGCTCCCCTTCACTTTATGCCTGGGAAACCCCTCATTGAAAGCTCCCCTTGGGCTGCATATTCTGGGAAGAATATGCCTGGCCTCTTTTTGTGCAGCTACCCTGGAAGCCCAGACAAAGAAGAGAACTTTCACCCTCACAGTACCCTAAATGATTTACTGCATGACCTCTAACTCTTTCTATGGAAAGTTTCATCCCCAGCGCTAATGCATCCATGATGCCTAAACATGCAAGCCATTAGCATTGCTCACCATAAGCACTGTCTTATAAACACCATATCCTATCATTTTAATATATAAAAATGAAAATGTGTCAGGGTTCAAGTTTCCCCAGTGCCTGGAGATTTTTGGCTCCAGATTGAGTTCAGGACCATCTCCTTTTTAAAATGCTTTAAATCTGATTTTTTCTAAAACTAGCTTTTCAGGTTAGAATAGTTAAAAGAGCTTAGAAAATTAGTTTATTAACTTTCACCATAATCAACAACTCAATAATGGGCCATTCAGGGCCTTGTATAAAAAAAAAGTAATCTCAGCCCAGTTGTTCTTGTTACTAGTATTTATCATTTATACAATACACTAGGCACTCTAAAAATATGTAATAAACAAATAATAATAATCCTATTTCTTATATAATGCTTTAAGTTATAAGATAACCTAGAAGATGACAGGTTGCTGGCCTGAAGAATTTACCATATAAATAGACAAACCATATAGGGACAAATTCTCAGCTGTTATAGACAATTTACACCACTTCAGAATTTGGCCCATGATCTGCATATGAAATAAAAACATACCCAAAGCTTAATCCATATTTTAAACCAAATCAGATCTTCATTGAGAATTCTAGGACATCAGGTTAACTTTTATCTCTCCATTTTCATATGGCTGGACTTTGATTACATGTGGATCTGGAATATGAAGTGATGGAATATCTGTTTGTGCAATACATCAAGTAAGGTGGGAAACAGAAAATACCAATAACCTCAAGAAATAATCTCTTCCTATATGATTTCTGGTTAACTTCAAAACATTTTGGTGCTTATCCAAACTACACCTCTAAGAGGTTTGAGGCTGCAGTCTTCTTCCAGAACAAGATATCTTTTTAAATGATTCAATATCTTTTTAAGGGAAGTGCCATGTAAAGGGGTAAATAACACTTCCTCATTCACTTTCTCCACACCAGTCATGATTTTATACACTTCTCTCACATCCCCCCTCAGATATGTCTTTTACAAGCTGAGCAGGCCAGTCTTTTTAATCTCTCCTCACATGGAAGCTGTTCCATCCCCCTCATCATTTTTGTTGCCCTTCTCTGTACCTTTTCCAATTCAAATTAGCTTTTTGAGATAGGGCTACCAGAAATGCATGAAGTATTCAAGGTGAGAGCATACTATGGATTTATATAGTGGCATTCTGATATTTTCTGTCTTATTATCCATCCATTTCCCAATGGTTCCTAACAGTCTCTTACTTTTTTTATTTTATTTAATTTATTTATTTATTGGACTGCCAGTGCACATTGAGTGGATGTTTTCAGAGAACTATCCACAATGACTCCAAGATCTCTTTCCTGAGTGGTAACACCATCATTTTGTATGTATAGTTGGGATTAGGTTTTCCAGTGTGCATTACTTTGCATTCATCAACATTAAATTTCATCTGCTATTTTCTTGCCTAGTCACCAAGTTTTGAGAAATCCCTTCGTAACTCTTCACAGTCTGCTTTCGACTTAACTATCTTGAGTATATTTGACATCTCGCTATTCACCCCTTTCTCCAGACCATTTATGAATATGTTGAACAGTACTTGTCCCAGTATGGATCCTTGAAGGGACCCATTACTTATCTCTCTCTACTGTGAAAAATGACGATTTATTCCAATCCTTTCTTTCCTATCTTTTAACCAGTTACTAATCCATGAGAGGACCTTCCCTTTTATTCCATGGCTGCTTACTTTGCTTTAGAGTCTTTGGTCATGGACCTTGTTAAAGGCTTTCTGAAAGTCCAAATACACTATATCCACTGGATCACTCTTGTCCACATACTTGTCAACACCCTCATTTAGCTTCTCCCCAAAGGCCTTGTCTTTCTTGAGTGGTCCTTTAGCACCTTGGTTGTCTAGTGGCCCCACTGATTGTTTAGCAGATTAGCTGCTTCTGATGTACATAAAAATTGCTGTTAGTTTTTGTGTCTTTCAATAGTTGCCCTTCAAATTCTTTTTTGACCTGCTTTATTATACTTTTACACTTGATTTGCCAGAGTTTATGCTCCTTTCTATTTTCCTAAGTAGGATTCAACTTCTAAATTTTAAATGTCTTTTTATCTCCTACTGCCTCATTTACTCTGTTTAGCCAGGCTGGCATTTTTTGGTCCTCTTACTGTTTTGTTTTGTTGCTTAATTTGGTGGGGGGCGTTATATATACGGGTATATATAACTTGAGCCTCTATTATGGTGTTTTTTAAAAATTTCCAGGCAGCTTGCGGGCATTTCACTCTTGTGACTGTTCCTTTTAACTTCCTTTAAACTGTTCCGTTTAACTAACTTTCTCATTTTTGTGTAGATCCCCTTTTTGAAGTTAATTAGTACAATGGTGGGTTCTTTGGTATTTTTCTCCCTACGAAGACATTAAATTTAATTACATTATGGTCGCTACTACTGAGCAGTTCATCTGTCTTCACTTCTTGGACCAGATCCTATGTGCCACTTAGGACTAAAGTGAAATTTTACAAAATGGACAGCAGTGCATTGGTGATACAGCAATTTGACTGTTTTTTGTTCTGTACTTTTCCTCTTTGATTTTCTCCCATATGTGAGGAATCCCATGGAAGCTCCTTTCTGCACTAGTAAATGCGCAGTACAGAACAATCATATACTCATAGAAAGATGGACCAGATGACTTAATTGCTCTTTTTGATCTCTAGCCTCAATGGTCCAGATGATGTCATTTCTCCTCCAGTTAAGTAGCATTTTACAAGCTGACCTATTGAAGTGCATGGAACCACTCATGGATGAAGTTGCTACTAAACAGAAGGAAGTGTATCAGAATCAGACTCTTTGATTCTCTCTCCACTGTGGTTTTCACTGTTGCTCACATGAATGCAATGAAAAATTAGCCCCACTGAGCAGCATTTACCTTAGCTGCTATCCCATCTTCAAACAGAATGACAACCATATAGAATTATTGCTAAGTGCTAGCTAGGTTTGCTTGCAAGGACCTTCTCTTTCTTCCATGTATGTAATACTGAAACATACAGATAGGGAGTGATTTATTTTTCTACCTTTCTATAAAACAATTTTCAAAGTCCTGAAATTCACTCCTGGTGAGAGCAAACTGCCTTCTGTCCTGCATTACAAGATGGAAGAAAGTATGAAAAGGTAAAAGTTCATCCATGCTAACAACACTCTAAAATATTCAGGAACCTAGGAAGGAAGGAGAAACTACTAGAGCTTTACTCTGTGGCTCACATCAAAAATGTTTCACAGTAAAAGGTTGTTTTCCTCTTGGGGATCAATCTACTCTTTTCTCTTATATGCTTTGCATAGGCTTCTCCAGAGCAGTAAAATGGTAATTCCATAGACTGAAAGCATTTTTGCTATTTGTTTGTTCTCCACAGAACAAATTACCAGCTCCCACCTGGGGAAAGCTCCTAGTTGAAAGTGCCCAAATAGTCTGTGGGTCAGTGAAGGTAGGGTTTGCAGATGGATATTCATTCTTATTTAACTTGTTTGTTTTTAATGTGAGAAGAAAATTCATGTTACTTAGAAGTATGTCAAAAGGGAAAATGTGCCAGTCAATCATATTGTGAGGTAAATGACCTTACTTTGTAACATAAATTAAGAAAAAAAAGTAAACACAAACTAAAAACTTAACCTGCTCATTCATAAAAGCAGAGTCATTTTAAGAAAAAGTATCTATCATTTTATGCAAAAAGAAAAGCAGTACTTGTTGCACGTTAGAGACTAACAAATTTATTAGAGCATAAGCTTTCGTGAGCTACAGCTCACTTCATCGGATGAAGTGAGCTGTAGCTCACGAAAGCTTATGCTCTAATAAATTTGTTAGTCTCTAAGGTGCCACAAGTACTGCTTTTCTTTTTGCGAATACAGACTAACACGGCTGCTACTCTGAAACCTATCATTTTATGGCTATCCTACATGGAGTCTTCTCCCAGCCAATCAGAATGTAGCTAATATATTGAAGAGTGGCACAATGAGCAGCTGTCACTTTACTAAACCAATATCCATTAGACAAAATGGTCACAAGTGCATCAATCTAATGTAATAGCAAGAAGTCATTGAAATAGAAAGTTGTCACAAGATCAATGTCCCCTGCCTTGAAAATAAACATTGTGGTTTGGACTCAGCACTTATCTAGCAGCAGGCAACCATTATGCTGTGATAACATTCTATTCTATTGACATTATTTGTTAACTAGAGATATCCGGATAGTGAAATATCAGCTTTGTTCTGTATCTGGGTAAAATAAGAACTCACTTTACATCTGCTACACACAATTACCAGATATGTACGTTTCTCACAAACTTGGGTGGCCCGAAAATACTAAAATGATCAAAAAATAGTTTACCACCATTCATACATCCTTTATGTGTTTCTTAACTGAGCCAGAGGTAGCTATAATTCTGATGGATAGTCTACTTGCAGCATTTTTTACTGCTGCTGCCAACACCCCAGCTATTATTCTGTCACTTGCTTATCACATCAAATGGGGCTATTGGTTTTTTTTCCAGGCTACATTCTGGCTTGAGCTATCTTTCTGTCATCCATTTTTCCATTACCCTACAATCTAACTGATTTTTTAAAAATTAAAAAACACTCCCAGTCTGTCATAATAAAGCAGCCAGATCAGGATTGACCAATGCCCTTTATAGATAAAGGCAGAACTACTGATACCTAGAACGAAAACCTCCTATCGGGGAGTTCTGCAGGCATCTCCCAAAAACTCGGCAAATAATTGTGCACTATTGAATTCCACAACCTCTTCTACATTTCAGGTCCATTTGACTGTAATGGATTTGGCTTTTGAAACATTTTCTAAATCCACTTCTCCTTTGTTTGTGGTCAAGATTTACCTTCTATCTAGCTTCGTATCTTGGGCTACCATTTTTGTGTGTATTGATGATTCAGGACACCATGTTTCACTTACCTTGACCCTTGGGTCCCCATCATTCAATTTCTCCCCTTAATGCCCACAGATATTCATTGACACAGACTCTGTGGCAGAGTTCTGGATAGCCATATGACATCATGAATCCCCCCATCCAAGGTTTTCATTTTAAGTGACTTTGCACCCACAGAAATTAGCTCTTTTGTTAAAAAAAATCAGTGACTTTAATATTTTAATCAAAGAGCATAAGAAAATAAGGGTTTGAAGCAACTCCAACTTCCTTCAGAAAGAGACTTAAAATGTTGGTAATGTTATCTATTTTTCAAGCAAAATTCCACCCTTTCGGGCCTTGTCTAAAGTTAGGTTTTGTTGGTATAGTTAAAAAAGCATCGTGTGAACACATCTGTGTTGTATAAAAGAGCTTCTACTGGGATAGCTATGCCAGTTTGGGAAACCAGTATATGCTATAGAAACATAATTCCAACTACAGTAGGGCTTTTACCAGCATACACAAGTTGGTAGAAAAATCACATCTCTAACTGACATAGTTATGTGAGTAAAACTTAAGTATGGGCAAGTCCTTAAGGCTCAAAAATGAGTCAATACTTTTGTAAAAACTGGACAATTCTTGTTTGCTCAATTAAATGCAAAACCAGTCAGATTTTGAGTGTTTTATATGTATGCAAAATTTCCACACATTTTTAGTTACATCTTGGATTAAATAACAAGAGCAAAAAGGATTGGTACCAATTAGGGTGCTCTTACAGATCTGTTTAACTAGAAGACCCAACTTAGCATTTGCATATTTCAGAGTTAGGCTATATAAGATGTAGTTTTCCTTGAGAAAATGAAGTTACTTTACAATACAAAGTAAGGTATAGTATTGAAAGTGAGTAGAGGACTCCTTGTTAAAGTTTGATATTAACTGAATGCCTCAGTGCCTAATTTGGTTCCTATAATATTGGTCAATAGTCAGGAAGAAAATGGTTGCAGAAATGGAAAAATGTTTTTGTTTGTTTTATAAATAGAAATGTTGCTATGTATTTATGTTAAAGAAGGCAAGGCCAAAGAAATGCTCCTTGTACTTGGAGTAGAAGGCAGTCCTTAGTTCCTGTGAAAGTTCACAGTCTCAGACCAGCCACTAAGAAAGCTCTGTCTCCTGCACAGACAAGCTTTACCCTTACTGTAAAGAGTTCCATTGGGCCAGAGGAGCGAAGTTGTGGATCATGGTCTTCTTCCCAGAGCTTCAAGAAATCTTCTATGATCCCAGGCCATGAAGCACCTTAAAGATAAGGACTGAGATCTTAAATTTGATTTGAAATTCTATGGGAAGCCAGTGTGGAGAGCAGAGGACAGCTCTGATGTGCTTGTGGTAGCCTGTTACTGAAGATACACACTGCACCATTCTGTGCTAGTTGAAGTTTCCTAAATGCTGAAGAAGGCTTCATGCCTATGTCTATCACATTGCTGTGGTACAGCCAAGAAGGGACAAGAAAAGCATGAATAATTAAGGCATTGTCATCATTCACCAGCATGGGACAGAGTCTCCTAGCCTATGTCAGAGATGACAGAAAGAATTACTCATGGTTATTGCTATGTGAGAGCTCAGTTTTAGTGAGGAATCCAAGAGTGCTCTTAAACTACAGACCAAACTAACCAGTGGTGGGTGTGTATCTGTAATCAAAGGAGGCTGCATCTTGGCTGCAAATTCTTCAGAATGCTTCTCTCTGCCCACCAGCATAACCTGTCTTCCTTGGGTTCAGCTTCAGCCAGCTGCTGTTCTTCCATGAGCTGATCTCATCGAAGCCCTGGACATCTCAGTGGTAGTGGTGTGATCGTATGTGATGAAGTTTAGGTAGAGCTGTGTGTCACCTGCATACTGCTCATTCTTGAGTCCATGCCCTGTGACCATTCCACCTTGCTGTTGAAAGGGACAGGACTCAAAATTGCTGAATTTATCACAATATGTTTCTGGTTAAGCCTAAAGGTAGACGAACAGGGAGAGACACTAAAGTCAACACAAAGATGTACTGAAACTCAGTACCAAAACATACTTTAAAGAAACCAGTTTGAAAGATCAACATTTGTAACATGTGATACAGGAGGGCCAGGAAGCAGTGGGAGAGTGCTACAGGGGAAATATATAAACTCAAGGCTAATTAAGGCATGGTTCCCTGTAGACTAGGGAAGGTGGCTGCAGGTTAATTGGAGCACCTGCAGTTGATTAAGGGCCTGTTCGGAACCTAATAAAACCCCCTGCTTCAGACAGACAGAGAAAGAGGAGGGAGGAGAGAAGACTGGAGCTTGGAGGTGTGCTGTGAGACTTGGAAAATCAGAGAACTGAAGTAAGGGGGACCCTACCCAGTAGGGGAGGAAGACTCCCTTCCCCAGCATCTAATGACTACAGGTACCCCACCCAAAGGGGAAGAGGGTAAGAACCCACAGGAGTTGAGAGGGGCTGGGGCTCAGAGTGAGGAGCAAACCCAGACCCCTCCCCTGCTTTCCTCCTTTACCACCTTCCTGGGCCATTAGTGGGGCCATCGATGCCCCAAGAACAGGGGCAAGGGGTGGCATCTTAGCTCCCTGCCAAGAAAAGCGCAGGACCCACCAGACTAACATCGGCCATCTTGTCACAAACAGTAAAACCAAATGGGAGATTTTCAATGCATTTTGGACGTTAACTTCCAGCTCTCATCAGAGTTTTGCTCAACATAGACAGGATACCTAAGTGTTGTACTTAATGATAATTTGTGAGCCATGTTACCACAGGGGTATATTAGAGAAGTGTAATAGGACTAGCTAAAAACCTGTTGCACTTAGACACCTAATTGAGCAAGTTCTGCCTGGCCCTTATATGAGTGCACAGTGGGAATGGAGAATACCACCCACCCCCTAAAAATTTTGTATTGGGTGACTTGGGCTCACAGCAACAATTTACATGAAATACTGTGCAATGAAGATTTTTTTTTTTTAAAAAAATATTCTATGGAGGAGATGACTACAGAACCACGTGCCAAGGAATCAGTCATAACAACCATCAGTCACTGTGCTAAAGTTTGTCTCAGCTGGAAGCCATGCTTTTATATTTACCTGATAGGGAATAAGTAAGGCAGAATTCCCAATTTTGTTCTACCAAATGTATCACATTGTATCTGTGGTTCTGAACTGATCTTATGTAGTAATCAATCATTGTTACTAGCCACATACAGTAAGCATTAGAGAAGAGATTAATTGGGGATAGCCTGTAGTAGTGTCCTAATTATGCTGAAACAGGATGTGTGTACTATTCTTTGTAACTGCGAATATTCCATTGGCACAATTGCCTCTTGCTAAATGAGAAGCATCTCGCTATATTAATAATGCATGATTTTATCATATTAATTGGTCAATTACATCAATACAATCTGGAAGAACCCTCTGTTCCTACCCATCATATCATGCCTTATTCTTCAGCTTGGTTTAGCATTTCATTATACTTGCTGTATATTTCTAACCACTTAATGCAATTTCAATCCAAGGAGGGAGTATTAATTTGTTCAGGTCATTGTACTTAATTGTTTCAGCACTTTATTGTACCAAATATTAGCCTTGCACCTTCCAGTATCACTACATCTTTATAACTATCTATACCTTCTTAATGGCACCACATCAGTTTGGAGAGATGAAATGTAAGCACAAAGAATGAAAACCATAGCACTGGCTGTGTTTTTCAGAATCTCCATCACTAGAAACTCAGAGAAATCAAGAATACAACATTGGTTTGATTTTATAATTTCTCAACTCCCAAAAGCACAGGCTAATCTTGAAACTACCATGCAAAACAGAACAGCAACGAAACCACGAGAAGCTGTATCCCAATGTGCTGTACAAAGTAATGAATCAGATGGTAATAGCTTATTGGCTGTGTAAGCAAAGAAAAGTAGTCATTATGCAGCAATAGTTTGTACAACTTGGAACTTTTTCATTGAGATATAGAATATTGGCCGGCATACCTTGCAATTGTTCTCGAAAAATCTTTTAGAAGGATGCCATCGGATTATTAGCTTTAGTCCGAGCAGTGACCAGAAAACTCCTATGGTAGGATTTAATGCCTTATCAGGAGGATTGCATTACAGGCACTACAATGCCCTCTTTCTCTCCCCTCACCCTGCAAAAGTACAACAGGCATGCTACAGAATCCAGGTCCTTGGACTGTAGGTTTGAGCCCATGACTTTCTAGTTCTGATAGATGTGCACTCCCAAATAAGTTACTGATACTGACCACCTAAGAGGAAAAACAGAGCTCATTAAAAAAAGGTGAGTGTTTTATAAAAAAAATTGTAGTGCTCATTAAAAAAGTTTCTCATGAAAAAAATTAAAAGGGTTTTTGTTTCCTTTGAAATTTTTGGTTTTAACTTAAAAAAAATCTAAAGTTTCTTCTTCTCCATAATTTTGAAAGAAAAAAATTAATTTTGAAATTGAAAAGAGAAAAATATTGATGCAAATGAAATTTTGACAAAAAGCTTGGTCATAGTCAAAAACCCATTATTTTACTATAAATATGTGGAAAACATTTCAGCCAGCTCTGCAAGAAATAGATAAGCAATTACACAGTGCAGAATAATTTTGAATATAGTGCTTGTAAAAAAAGGTGTCAGACAGGTTTGGCCACAAACACTCAGTTAACTGAAAGAACAAGAACACCATAGCACAGACAGAACCAGCAGAGACTTCTCCCATTGCCACATTATTGCTCTCTGATCTTCACCTTGCTGGCCCCCTGGAAATGAGCACAGGCTGATCCCCATAATCAGTATATCCCCATGCTTTGCTGAGATTGTCATCACCACCTCTGGCAATATCTTTTCTGCTATTATGCCTTTCCACTAAGAACTTGACTAAGACCAAACAGCCATCAGATAGTAGAGATCTTTCACAGTGAATACCAACTCAAACAGCAACCTGGGGGTGAAAGTTTCTTTACTTCATTACCCAGTCATCCAAAACAATCTGCATTCTGTAAGACAGAAAGTGTGATTGTTTTGATCATCCTGGCAGCATAAATATAAACTAAACCCAAAGGGTCTCTTAATTATGCAGTAGTAAGCTCTTAAAAGTGTGACTTCTTTAAATTAGAGGCAAACTTTAATCTCTTCCAAAATCTAAACATTTGAATAGTTCCAGGACATTTCTTCTCCTTAACAAGATAATTCTTGTAAATAGAATATATTAATCAAATTTAAATGAATTTTCATGCAATGATAACTGTTTCTTAAATTGGTGTGGTTATTGTGACTATTTGTTCAAAAGAATGTAGATGAAGGAGAAAGAGGACATTCCCCAAAAGACTGGACAAAAACAAATACAAGGATAATTTCAAAGTACACAACTTCTAACATTTAGACCCTTGCTTTTTCAAGTAACACCATGCCAAGCTTATGATGGGAAGATTGCACTAAATGGCTGCTCCCCATCTAATTTTCCACAATGTCAGCAAAGTACAGAAAGCCCCCATTCCCTTGGGAAACCATGGACAAGGCCCATTTATAATCAGAGACATGAAAAAACACCTTGAGTAAAGAAAACCAAAATAGTAACACAAAAGTAGAGCAACATTAGCAATATGGTTCTTTCTTGTAGCTTTACAACTTTGGCATGAAAAAGCTGGATTCACTAGGACACACATTAATTCCTGAATTAAAATGAGCATTTCTGTAATATTTAAATTACATACAAATTAAAATATTTTATTTGTTTTTGGCTGTAAAATAGAATCCTGACCACAAATTATAGGACATTGTGTTAATTTATTTGCAATTTACCACTTCGTAGGGATCTTTAGGATGAGAACATAAAAACATTCTTTGAGGTAGATTTTTTTCAAAAGCACAAAGGGAAATGAGGCATTCATCTCCCATTGAAAGTCAAAGGGATTAGGCACCTGTCCCACATTTGTGCTTTTGGAAATCCATCCCTTTCTGTCTGTACTTTGGGGACATTGAAGATCCCATTAGTCTTTAAGAGCCTCCTTGTACAAAATTTCTTCCCCTCTTCACTGTTGATCAGAGTGCTGTGCTGTACCCTAGTCGATTTCTGCCCTCCTACCCCAGACTTGTCTACATTTCCAGTGGTGATGTATGTATATATTTTGAGTAATTTTAGGCTCCTATTTTTGAAAATGTTGATCCATCTAATTATAGTATGTAATAGAGTGTGGTAGAAAAATTCCATTCTGGTAGAATAATTCCATTGTCAGATGGAACGGAACTTTTGTTAGTCCACAGTTCTTTTCAAAGTGGAAATTAACACATAGGCAGAAGCAAAATATCAACATTGTCCATATAATTTATGACTTCCTATTTTAATGTAGCTTAACAAATTGTATTAACTCCTAAATACATGGTCACTTTTAAAAGTCAACATTTGCCACATAATTACTATATTTGGTGGCTAAGTACTATGTTAATAAGCATCCTAAGAAATACTAAAGATAAGGAACATGAATAGTTATGTGTCTAATGCAAAACTACACTTTCAAAACCACTTCACTTCTCATTATACACCTCTTCTTTTTCTCTCAATACTATTCCTGTGGATACAAAACTGAGATTCTACAAAATAGCCCCTAGCCCCACACCAAGGTCCATGGAATACTCAAATGCATGCAAAACCACAGGCAATGCCTACATTCTCACACAAACTTTGTTATTAATACATATGAAAACTTTGCAAAACTTACAGCTGTGGATTTGCTTACATTGAATCAACAGGGAAGTTCATCGAACATTATATAAACTGGCAGTAGAGATTTCACTTGCCTTTACACTGCTGTACTTCTAAAGAAATGGGATGTTTTCAAATATTTTTACAAAGCTCTTATTGCAGTCCTAGAATTTCAGTAACCCATAGAATGTTTTTATTATCTTGAAGTAGGGAGCTATAAAACTGCAAGTTTTAAAATCCATTTACTCTCGAGTCTTCTTCAACTAGTAATCACAACCTTGCTCGCTGCTACTTTCATTTTAGTACTTCCATTTCTGTAGGAGTTCCTGCAAAATGTACCTTTTTCTTTCTCAGATAAAGGCTTCAGAAAGGAGACTACACAGACAAAGGGGCACTAGGGAGACCTTTCAACAAGTTATCCTAGCAAGGGTCAGTTTTAAATCTCTGAAGTATTTAGAAGTGTACTGTACGTACCACTACCATAATAATAACGGAGAACACTGACTCCTGAGTATAAATCCATGATCTCATCTTCACAGTGCTCAAAGCTCAAGACACTGTATGTCATTCACAGTGAAGATGTATTAGTTGAAAATGGAGGAAACGGGTATTGTGTTCTGGAGGATTATATGAAACTTGGTAGAAAAAACAATCCCCATAGATAAAAATGGAAGATATAGAAACAAGGAAATCTAAGCTGGTGGTTTTTTATGCCACAGTTTTAATTACAGTGGGCTGAGGATAGGGCAGGTCACAGAGACCTCAGTACTAAAGCAACCAGAATGCTTGTGAAATTAGAGAACTCCACATGTGGCCATTGTGGTACCTTTTCACAGGGTGTAGTGTGATCTCTTTCCCTACCTTCACCCCACCTGTTGCATTGGCTCTAGTGCAACTGCTGACGTGGAAACGAAGGCCTTGCCCTAGTGAGTAACCTACCACTGGCAGTAAGGTAAGGACAAGGGCTGACTGGAAAACAATGCGTCTGATTTGTGAAAAATGTCAACGTTTTGAAATTTGTTTTCATTCCAACGGGGAACAAAAATGAGACCGTTAGGAAATGTTCATGAAAATACAACAGAGAAGCACTCTGCATCAGGCAGCTCAGGAACTTGACGCTGGATTTTTAACATGCCAGATGATTACACTATCCATTGGGTTATACAGTCAGTCTCTCAAACTTTCCTGCTGGATCTGTTCCACTTTGTAAAAATAATTAATTAAATCTACATAGGGCCAGAGAGAGAGAGAGACGCTATAGCCCAGTGGTTGGGACACTTCTTTGGAATGCGTGAGACCCAGGATGAAGTTCTTGCTTTCAATTAGGCAGAGCAGGGATGTGCACCTTGGTTTTCCACGTCCCAGGCAAGTTCCCTAGCTGCTGGCAATTTGGGGTGGTGGGGAAGGTTTCATCTCTGTTCCTTCCTGAACCTGAAAAACCTTCCCAACAAAATTTTCAACTAACTGACGTCTTTAGACAGGAAAAAAAAATAGTTGAGAATTTTTCAACCAGCTCTCCAGAGTACTAAGATTGTTGCTGCTGCTCATACAGGTACACATGAAGGGAGGAGAGCAGGCATGGATTGGACACCCCCTACTCCCAACTTTGCATACACTCAGCCCCAGCCAAAATCTGTATCATGGAATTGAGTTCACATATAAGCAGTCTGTTGACACAGACATGATGAGCAGTTTAGGAGAATTTATTTAAGAAGTTATGTACACATTTAATTTTCATACTCAAATAATATGCTTCTTAAAAAGTCATTTGAAAGATTTTTGATTGTCTCCTGCATAGGGTAAACCTGCTTGTGCTTGTAAAAGGTACCAATTCCTTGTTTGTTGTGAAAGACAAGCTAAATTATAACAGAAGGAGCATGGGAGGCTCAATTGGATCAGTTTCCTGTGGATTTCTGTCCTTAGAAAAGTTTTGGGTTTTTTAAATGTGGTTTGCCAAACCCAGCAAGAAAACAGATTAAAATACTGAAAGTGACAGACTACCAAACCTCTAACGGAAGCTGCTAAGAGAAAGTAATGATGATGTATACTAACCTGTAGTGGTTACAAAATTTAATCTTCGTAGTA
Source organism: Dermochelys coriacea (assembly GCF_009764565.3). NCBI lineage: Eukaryota > Metazoa > Chordata > Testudines > Dermochelyidae > Dermochelys > Dermochelys coriacea. Next base: position 108,278,617 of record NC_050071.1, read on the forward strand.
GTATGGTAGTTAAAATATCACTGGTTCTAGACTATTCACCATTGCATGTAAGGGGATTCTCACTCAAAGACACAATATCATCTTTGAGTGGACATAATCTACCAATGAAAAGGTAGCTTTTCAGCTTCCACTGAACTCACTGTACATGTGTGTTTTTTGTATCCAGTAATATAGAATGCAGAAATTCATTTCGGTTTGAACTGAAACTGATTTTTTTTTCCAGTTTTTCCTCACCAAAAGGAAAAAAGTTCTTTTCAAAATGCCATTTCAGAACAGATTGTTTGGAAAATGTAAAAACAGACCATTTAGACTTTTTTAAAAAAAAATCCTTCATTTGCCTAATTCAATCCAAATTTGCGTCCACAGTACCGAGGCTAGTGTCGACTTCCGGAGCATTGCACTGTGGGTAGCTATCCCACAGTTCCCGCGGTCTCTGCCGTCCATTGGAAATCTGGGTTGAGATCCCAATGCCTGATGGGGCAAAAACATTGTCGCAGGTGGTTCTGGGTACATGTCATCAGGACCCCCCCCCACCGTGAAAGCAACGGCAGACAATCGTTTTGCACCTTTTTTCCTGGGTTACCCGTGCAGATGCCAGACCATGGCAAGCATGGAGCCTGCTCAGTTCACTGTCACCGTACGTCTCCAGGGTACTGGCAGATGCCATAGTGCATTGCTACACAGCTGCAGCTCATTATCTTGTGGCAGCAGATGGTGCAGTATGACTGGTAGCCGTCGTCATCTCCTGGGTGAGGTCAGTCAGGGGCGCCTGGGCAGACATGGGTGCTCCTGCCAGACCTCAGTGAGGTCTGTCAGGGGCGCCTGGACATAAATGGGAGTGACTCCAGGTCATTCTCTTCTTAAGTTTCGCCTCATGGAGATTCAGTCTGTCTGGAAATGATGACAGCTACAGTCATAGATTCATAGATACTAAGGTCAGAAGGGACCATTCTGATCATCTACTCCTGCACAGCGCAGGCCACAGAATCTCACCCACCCACTCCTACAAAAAACCTCACCTATGTCTGAGCTATTGAAGTCCTTTAAATCATGGTTTAAAGACTTCAAGGAGCAGAGAAGCCTCCCTCAAGTCACCCATGCCCCATGCTACAGAGGAAGGCGAAAAACCTCCAGGACCTCTCCAATCTACCCTGGAGGAAAATTCCTTCCCGACCCCAAATATGGCAATCAGCTAAACCCTGAGCATATGGGCAAGATTCACCAGCCAGATACCCAGGAAAGAATTTTCTGTAGTAACTCAGATCCCCTCCATCTAATATCCCATCTCAGGGGATTAGGCCTATTTACCCTGAATATTTAAAGATCAATTACTTAACAAAATCCCATTATCCCATCATACCATCTCCTCCATAAACTTAGAGTAGAATCTTAAAACCAGATAGATCTTTTACCCCCACTGCTTCCCTTGGAAGGCTATTCCAAAACTTCACTCCTCTGATGGTTAGAAACCTTCGTCTAATTTCAAGTCTAAACTTCCTGGTGGCCAGTTTATACCCATTTGTTCTTGTGTCCACATGGGTGCTGAGCAGAAATAATTCCTCTCCCTCTCCTGTATTTATCCCTCTGATATATTTATAGAGAGCAATCATATCTCTCCTCAACCTTCTTTTAGTTAGGCTAAACAAGCCAAGCTCCTTAAGTCTCCTTTCATAAGACAAGTTTTCCATTCCTCGGATCATCCTAGTAGCCCTTCTCTGTACCTGCTCCAGTTTGAATTCATCCTTTTTAAACATGGGAGACCAGAACTGCACACAGTATTCTAGGTGAGGTCTCACCAGTGCCTTGTATAATGATACTAAAACCTCCTTATCCCTACTGGAAATGCCTCTCCTGATGAATCCCAAAACCGCAAAGTCGTACTGCACCATCTGCTGGCAAACACCCAGGAGATGATGGCTAGCAGTCGTACTGCACTATCTGCTTCCAGTCTATCCCTTTCTCTCCACTCCCCCCCTCCGTGAAAGCAACGGCCAACAATAGTTTTGTGCCTTTTTCCGTGCGGGCACCATATTGTTGTCAGCATAGTCATCCACCTGCCGCTTCTGCTGCCACTCTGCTCTCCTGCAGTCGCCATACCACGGCAAGCATGGAGCCCGCTCAGATCACAGTGGCAGTTATGAGCAGTGTAAACACCATGCGCTTTATCCAGCAGTATATTCAGAGCCAGAACGTGCAAAAGCAGGCAAGGAGGCGACGGCAGCGCGGTGAGGAGAGTGATGAGGACATGGACACAGACGTCTCTCAAATTATGGGCCCCAGCAATTTGGACATCATGGTGGTAATGGGGCAGGTTCATGCCATGGAACGCCCGGGAAACAAGCACAGACTAGTGGGACCGCATAGTGTTGCAGGTCTGGGATGATTCCCAGTGGCTGTGAAACTTTCACATGCGTAAGGGCAGTGGCATAGCCAGGTGGAGAAACCAGGGGGAGCGGAGATAAAAAAAAAAAAAAAAGTGCCACCCGCTAGTACTCACCTGGCAGCGCTCCAGGTCTTCAGCAGCACTTCGGCATTGGGTCCTTCGCTCGCACTGAAGGACGCCCCCTCCCCCCCCAGCCACCACCAAAGACTGGAGCTAGTGAAGTACCTGACGCAGAAGTGCTGCTGAAGACCCAAAATGCCACCTAATGACCAACCGCCCAAGACCCAGAGTGTGAGTAAAAATTTAAAAGGCGCCAAGGAATTAAAAAGGTGCCACTTCTGCTCGGTGAGGGAGCGGCCGCTGCCCCGCTCCCCCCCAGCTACGTTATTGCGTAAGGGCACTTTCATGGAACTTTGACTTGCTTTCCCCTGCCCTGAAGCACAAGAACACCAAGATGAGAGCAGCCTTCACAGTTCACAAGCAAGCGGCGACAGCCCTGTGGAAGCTTGCAATGCCAGACAGCTACCGGTCAGTTGAGAATCAATTTGGAGTGGGCAAATCTACTGTGGAGGCTGCTGTGATCCAAGTAGCCAACGCAATCACAGAACTGCTGCTATCAAGGATAGCGACTCCGGGAAACATGCAGGTCATAGTGGAGGGCTTTGCTGCAGTGGGATTCCCTAACTGTGGTGGGACGATAGACGGAACCCATATCCCTGTCTTGGCACCAGACCACCAAGACAGTGAATACATAAACTGAAAGGGATACTTTTCAATGGTGCTGCAAGCACTGGTGGATCATAAGGGATGTTGCACCAACATCAGTATGGGATGGCCGGGAAAGGTACATGACGCTCGCATCTTCAGGAACTCTGGTCTGTTTCAACAGCTGCAGCAAGGGACTTCCTTCCCAGATCAGAAAATAACTGTTGTGGATGTTGAAATGCCTATAGTTATCCTTGGGGATGGAGCCTGCCCCTTGCTCCCATGGCTCATGAAGCCATACACAGGCAGCCTGGACAGTAGTCAGGAGCTGTTCAACTATAGGCTGAGCAAGTGCAGAATGGTGGTAGAATGTGCCTTTAGACGTTTAAAAGCATGCTGGCACAGTTTATTGACTCGGTTAGACCCCAGCAAAAACAATATTCCCATTGTTATTACTGCTTGCTGTGCAATACACAATATCTGTGAGAGTAAGGGGGAGATGTTTATGGTGGGATGGGAGGTTGAGGCAAATCACCTGGCCACTGATTACACGCAACCAGACATGAGGTTGGTTAGAGTACAGGAGGGTGCAGTGCGCATCAGAGAAGCTTTGAAAACCAGTTTCATGACTGGCCAGGCTACGGTGTGAAAGTTCTGTTTGTTTCTCCTTGATGAAAACTCGCCCCCGTGGTTCACTCTACTTCCCTGTAAGCCAGCTGCCCTCCCCTCCCCCTTCGATCACCACTTGCAGAGGCAATAAAATTGTCGTTTCAAATTCATGCATTCTTTATTAATTCATCACACAAATAGGGGGATAACTGCCAAGGTAGCCTGGGAGGGGTCGGGGAGGAAGGAAGGACAAGACCACACTGCACTTTAAAACTTAGTGAATGCCAACTTACTGTTACTTGGGCAGTCCTCTGGGGTGGAGTGCTTGGCTGCCCGGAGGCCCCCCAACCGCGTTCTTGGGCCTCTGGGTGAGGAGGCTATGGCACTTGGGGAGGAGGGTGGTTGGTTACACAGGGGCTGTAGCGGCAGTCTGTGCTCCTGCCTTTCCTGCAGCTGAACCATATGCCAGAGCATAACAGTTTGATCCCCCAGTAGCCTTAGCATTGCCTCCTGCCTTCTGTCAGTAAGCTGACGCCACCTATCATCTTCAACCTGCCACCTATCCTCACGTTGTTATTGTGCTTTCCTGGACTCTGACATTGCTTGCCTCCACGCATTCTGCTGAGATCTTTCAGTGTGGGAGGACTGCATGAGCTCAGAACATTTCATCGCGAGTGCATTTTTTTCACTTTCTAATCTTCGCTAGCCTCTGGAACGGAGATGATAGTGTGAGCGTTGAAACATTTGCAGCTGCGGGAGGGGAAAAAAGGGAGAGTAGTAGTTTAAAAGACATTTTAGAGAACAATGGGTAGACTCTTTCACGGTGAACCTTGCTGTTAACATTACATAGCACATGTGCTTTTGGTACAAGGTCGTACATTGCCTCTGCGGTTTTGTGTAAGAGATCAAACACGCAGGGCCAGGCAACAGAATTTGGCTTGCTGGCAGCCATGGTAAGCCACAGTCTTGGCTTCTTTAACCTTCATAACATATGGGAATGGTTTCAAACAGCAGTGCCCTCTTTTCCCATACAAATCAGCCATTGGGTTGGCCATTTAAAATGGGTTGGCAATTTAAAAGGAGGGGTTGCGGTTTTCAGGTTAACATACAGCACAAACCCAACTAAACCCCCCCACACATACCCAATTCTCTGGGATGATCACTTCACCCCTCCCCACACTGCGTGGCTAACAGCGGGGAAGATTTCTGTTAAGCCACAGGCACAAAGGCCAGCAGGAACTGCCACCCCCACACACACACACCCAATTCTCTGGGATGATCGCTTCATCCCTCTCCCCACTGCATGGATAACAGCGGGGAATATTTCTTTTCAGCCACAGGCACACAGCCCAGCAGGAATGGTCACCTCTGAATGTCCCCTTAATAAAATTACCCTATTTCAACCAGGTGACCATGAGGAGTGACCATCCAGGAGAGCTTTATGGAGATGTCCCTGGAGGATTTCCGCTCCGTTCCCAGACAGGTTAACAGACTTTTCCAGTAGCTGTACTGGCCACGAATGCATCCCAAGTCTTCAGGGCAAATTAATCATTAAACACACTTGCTTTTTAAACCATGTATTATATTTACAAAGGTACACTCACCAGAGGTGCCTTCTCTGCCTGGTGGGTCCGGGAGCCTACCTTGGGTGGGTTCGGGAGGAACTGGAACAGTTCCTGGCTCTCTGGGAAAATGGTTTCTCCACTTGCTTTCTGTGCACTATCATCATCTTCCTCATCCCCAAAATGCTCATCCCTGTTGCGTGATAATCCATTGATGGATCAAAGCATAGGGGTGGGGTAGTGGTGGCTGCACACCCTAGAATGGCATGCAGCTCATCATAGAAGCAGCATATCTGGGGCTCTGATCCTGAGTGGCAGTTTGCCTCTCTGGTTTTTTGGTAGGTTTGCCTGAATTTAAGTTTCACGCAGCACTGCTGCAGGTCCCTGTTATAGCCTCTGTCCTTCATGCCCTTGGAGATTTTTTTCAAATGTTTGGGCATTTTGTCTTTTGGAACGGAGTTCTGATAGCACGGCCTCGTCTTCCCATACAGCGATCAGATCCCATATCTCCCATTTGGTCCATGCTGAAGCTCTTTTGTAATTCTGGGACTTCATCATGGTCACCTCTGCTGATGAGATCTCTACTCACCTGCAGCTTGCCATGCTGGCCAAACAGGAAATGAGATTCAAAAACTCACGGCCTTTTCCTGTCTACCTGGCCAGTGCATCTGAGTTGAGAGAGCTGTCCAGAGTGGTCACAATGGAGCACTCAGGGATAGCTCCCGGAGGCCAATACTATTTAATTGCGACCACACTACCCCAAATTCAACCAGGCAAAGTTGATTTCAGTGCTAATCCCCTTGTCAGGGGAGGAGTATAGAAATCGATTTTAAGATCCCTTTAAGTAAAAAAAAAAAATGGCTTTGTCATGTGGACGGGTGCAGGGTTAAATCGATCTAACGCTGCTAAATTCAACCTAAACTCGTAGTGTAGACTAGGGCCTAGATACTTTTATTTGGGGGCATTTAAGTTTTATCTGGACTCTGAGGTAAGAGCCCTCAAATGTTTGCACAAGTGCTCCTTTCGGAAGGCTTTAGGAAAGGGGGACACACTACTCTAAAGTAGAGTGTTTGGCTTCTCCTTGACTGGTCTCTTTAAGTGATCTCATATTACCTCATTAAAGGGAGGAAATGAGGCAGGCCACAGTAGATCCACATTCCACCGCAAAGGGTGTTTGGCAGCAATGGTGCCCCTTCTACAGTTACTTGTTTCCCAGTTGTATCTGGTGTAGATGGAAACACATGCCAGGAAAAATATGGAGCTGCACTGCTGCAAACACCACCTGAAGAGGCAGAGAAGTAAATGGGGAATTCGATGCTAGTCTTAGGAGGAAAGCTGTGCCCTAGGCACAAAAATTCTGATTGATCTTATGGTCACCTTTGGCTGTCAGTTATCAGGCGAGAAAGGAACTATTTGTCAGGTCAGAACTGACATTCCTCATATTGTAGTGGTTCCCTGCTTTGGTAGACAATATACAAATGTACAGGAACTGGAAGATACAGTCCCTGCCCCCCCAAAGAGCTTATAGTCTAACATCTTGGGACATGACAAACAGATAATAATCATCAACATCAAAAATACATATCTTGCTAGTTACATTTTTAGAAGGTCTCCCCTTTCAATGCCCTCAGCCAATCTGCTTCCCCAGTGCTGATCCAATGTGCCCCCTCAACTCTCCTCACGCCACAGAAATACCTTTCAACTCTAGGTGAAAACAGGGTGCAAAATGGAGTACAAGTACCACCTCCATGAGGAATACAGAATTGTTAATTGAATGGAAAGGAGGAAATATTAAGTCAGACAAGAGGCCATTATAGTAAATGTTACATCTTACCCCTGTGGTCCAGAATTAACCATTTATTGTTGACAGATATTTTTACCTCCTGCACTGGAAGACTGGTATTTTCCTATGGGTAATTTCCTATCTTATTGCTTCATTTGCTTTGCATTATGCCTTCCTACCCTCAAGCCATAATGATACTACTGCTGCATACTCCAGGAGAGACTCAATAATAGTAGTGTACATTCTGCTGAATAAAACAAATACATTATTCACACTATCCTCTGCCCGGACTCTTAAAGCTACTCCACATCTGTTGCATTTCTTGCGTGTCAGTTTATTGTTTCAAATAACAATCTTCCTTTGCCTGTTTATCTGGACATCTGCAATACACATGATTATGTTCACTTGACTCCTGACATCTATGCTCAGTGTGTACTCTCTCCACCTATGGACTAATCATTGACCTTCTGCTCTTAGAAACTTAGGTCAGTCCCTGTTCTGGGATCTCAAGATTTCCTCACTACATTCTAAAATCCTCTGGCTTATTTGTTCTAAGGTTGCCTATTTTATCTCACATTTACAACTATCCTCATACCCACAGAACAAATCTCTATCCCTGAAGTACTCTGGTGTTCAACAAAATTTACATTAGTCTAGGGCTGGTATTTCCAGGAAAAATCCAAAAAGACACTTCTCTTCCCTACCTGCGAAGATAAGGACACTTATTCAACTGCAGAATCTTTCCTTTCTCCCAATTACTCCTGATTATTATTACACCCTCCTTCCATTGCTCTAATGCCTGTTTTTTTTGGAAATTTTCTTTTGGGACACCTTCCCTGGTAGGTATTCTTTTCAACCTGGGAAGGATGTCTTCAACTTTCTCCACCATAGAGCACTTCCTGCAGTTTCCACCCAGTCTAAACTGCATGTTAGGATATTTTTCTGCTTTATATGAACTCTTTCCATTGTGCAGAACTTTACACTTTCCTGGACTTGAAATTCCTGAGTCCTTTCCTCCTATGTGCCCCATAAACCTCCTAAAACAATAGATTGTCTATCATGACTTGACTTGTCGAGTAAAGCTCTGTGAGAGTTTGATGGTTTAAGTTACCATTCTCAGAGCACGATGCAGAAGACTCAAGATCCTGACATAAGGAGGAAAGGAGAGCAGCAGAATATGGACCCTGGACTTCAGAAAAGCAGAGACTTTGACTCCCTCAGGGAACTGATGGGCAGGATCCCCTGGGAGAATAACATGAGGGGGAAAGGAGTCCAGGAGAGCTGGCTGTATTTTAAAGAATCATTATTGACGTTACAGGGACAAACCATCCCAATGTGTAGAAAGAATAGCAAAATATGGCAGGCGACCAGCTTGGCTTAACAGTGAAATCCTTGCTGATCTTAAACACAAAAAAGAAGCATACAAGAAGTGGAATATTGGACAAATGACCAGGAAGGAGTATAAAAATATTGCTCAGGCATGCCGGAGTGAAATCAGGAAGGCCAAATCACACTTGGAGTTGCAGTTAGCAAGAGAGATTAAGAGTAACCAGAAGGGTTTCTTCTGGTATGTTAGCAACAAGAAGAAAGTTAAGGAAAGTGTGGGCCCCTTACTGAATGAGGGAGGCAACCTACTGACAGAGGATATGGAAAAAACTAATGTACTCAATGCTTTTTTTGCCTCGGTCTTCACGAACAAGGTCATCTCCCAGACTACTGCACTGGGCAGCATAGCATGGGGAGGAGGTGACCAGCCCTCTGTGGAGAAAGAAGCGGTTCGGGACTATATAGAAAAGCTGGACGAGCACAAGTCCATGGGGCCAGATGCACTGCATCCGAGGGTGCTAAAGGAGTTGGCGGATGTGATTGCAGAGCCATTATCTTTGAAAACTCATGGTGATCAGGGGAGGTCCCAGACAACTGGAAAAAGGCTAATGTAGTGCCCAACTTTTAAAAATGGAAGGAGAAGGATCCGGGGAACTCCAGGCCAGTCAGCCTCAGCTCAGTCCCAAGAAAAATCATAGAGCAGGTCCTCAAGGAATCAATTCTGAAGCACTTAAGATGAGAGAAAAGTGATCAGGAACAGTCAGCATAGATTCACCAAGGGCAAGTCACACCTGACTAATCTAATTGCCTTCTATGACGAGATAACTGGCTCTGTGGATGAGGGGACAGCAGTGGACATGTTATTCCTTTAGCAAAGCTTTTGATATGGTCTCCCACAGTATTCTTGCCAGCAAGTTAAAGACATATGGGCTGGATGAATGAAATATAAGGTGGATAGAAAGCTGGCTAGATCGTCGGGCTCAATGGATAGTGATCAATGGCTCCATGTCTAGTTGGCAGCCAGTATCAAGAGGAGTGCCCCAATGGTCTGTCCTGGGGCTGGTTTTGTTCAATATCTTCATTAATGATCTGGAGGATGGTGTGGACTGCACCCTCAGCAAGTTTGCAGATGACACTAAACTGGGAGGAGTGGTAGATACACTGGAGGGTAGGGATAGGATACAGAGGGATCTAGACATATTAGAGGATTGGGCCAAAAGAAATCTGATGAGGTTCAACAAGGACAAGTGCAGAGTCCTGCTCTTAGGACAGAAGAATCCCATGCACAGCTACAGACTAGGGATCGAATGGCTAGGCAGAAGTTCTGTAGAAAAGGACCTAGGGGTTACAGTGGATGAGAAGCTGGATATGAGGCAACAGTGTGCCCTTGTTGCCAAGAAGGCTAACGGCATTTTGGGCTGTATAAGTAGGGGCATTGCCAGCAGATCGAGGGACGTGATCATTCCCTTCTATTCGACATTGGTGAGGCCTCATCTGGAGTACTGTGTCCAGTTTTTTCGGCCCCACACTACAAGAAGGATGTGGAAAAATTGGAAAGCACCTAGAGGAGGACAACAAAAATGATTAGGGAACTGGAACACATGATTTATGAGGAGAGGCTGAGGGAACTGGATTGTTTAGTCTGCAGAAGAGAAGAATGAGGGGGCATTGATAGCTGCTTTCAACTACCTAAAGGGAGTTCCAAAGAGGATGGATCTAGACTGTTCTCAGTGGTAGCAGATGACAGAACAAGGAGTTATGGTCTCAAGTTGCAGTGGGGGAGGTTTAGGCTGAATATTAGGAAAAAAACTTTTTCACTAGGAGGGTGGTGAAGCACTGGACTGTGTTACCTAGGGAGGTGGTGGAATCTCCTTCCTTAGAGGTTTTTAAGGTCAGGCTTGACAAAACCCTGGCTGGCATGATTTAGTTGGGGATTGGTCCTGCTTTGAGCAGGGGGTTGGACTAGATGACCTCCTGAGGTCCCTTCCAACCCTGATATTCTAGGATTTTATGATTCTACAACTGAAAAGTAAATTTGTGGATGTGTGTGGTTCTACTATATTCTGTACTGCTAAAACTAAAGGTAAAGGGGAAAGATGGTACACAACCAAAACAAGTGACTGAGCAATGATGTTGGGCAATTGTCTTTTAAGAGCAGCAATTTTTGTTTTTATTTTTAATTTGGTAGTCTTCATTTTTTGTCATCTATCTTGTTAATGCTTGTTCAAGATTGTAGGACTAGAGCTTAGACGACTTTATGGAACAAGTGCATTAAAGGATGGACTTGCAAAACAAGAGGATTGAGTGATGGATGACTGTGTGTGGAAAAGGATTTCAGGGATGGGGAAAACAGATTTAACATATCTGTAGTATGAATAGCTATGTACTGTATGGCTGTTTCCATATACTACATCTTTAAATAGCTAAGGACTCAGCTATCTGCAGAGACTGGCAGCCATTTTGAGTTCATTTCAATTAATGTTAAAGAAGAGACAAATGTAGTGCCTCTCTGGTGGAGATTTACCTTGGTTCTTTTTGATTTTTTTTGTTCTTAATTTACAATGAACATTATTCAAACAGAAATATCCGATTGCTCTTTGAGTATGGAGATACAAAAGGGAATGAATTAGCAAGGTGATTTACTGTACTGATGCCTGTTGCTGGAGTCTGTTGTCATGAAAGTATTTTCAAAAAGCATATCAAATCTTTCAAGTCCTCAACATTAGTCTCTATCTCTCTGACAGTATTTCCACAGATTAATTAACTCAAATTTCATTCTCTTATAGCTGTATGCACTCTCCAGAAGAGTACTTAATGACTGCTGTATGTTTTGGATCAACCAAGCTCTGCAGGGATGCAATCATATCTCCAGTAATTTACTATTGCAGTAGAATGGTACAAAATAGTTTCTCGTATCTGTGATGGGAAGAGCACAGTTCCATTGTATTGTTAGAGGAAAAGGTTTATTTTGTCAATTGTACCATGACTAACAGCTACTTGCTGATGCCTTTTACCATCTACTGATGGACCCCAGAGGTGGGATTCACAAAGGGGACTTAGGTACTACAATGCTAAGGGTTGAGAAGCCTACCTTTTGGGCACCCTTCACAGCACCAAGTTAGGAGCCCAGGCTCCTCATACATGGGGGGGGGATTAGGCACCTAAGAAAGGGATTCACAAAAGTCAGGGCATTCAGCAGGGAGTTGCTCAGTTGGAAATGCTGAGGAGAGGGGTGTGACTTAAGCTCCGCCACTCAAGTGGATTTAGGCATCTAAACCTGGGTCAAGGAGAAGCACCTAAGCCAGGTCAGACTTTTAAAAAAAATGGAGGTGGAGACCCTCAACCTTTATCCCAATGGTTTGAACAGTGTCTCAGGAGATGGGAGACCTAAGTTAAATTCTTCCCTCTGCCTGATGTGGAGCAGGGATGTGAACTTGGGTGTCCCACCTCCCAGGTTAGTGCTCTAACCACTGAGTTATGTCCTATTCTGGGGCTGGTTTCTGTCAGTCTCTCCAGTATAAAATCAGATATTTATTGGAACAGGGAAACCGAAACCTGGGTCTCCCATCTTGCAGGTTAGTGCCCTAAGCACTGAATTTAAAAGTCATTCACACTCTGTCTCTGGGCCAATACATTTTAATTATTTATATCTAAAGGAACCATCATAACAGGAGAGAATGAAAGAGCACTGTCCCAGAATACCCTATAGATCCTTTGTTAGAATGGGTCTCCTACCTCCCAGGAAGGTAAATTCAAATCCCTAATCCAACTCAGGAGGAGTGGAAAATTGAACCCTGGTCTTCCATATCCTGGGCAAATGCTCCTATCACCAAACCAAAGATTATAAGGGGGACACAACAGCATCACTACCATCTTTTCTATGGGTTTAGGCATGATCTGAACATGTCTCCTGGACTGGGCCCTGAAGGCAAGATAGATTGGGAAGTGCATAGTTCATGAATATCATCATCCCCCGCCCCCCTTCCGAGCTTAGGCATGAGTTAGGAACCAAGTTGCTTGGCAGTGTAAGGACTAATTCAGCTGTGCAGGTGTCCAACCACTGAAATTTAGAACCTAGGGACTTTAGGCGCCTATAGGATTGAATAGCAGCTGAATAGGGGTTTTGTGAATGTCAATGGCACCTAAATATTGGTTTAGGCATGTAAGTCCCCTTTGTGAATCCCATTTTAAGCATTCTGTTTTCAAAGACTGGTGCCTACGTTGGACACACAAAATTTTTGCTTGAAACACAGACAGTTGTGCATACAGTACGGACAGATTCATGAAGAAGTACCCATTTACACATGCAATTACTTATATCATGCACAAAATGTGTGGGTCTGTGCACTGATATTCTTGTAGATTCAGTCTTAGGCACCTATGTGGAAAATCTGGCCCTAAATTACTTTCTTATATAAATTCAATAGTCAAAATATCTGAAAAACACTTAATATTTTCATACAAGATATATTTAATTTAACTATTTCTACTTTGCTCATTTAAGTTTCTTGTTGTCAGGAGCACAGGTGGTTCCCAGCCTGGTCACTAGGCAATCCAGGAAGCTCAGCTGGGCCCTATGAGCCTTCTCCTACCAGCTTTGCTTCCTGATTGGGCAGGACAGTCTGGAGCCTGCTACTTGAGCCTTGTAGTATCAGCAGCACAGCAGCTGCTCAACACATACCATATCCGTTCTTGCCCTGTGTGCCTTATTCCAGTCCTAGCTCCAGCCCCATTCCAGCCTTGTCTCCTGTCCACTCCAGTCTAGTGTTTACCTCCCTGCTCTGATCCTGACTCTGGTTCCAACCTTTGGCTTGGCTTCTCAACCCTGACTTTGGCTTACCCTTAAGCATGGTGTCCTGGTCCTAACCCCGCTTCTGACCTTTGGCTTGGCTCCTTGACTCCAGCTTCATCCTCAGCATACTGCAGAACTCCTGGATCTACTGCCACGACAACCACCAGACAAGATCTTGCTCCACCCACTAGGTATGCCACCCATGCCCCAGCAGCTTACACGTGTACTGTATTTCTTTATGACTAAAGACAAATGTCTCTGCTCCTTCTCTGTTGAATGCCACAACATAGAGGTAACTCAGCTGCGCTGCACTGTATAATCAGAAATGCAATGGGCCTTAATCAGCTAGGCCCTGAGCCTGCATGTGACTACATTTGGACAGTTCCTTGTGGCCACCCAAAGCCTCATTGACTTCAAATGAGCTCTGTGGGGGAAGACCCCAGTCACTTGCAGGATCAGGGTCCTATTCATTTGACAGGAATCTCTGTTCTATTTGGTGTCATGTTTCAAGCAAACCCAAGAAAAGTTCTAAATAAATGAGGAATAGTTCTAATCAAATGCAAATATCACATCAATGTTCTGTTTCTCCCTTTTGTAGAGGAGGAATTCAAAGCAGTTGCCAGTATGTGTCTGAGGTAAGTTATACCCAATATTGAAATCTGCATGGATAAATGAATGAGTAAATATGTGAACAGATCACAAAAATACATTATAATTGTTCAGGTTTGAAAAGTATAGGATACAAGTTTGAATATTAGATTTATTTTACCAGAAAAAAGCTATACTGTGTAATATAATTACCATAGAAGCCAGAGGGCTAAAAAATCCTCAGACTTCTCTGCCATTCTCTGAGCAACCACTAAACCAACAGTTAACAATGAGCTGAACACTTTCTTAGATAATACAAGGATGCATTATAACAATCCTACTCCTGAGCTTCTCTGAGCTTAAATCAGCCTGGGTGTATTAAAATAATGTCATATAATTTTCCTCATGAAACTATCATTTCACTATTACCTGGAGGGATATTGTAAAACACACTATAGTACTATTAATGTAAATATTCTGTACAGCAAGCAATCCAGCAGCATGGAAACAATGATGTTTATATTATAGCATCGCTGCTGGAGTTAGGGTTGCATTAGCATTTCTGTGATATCCCACCCCTCCATTTCCCAGAGGTTTATGACTCAACTGCAAAAACTTACTACAGGCTGAAATTTTACATATAAAGTCTCAGCCTGGGATCAAAGAATTTTTCTGGGGAGGCAGAAAATATATGCATTTTCTAAGAATGTAAAAAATATATAAATATCTTCATAACATTTTGTGTGCTAATTAAAAACAATGCAAATGACTAACTAAAAATGAGTCCATAATCAAACATTCTTCTTCTTAAAGATTTGGCATTGGGGAGGAATGAGGAACAATTAAAATACTGAACTAAAAGAAAGTGGTTACTTGACATATTGAGGAACTATTAGTAATAAAACATTCTGAAAACAGCTAAGTATAAAGCTACTGAACTGCCTGAAGACACATTTATATTTCTGCCTTATAAGGGCCTAATTCCTCTCCTGCTCTGTTTGTGGAAATATCATTAGTTTTATTGAGAGTTCATCACTTAAGGATGCGAGGCTACTTATTCAGGCCTTGAATCTACTAAGTTAATTATATACTTTTAAAATATTGCACAATATAAATATAATGGAGGTGGAGTAAAGCTGTAAAACTCAGATACACATCCTCACACATTTCTCACTCCCCAAAATTGTGGTGTTTTCCACAGGACAGATTCAGCCTGAAATCTTTGGCTTAGCAGCCCACAGAGCCCACTTGGAATCCAGAGTGGCTACACAGAGAATGAACCCTATACCCTTATCCTAGTTCTGTGACTTTTGAGGTTGATGCTGAGGACACTATGCACAAGTTCAGAAGCTTCCTGATAAGACTAATGTATAGATGGGTCTTTACACATGACAGTCAGCCTGCCACGATAGTATGACTAAATTATATCTCTCTGAACAGGTCCATCAGAGATGACCAATGGAGAGATGACTCAGAAGCATCTTGGGTGCGGAGGGAAAGAGGGATATAAAAGATTATAAAGCACCCACAAAATGACTTTTTGAAGGAGGTTAGTGTTTTTCTGCCCTTCCCTAAGATTTGAAGTTGGACTTGAACAGTGAATGAGGTAAAGAAAAGAGTTTTCACAAGACCAAACTCTGGGGAAATGTCTACACTGCAACTGAGCACCTATGTCTGGTCCAAGCCAGCTGACTTGGGCTAAAAGTCTGGCGCTAAAAGGCTATTTAATTTCAGTGTAGACATTTGGGTTTGGGCTGTAGCCTGAGCTCTGGGACCCTTCCATCTCACAGGGTCCTAGAGCCCAGGCTCCTGCCCAAGCCCAAACATCTACACTGAAATTAAATAGCCCCAGAGGCCAGCTGCGGGTTTTTAATTGCAGTGTAGACTTACCATGGGAGGCCCGGAGCTGGGTGAGATGAAACAGACAGGTTAACCTATGGGGAAAGAAAGGGTGTTAAACACAGGGTGTTAACATTTTCTCTTGAAACTTCCTGAAAACACAAAAACAAAAACAAAAGCAAAACAAAAAACACATCCTCCTGGTAAGGCATCTGGGTAACTCTTGCTCTGTATTATGAAGTTTTGACATTTACTGTTGTTTTCATTGATTTTCTCTTTATTATAGTTGCTTTATAAACTTTGTCTTATTGAAGCTCAATGAGAGTTATTGGCAGGGCTTGGTTATTGCCATGAGCTCTCCTAAAGAGAAGTAAATTAGCCTTTGACCTCTAAGAGTAAGGAAGGGATCAGAGTCTAAACCCAGCTCAAGCTCAGTCTAAAGAATAGACCCAGAAGTCCTAACAAGCCAGACACAGACAACGCTGGACATGGACAGCCCAAAGCCTGAGAATAACTCAAATTACAAACAAGTTATGTGGGGCAAAGGTGACTGTGAGAAATCTGAAACTGGGAAGCTATCTTGGAATGTGTGTTTGGATTGTCAGAAATGTTGATTGTTGCTATGAGGATCGGCTTGCCTGGATACCTGAAGTGGCATCTTATTTGGTTTACTGAAATGCATCACTGCCATGGTCAGCTGAAAGTGTCTACATGAAAACGGTCCAACAACGGGGTTTGGACCAGAGATTGAAAAAGGCTCAGTAATTGAAATCCTGGCCTCCTGGATTGGCTCCATACACAATCTTGTTATTGTACTGCTCTTCTGAGTGTAGAAATGAGTTAGGGGAGAGCTCACATACTCCATATCTTCATCTCCAGCCATTTGAATGATTTAGTTTAGGGTTATTACTACTATGTATTTATTAGCCACTGACAATCTGCTTTGCACTGTAGAAGGCATTGAATGAAGATAGTCCCTGACCTGAAGAGCTAACAGACACACAGAACACAGGATATTCTTGGAATCTGTATGATTTTGTTATTCTTGAATTCACTTTTGGAGGCAAGGAAAAAAGACACGAGTCTTTAGGAAGGATCTAAATGAGAAGAGGAAGTTGTCTAACTGCAGAACATTTGTTCTGGGAGCAGCACCTACTGGTGTGCATGACTATAATCAGTTGATTTTCTGCGCAGAGACATGAAATTAGGGCAGACAAGTCATTTATTTGAAGCTGACTTTGTAAATCCTTACAATAAACAGAGTTATTAATTGTATAGACTAAGTAAGTGGGGAAAGATACACAGCAGTCTAGGGGATTTGGATTAGAGTGTTAGACTGCAGGCTACCATCTAAATGCTACTTGCTTCCAGTATATTACCACAGTCATGTACTCTTGCTCTACTTTATATAGATTCTATATAGTTTCTAAAGGGCTAGAAACTATAATAAATATAGTTATATAAATATAGTTTCTAGTTGTAGTTTCAAATGTTAGCTGTACAAACAGTACTTCATTTTCTTTGGACACATTAAATGGAAAGTATTGTTCTGATCAGCAGTATTACCGTAGCACCTAGTAGTCCTAGTCGTGGGCCAGGATTCCACTGTGCTGACTGCTGGACCAAAAGATTTTCCCTGCCCCAAAGACTTTATAAGGTAAGTATGTTGGCCCTCTCAAAATAACAGATAAGTGTTTCCATTGCCTCCCAAAAAATAGGGGTGGGAGATTTGAATTTAAATAAATGGGTATAAACTAAATTACGTACAAACTAATAGTTTTCATCTAACTGATGCCAGGAGGCCATAATCCAAGTGGCTAATTCTCTGTGAAGAAGGTTAAGATTTCAGCCAAACTGTAGGCTTGTTCAGTTTTCATAGCTTCCAGGCTTAAATTAGCTTTAGTATTTCCATATTTCAAAAGCTCTCATTCTCTCCCTGACAACATCTCTTGCAGATGCACTGAATGATATTGTTATGTAATTCAGTTTGAAGAACTGTCATGGAAATCAGTTTTACTAATGCACACACAAGGGATATTCAACTGCAATGAGGATTTTTTTAAAGAATAAAAATAAGCATTAGAGCTAGAATTTCATCGTGGAAGTTAGAGAGAAGAGATGGCTTCCCTATGGATTAACATTTCCTGACTTTGCTCTTCACACAAAGGTTACAACTATTTATGTTATATGCAAGCTATGCATAATAATTAGAAACAGAGCACACAGCCTAAATCATTATACTTGTTAGCATTTCAATGCAGATATCATTTTAATCCCTGTATTTCTCTGTCTACAGTAGCTGTTAAGAGTTGTCATTGAAATCTTTACTTTGTCTCCTTTTCAAAGCAGTTTATATTGCATCCAAGTGCACACATTGTTCATTTATTAGGATTCTGCCTTATAGATTTGTTTTAATCCACATAGTAGATCTATGCATGTGTCAAATTGTATTTGTGGCCTAGTAGGTGTTATGAGAGGGGAGTTATACCTGAATGAAAAATACCAGTGCTGTTTAAGATTTAATTCAATGAGATTATATAGGATAATAAAGGTTAGCTATGTCACATACAAGAATGGCCATATGCAAAAGCATTTGTAATAGCAGAAGATATAAAGGGTCTATGTATCCTACAAGCAGGTCATAATTTTGGAATCAATGCTCAGATATTGGTAGATATAAAGTGACTGGATTATTTTAGGTTTACAAGAGAAATATTTTATATCAGATTAAGCAATCATTCTAAAACTGGAGCCCAGAATCTAAAAACCTCACCCAGCAAGGAAAAAGATAACTGAGGAACCTTTTCTTAGAGGCTCTGAGCTAGTGTAATTGTTTTCAACAGCAGATTCCTTAGTAACAAATCTCTCCATTGATGTTAATCCTCATATTCAAAATTCCTCAGTGTGACATTTCTGCTTCATGTATAAGGGGACTATTGCCCCCTTACTAACATTCAGTGGGGGTGTTATAGTTGCTAGCTCCTAGTACTAAAAAGAGCGAAGGGTCAATGAGGAATCAGGACCCTGAGGCTGACAGCCCCCAGGAACAATGGGGAGAGGCCAATGCTCTAGGTCAGCCTGAATGACAGGGCGGGCAGGCTAATGAGGGAGTCAGGAGGCCAGGGAGGTCCCGTACTCCCTGTAAACTGGATTTGCCTGGGTCAGACAGAGTGGAGCTGAGCTAAGGAGAAAGCAGGGGCCCAAGCTGAGCTGGGGAGCAGAGCTGTGCCAGATCCAGAGGGACCAGAAAAGCAGCCCAGAGAGAGCAGACCCTGTCCTGGGAGCAGAGCTGCAGCCCCAAAGCTAGAGGCACAGCCCAGAGAGAGCAGACTTGCCCTGGGAGGAGAGCTGTAGCAACCAGAGCCAGAGGGGCCCGAAAAGCAGCCCAGGAAGCAGGTCAGTGCCGGGAGCAGAGTCGCAGAAGCAGCCTGCAGAGCAGACCTGTCCTGGGAGCAGAGCTGCAGCAACCAGAGCCAGAGGGGCCAAAGAAGCAGCCCAGGGAGTTGGAGGCAGAGCAGCAGCAGTGCAGAGACAGAGGGGTGCAGCTGGGGCTGGAGCAGTCCGGAGCTGGGTGCGGTGAGCAGCTGGGGAGAGCGAGGGGGACTCTGGGCAGCAGGCCCAGCACAGGGAGATGCCTCAGCCAAGGGGCTCTGCAGGCCAGGCTTGGATCATAACTCCGACAGGGCGGGGGCGACACTGGGAAGAAGGGTCCTACCACTTAGAGCCTGAGAGCGTGTGGCCACCACCAGAGCAAGTGTCCAACCCACAACGTCCCTGCAGCAAAGCCAGGGCCTGAGAAGGCGGCCTGGGACTTACAAGGAACAGTCTGTGAACTGTCCTGACATTCCAGAGACACTGTTTGTGATGTTCCCTGCCACAGAGCGGGTTGATGTTTCCTTTAACCTTTCCCATTTTCCCTTATTTTTTTTAAAATTAAAATTATTTGATTAAATTCTTGATTAAATAACTTGCATTTGCTTTAACTTGTATGTAATGGTCAGTGAGTCAGGGAAGTGCCCAGTGTAGAGCGAGTACCCCGGAGTGGGGACACCCTAGCCCCAGTCCTAGGTGACCCACAGCAGGGTTGGGGGGTCGAGCCCCCCAGGAATCGTGGGCCCAGCCTTATTGGAGTTACAAGGACTCTGCCAGACAGGAGAGTGGAAGGGGAGTCCTGAAGGGCAGGGAGGCCAGTGGGTAAAGGAAGTGGGAGCGAGGACTCGGATCCTTTCGCTAGCCCACTTCACTGGGGTTCTGCAGAAGCAAGGAAAGTTCCCCACAATAGCGGGACTATTCCCCTGCTTACACATGCATTAATAGCACAAAGTACAGAATTTTCTGTAATATACCATAGTTAGGTTAAGTCAGTCATAACTGGTTGAAAACATGCTTTCCTTGCTAATTAAAAAAATAAACCTTTTGGACATTTCTTCTCTATAAATGTATCTACTACCTTTGGGCTTCCTTTTTTCTGTGGAGGGACGACAGGAAAAGGAGTTTCACTTCCTTTCGCTCTTCCTTATAAAAGGTCACACATGTTGTCAGGTGTTTAAGATATTCCAGGAGACAGTTCTAAGACATACTTCATGCATTACTTATGAGACTTCACTGAAATGTAAATCTGAGTGAGTTGTATTGGTTCTATCGGTCTTAAATGAAACAACTTATTTAGTAGGTTCCACAAATCACTTGCAGAAATCTGAAACGCTAAAGAAAAATGTGTGTTACAAGAAGGACTATTAATAAAAAAAAATAAGTACATGTCCAGGCAAGTCAGGCTTCTGCACTATAAAACTGCACATTCTGTCTCTATTAATGTTTAATGTATTTGTAAAAAGCAGTTCTGCTTTGCAGAGCACAGCTACAAAAATGTCCTGCAACTTACCAACACTTACAGTCGCAGCGTGGGTCCAAAGAGCTTTGTTAGAGATGCATCATGCATGTTTGATAAGAGATTCTGTACAGAGTATATTAAGAGCCATATTTAAGTCACTAACAGGAAAGTGAATTCAGAAAAGTGTTTGTAGGGTAGCACTAAAATTAAATGTTAACCAAACATTTGATTGGCATGAAACACACGGAGGACATGAACAGTGCGTGGTGATGCTTGCAAAACAAAATCAATAATGACCTTCAGAAACCTATTTCACAATTGGGACTTGGGAAAAAAGATGATAATCACAATGTTTTCTCCAGCAATTTTATCTAACACTACATTAGCCTTCTCACCAAAATAAGACAGAAATAGATGCTGGATGCAGAAACAAGCCTACGGCTCTTTAGGCATCTTAAAAATCTGCCTAAAAAATCAATTTGGAACATTTCCTTTGGTCTCTTGCTAAGTTATTAAGATCTGCAGCTTTTAAAAACAACGTGAATGTAGAACACAGGATGTATTTGTGCTATTATTTATTCATATGTTTTTGAACAAGATTAATTCAGTGATATTTATGCTATTTCTGCATTTATGTCCAGCAGGGGTATTGTTTTGTCAGCACAGTGGAACCATTTCAGCTACGTTTACAATATGTTTAAAGTTGTACTGACGATCTGAAAATGTCTTGCTCTTCATATTTAAATAGTGCTTAGAACTAGAAGTAAAATATGTTAAAACATTAAATTGTGTAAATTGAACCGAATTTCAAGGAAATGTTAACGTTGACACAAACTCAATCCCAGACAACTGTGCCAGGTACAGAGACCCTGGTAGAAATGCAAGCTCAAGTTTGTATCCCTAGAGAGACAACAAAGATTGGGGGGGGGGGGATCTAGTCATAATCTGAAGTTCTTTTTTTCCCCACAAAGTGGGACCCAACTATGATCTGAAATTACCAGCCTGAATTACAGACCTCCCTCATGATTCTGTTTTGAAGTAGAAACTTAATTCTCAAATATTCAGGTGGAAAGGATCTCCAAGAATTGTTTAAAATAAATGAAGCTTTGTGTTTGTTGTTTTTATAATAAGGAGAGAGAGGGGAAGGAAAGGAGGAGACATTCTAAGCAATAACAGAGAGAAAGGTTTTCAGACTCTAAATGAACTTTCCTGGGAAAGATTAGAATGAAATCAATTATGGAACCAAATTAAACAGGTCTCAAACTATGTTTATATGACTGCAAGAGAAAAGAAAACAGCACAAAAAAGCTTCCAGCTAGTTTCACAGTATAGGATTAGAATGAGAATAATAAGCAATACAAAATGTCTGTAGAATGCTTTTCTTGTTCAAGGCTTTAAATTTATCTAATGTTTCTTCTCAGATGCAATACCTAGGGTTTCATTGATGAGCTAAATGCTGGTTTTGATCTTTTAACTAACTTTCTTCTAACATGCTTTAATTGCACAATTTATTTTTAATTGAAATTCAGCTATGGTGTAAACTATTACACTTACACTAGGTCTTCACTTGCTATAAAGACTCAAATGGCTCTTGAAGATTAAACTACCAAACCTGAAGAATACTTGTACAGAAACTCTCCATATTCAATAGAGTCTAATAAAGTACTAAACAAGAGGATCTCCGAGTTTGACAACCTTTTACTGTATAGCAAGAAATCCCAAACAGCTTGCACTCACAGTTCACATGCTAATGAAGAATGTTAAAGGTCCAAAGCAAACAAAGAAATTAAGCAATAAGACAGTTAAGGGCCCATCCATACCAGAAACACAACTGACGGGGTAACTTATTACCATGTGATCATTCCCAGACCTACTTACAACAAAATGGCAATTTGCAGTGCAGATGGGGTCTTTAACCATGGATTGGATTAAGCTAGTGCAGGTTGTTTGCAACTGCCACAGGGACAACCATGTTGTAACCAGATCCCTTCACTCAGTTGTGTTTGCAGTGTGGATGGATCCTTCAGAGTCTAGATTTCCAAAAGAGCTCAGCTACATTGTGACCATGGAAGTAGCTGGTTGCTGAGCATCTGACAATCTTGCCCTTAGTTCCAAATGTCCTATGTTCTGATTAATAAAGAAATTCTCAGGGTCAATGTAATATTTTATGAGAATTATAAACTAGTCCAGGGTTGTAGCCTGGTGAAGGGATACAGTTAAGGTCCCTTTCAGGGAGGTGATGGGTGGATTAAGAGATGGGGTTACTGGAATTTTGGATGCTTTCTTTTAATTTATAGGGAAGGAGAAGTTACGCTACAGATTCCAGGCTCTCTTAAGCTATTCAGGAGGTCCAGCTTTTCCCTATTCAGTTACCGTCTTGAAGTGGATTCAAAATGAACGTGGAAGCAGTTCGTGTACATATAAGAGATTGAGGGAATGTGCATAAACAGCAATCCAGGCTGAGCCCAGGTAAGGTGGCTGATTTCTATAGTGAGCTGTTGGAAGAAATATGATGTGTTGAGGAAAGTCTTTTTATATTTTTAATCCCTTTGATCGTATGTCATAGTCGAGGTGACAAGCTCTCACTCTGTAGCAAATGCTTCACGTTGCTGGCATAATATATAGCTTCTGACAGCTAAACTTCTCCCACTTGCCTTCTTGTGGCAGAGGTGTTCTTAACTGAAAATGAGTATTGTGAAAGATCAGTGTCTGGTGCCATAAAATCAGATTTCTCTGAGGAGATGGGACTCATTAACCATGGTAGGCAGTCCACATTGGAGAAGGAGTTCTGATTTCAACCCAAGAATGTCAGGTCTGGCAAGCCAGTTTGTAAAAGTTCTGCCAATCACACATGCTCTATGGGTCTGTCTTCAGGAAGTATATCAGTATCATGCTAGGGCATCCAAACAATGCACAACAGTTTCCTTGGACGACTGTTGAAAATGAGAAGAGGCTACTGCATTACACTTCAGCCTATTGCTAGTTGTGACTGTAATGAACACATTGACAAAGGGAATGGGAGTGAGGCTCCATGGAACATGCATTTTGCAGATAATCTTACTTTGTGCAATGAAGATTAATACAAACTGAAAAGGGACCTAAAACTATGGAAGAAAATTACTTGTAGATCAGCCTACAAAAGATGGAATACATGTGATACTTCATTGAGAGGGACAAAGAGAAGCCATTAAAGTCTGTGCAACAATTTAAATATCTCAGTTTGGTGTTGAGCCATGATGGGAATGTGTATGCAGATATAAGAAGCCACATGAAGAGCATTTGGTGTAAATGGAGGGAGCTGATGGGAGTTCTCTGAGACAAGAATATGCCAAGTAAACTAAAGACCAAATGGTATAAGAGCATGATTAGGCCAGCCAGGACATATGGGTCAGAGTGCTGGCCAATGAGGAATAGAGAACACCACCACTTCACGATGCCAAATTGAGTGTGTTCAGGTGGACGCTGGATAAGATTGAAGGTGATAGGCTACGCAATTAAATGGTATGAGCCATGATTCTGGTATCCTTCATGATGGAAATGCTTACTGAACATTGACTGAAATGTTTGGGTGGGATATGGGAGATGTGGGATATGTTGACCAGAGTGTACAAGAGCTAGTACTCACAAGACAAAGACCATGAGACAGACCTTGAAAAGATGGCTTGAGATGCTGAAGGAGGACACGAAGAAGATTGGTATCTTGGAAGATGCGCCTGACAAGAATGCTTGAAGGCAAAGAACAAGAGCCATTGACCCCAAATGAGTGGAGAAGGTAAAGAATATGATGTTTAATTTTTATAAAAAGTTCTCAGAACTATGGCTAGGCCCTTTTATATTTACAAATGTGAAGAAATAAATACAAATACTTAAGTATAACATGTAATGTTACAGGCTAAGAATAAACTTGCTTGGTAATATTCACTCATCTCGTGTCAATTGTTAGTGACTAGAAGAAAGAGTCATTAAGGAGGGAGGGAAGTAAGAAATCTAACCTGATCACCTTTGAAACACATTAGGGACAAAGAAGTCACCTCATAGCCACCAGCACTGCGTAAACATGTAATACAGCTTATTTGGTGGGAATATGATTCGTTATAATTTTCCCTCTAAATGTAAAACACCAAATTCGGTTATGGTCAGCTTGTGATCTGAGGAAGCTACTCATTACATCATCATGAGTTTTAGTTTCAAAAACAAAGCCAGGGGTGTATAATTGTTCATACCCACCCCAGGGTCTAATCTGTAGAGCATAGTCGCACAAAAATGAATCCTCTTCCCCTTCTATTCAATCATTAGCAGAGATGGTCAGATACTACAGCAACAATAATGCATTGATTACATCCAGTTCTAACTTTCACTCACAGCAAATGCTGGCAGTGCCATTACTCATATGACTAGATGATCTCAATGGTTGCTCCTTGCTTTGCAATCCATCAATCTCTGAGATAACTATGTGGATGAAAAGCTGTTGTTTGGGCTCCATATAGGAGGCAGCAGCAGTGAATGCAGCAGGTGCAGAGGAGAGCAGTAGACACACTAGATAAGGAACTTGACAGCCATATCACTATGTGCACCTAGATTCAGCAGGGGCAACTGCTTCAGAGCATAAAATGTTTCCCCTAGCCACATGAGGCAACAGCCTCTATTGTATCTTACGCACCAGCAGCATATTAAAGGCCCCACACCTCCTAAGAAGCAGCTCAGCAGAAGCGGACATAGAATGGAATTGCCAGCCTCTATCTCCTGCTTCTCTCTCCATCCAAATCTGAATTTGAGTTGAGTAGTAGCAGCTCCAGTATTCTTCCCTGCATTCTCCCTTCAGTAGCGTAGTACAGCGGTCATCGAGGATTAACTGGGTTACTCAGACTATTATGGGTTGGAGCCATACTCCACTCCTCCCTTACTTCCTGCTTAGTTATTAGGTGTTTTTCCCCTTTCTATTATGTTGTTGAATAAAGCACCATACTCCCAGCAGTGTAAGTATGTGCAGTACTGTAAGTAAAGAGGGTTTGTGTGCACCAAGCTATCCCTTTACAAAAGGTGTCCTACAAAGCCAATGAGGCAAACTCAACAAGTGCTTCACAGATCAGCTGCCTAGTGATGTTGACACCACTGATTTCTACAAACTTTTCAGCAGACCATTAACAGAACTGAGTTACATCATCATCTGCATTGAACTATATTGTTCTGTAGAGACTTGGTAAAGGGGCAGGGAAGGTGTTGACTGCTAGGGGTGGAAAAGTACGGCTCTAACTGGGCCAGGATGTGTAGAGTCAGCAATCTGGTACCTTTTCTTAGGATTCCTTCTGTTGCTTGAGAATCTGTTTTATACAAGGAAGTATCTAGCCCTCATGGCTGCAATCACACTTCCACTGTATCGTGCATGTAAGAAAGGAGGAGGAGGATTATATATGAAGAACGGCACTCTGAGTGACAACTCATTTTGGCAACACAAGTGGATAGCACTTAGGCACGGGCCACCACTCCTTCCATCCTTCACACACACTTAATCTGACCCCTGGAGCCAAAAGGCCAGAGGAAAAGAGGAGAGTCCTCGTGGGTACCTGAGCACTGTGGAGCCAATCCCACAGACCATAGCCCTACTCCCAAGCAGCAATGGCTTGGTCTGCTCAGGTTTTGGGCATGGAGGTAGTCAATTCTTCCATAACTAACAGCTTCTTTTGCTCCCCCTGTTAAAAGCTGTCTGCAAATAGGTTACAAAACAACATATATTCAAGCCGTCCTTCATGAGTGCTAGCAAAAATAGCTTAGATTCTGATCTCAGCTGTGACTCTGGGACCTGAGACCCTTGATAAATGCCCATCATGTGTATGCCTTAATATATCGCTGGCCTTTGTCTATCCCCAGTGAGGGGAAGCCAAGCCTAGAGCCCACCAGAGCACCTAGGATGCTATTTTGAATATCTGCACAATCTGCCTTGAATGAGTCTCAGTTTGATGTCCCTGGTGAGTGGAACTTAGTTTTTGGGCAGAGCTTGGGAATGTTCCATCACCTTTCCTCACCCAATCCCAATTGAAGGCTTAGGGGAAAAGGTCTCAAAGGAAAGACAAGGGCTCTGAAATGAAAGGTGGATGCCGTATTAAACATATAAACAAAGTAGGAAAACATTTAGAAGAGACTAGGATTAAATAACACAAGGTTTTGCACTTTTGTAACCAAAACTGAAAAATACCCCCAAAATATAGTGAACAACAAAATGTTCATATTGAACCATTCTAGTGGGCATTATTATGATCAATATTGATACATATAGTTAATGAACTTCATTACTTAGACAAGTTCATGGAGGATAGGTCCATCATCATTAGCCAAGATGGTCAGGGACGTAACCCCATGGTCTGGATGTCCGTAAGCCTCTGCATGCCAGAAGCTGGGACTGGACAACTGGGGGTGGATCACTTGATAATTATCTTGTTCTGTTAATTCTCTCTGAAGCATCTGGCATTGGCCACTGTCAGAAGACAGGATATTGGGCTAGATGGATCATTGATCTGACCCAGTATGGCCGTTCTTATGTTCTTACTTACAAATATTATTGTTACTGCATCCCATGTGTTGAAGATAGTTCCTCATTCCTCCTCTACCACAGCTGAGGAATTTCAGCCCCAGCCAAAGAATTCAAATATTTTCACAAAATAGGTTTCTAGTTCTCTTTCATTTTACTACAGGATCATCATTCCCCTAAGTAATGAGATCATTTGTTTATGAGCACTGGAAATATAAGGCCAGGGGAGGGGTAGCCATTTGTAGTAGAATGCTCTATTTTGATTATGTTCCCCTCATCAGTTTGCTTACACTGAACCCCTCCCTACTGGATAGAATGGCTTCCTTTTGTGTTAAGAAAAGGAGTACTTGTGGCACCTTAGAGACTAACAAATTTATTAGAGCATAAGCTTTCGTGAGCTACAGCTCACTTCATCGGATGCATTTGGTGGAAAAAACAGAGGAGAGATTTATATACACACACAGAGACCATGAAACAATGGGTTTATCATACAAACTGTAAGGAGAGTGATCACTTAAGATAAGCCATCACCAGCAGCAGGGGGGGAAAGGAGGAAAACCTTTCATGGTGACAAGCAAGGTAGGCTAATTCCAGCAGTTAACAACCATATGTTATAGTCTATGTGATTAGGCCCTATGATGGTGTCCCCTGAATAGATATGTGGACAGAGTTGGCAACGGGCTTTGTTGCAAGGATAGGTTCCTGGGTTAGTGGTTCTGTTGTGTGGTGTGTGGTTGCTGGTAAGTATTTGCTTCAGATTGGGGGGCTGTCTGTAAGCAAGGACTGGTCTGTCTCCCAAGATCTGTGAGAGTGATGGCTCGTCCTTCAGGATAGGTTGTAGATCCTTGATGATGCGTTGGAGAGGTTTTAGATGGGGGCTGAAGGTGATGGCTAGTGGCGTTCTGTTGTTTTCTTTGTTGGGCCTGTCCTGTAGTAGGTGACTTCTGGGTATTCTTCTGGCTCTGTCAATCTGTTTCTTCACTTCAGCAGGTGGGTATTGTAGTTGTAGGAATGCATGATAGAGATCTTGTAGGTGTTTGTCTCTGTCTGAGGGGTTGGAGCAAATGCGGTTATATCGTAGCGCTTGGCTGTAGACAATAGATCGAGTGGTATGATCTGGATGAAATTTTGTGTTAAGCAGGCTTATGTTTGATGTGAGAATGAGCAGATGGAGATAAAATGGAGATAGATGGTTCTAGCAACAAGAGTGCCCTCCATTGTGCTTAAAAAGACGAAGTATTACATGGTGTCAGAAATAGATAGAATCCACTGCCATCTACAAGCTAGGGATATTACTGGCTTTTCTACATCCAGAATAGACCAGGCATCTGGCAGCCACCCAGATACATAGAAAAGATTCAGACAACTTCTTGTGCTGATGTTTCCCAGACGATATGGGGCAAAACCTGAAGGAACAAAAGTACAGCTTCTTTTCATTGTGTATCATAATTGTAGATTATTACAGCAGACTCTTTGATTTAAAAACCCTGAACAATGCCAAAAGTATAACAATCCACAAACTGAAGGTTACATTTGCTAGTAATGGAATCCACAAAATGATTAACACTGGCAATGGACCTTGATGTGACCGAAAATTATTTGCCACTTGGATTATAAACATCACAGGTAATCTACAAAACCAGGATGAATCTGAGAGAATTCTCCAGCATATGTTTTATGGGTAAGCTAGCACTAATGACAAAGGCGCCTACCTCACTCTGCTTAAAAATTGGAATGCACTAACAAACATAAGCCATCTTTCAGTCTTTATTAGAAGATCTTCATGTAGTACTGCCCTCTTCAAACAAACAACTGGAATCTGTAGTAGTGAACTGCACATTATTGGTATGATGAAATAAACTATGACAACCTTTCTTTTTCTTTCCCTTTTCCAAGGTAGATTGATCCAGTGAACCGACCCTGCCTTTTCCAGCTTACCAGTTCAGTACTCATTGTACGTCCACTCCATCCTCCTGTACAGTCTATCCACCGTGTTCTTCTCATTCTCTTGTTCTCTGCCTACAAACCCTAGTCTCAAGCACCTCCTGAAGAAGATTCCTTTCATCTCTCCTTCCTACATGCCCAAACAATCTCAACATCCTCTCTTGCTGCTTCTCTCTGATACCATAGCCCTGATGATACCATTCCACATATGGTCCAGCAATGTCACCTTTCTCACTGCCCTCAAATATCTTATTTCAATGGCTTCAAGTCTCTCTCTTCGATCACCCATGTCTGATCTATACAGACAAGATGGTCAGATAAACATAAACATCTAGGTCCCGCACCTAAATTAGGCTTCTTCATTTAAGTACTCTTGGGACTGGCTAGTGGCAAACATGGTAATACCAGCTCTTCTGTATAGATCAGAGGTAAAAAATGACAATCTAGCTCAAAACTGAAAGAGAGAAAAAATTTGGATTTGTCATCTAACTAATTTATATAACAATCGCTATAAGCATATTGTCATAAATATAAAGGGAAGGGTAACCACCTTTCTGTATACAGTGCTATAAAATCCCTCCTGGCCAGAAGCAAGGTCTTTTTACCTGTTAAGGGTTAAGAAGCTCGGGTAACCTGGCTGGCACCTGACCCAAAATGACCAATGAGGGGACAAGATACTTTCAAATCTGGAAGGGGGAAAAAGTTTGTCTGTCTGTCTGTGTGATATCTTTGCTGGGAACAGATCAAGGATGCAAGCCCTTCAACTCCTGTAAAGTTAGTAAGTAATCTAGCTAGAAAATGCGTTAGATTTTCTTTTGTCTTTTGGCTTGCAATTCGCTCTGCTGGAGGAAATGTGTATTCCTGTTTTTGTGTCTTTTTGTAACTTAAGGGTTTGCCTAGAGGGATTCTCTATGTTTTGAATCTGACAGCCTGTAAGATTATCTTCCATTCGAATCTTACAGAGTTGATCTCTTATCTTCTTTTTTCTTCTAATAAAGTTCTGATTTTTTAAGAATCTGATTGGGTTTTTTGGGTCGTAAAAATCCAAGGGGTTTGTGCTCATCTTGTTTATTCTCAAGCCTCCCCAGAAAAGGGAGTGTAAGGGGTTGGGGGGATATTTTGGGGAAATAGGAACTCCAAGTGGTCCCTTTCCCTGGTTTTTTATTAAAGCACTTGGTGGTGGCAGTGTTTTACCTAATCCAAGGGCAAAGACTTTGTGCCTTGGGGAAGTTTTTAACCTAAGCTGTAGAAATAAGCTTAAGGGGTCTTTCATGCAGGTCCCCACATCTGTACCCTAGAGTTAAGAGTGGGTAAGTAACCTTGACACATATAGTCACTGCAAGACATCAAGTCGTTTCAACCATAGAATGTGCATTTTTATATTGTTTCAGTGTACAGTACAGAATCGGTATTCTTCTCTATCTTACATATAATTAACACAAAAGATGGTTTATTGATATTATGACAGGAAATTATACAAGAAAGATGCTCTCATTTTGTGAAAGGAGATGTAGCAAAATGTGTTGGTCATTTGCATTTATCACATTAGTGTGCTTACTTCTAAGCCTCCCTAAACCATCTAGAAGGAGAAATTTCCTTAGAGTTAGGAGTTCTAATTATTATGTCCTTTTAATGTGCTTAACAAGACAAATTATTTCAGAGTCCAAATACTCTGGCAAATATATCTTCCTGGCAGGGGAGCAAATAATAACATGGTAGCAATAACAATTTATCCTGTTCAGGGTGCACTCTAGAGTACTGTCCTGGAACAGACCTAAGATGGTATGGACTTAAAACAGATGAACTCTGAGTGAAAAACACAGAGGAAATTTTAGAAAAGAGAGATTTTAAAAGCTAACGACTCTTGCGTAGAAGTTGGGAAAAAAGCAAACTTAACATTTTTACACATATCTGTAAAGTCAAAGAGTATGAATGACCCCCAAAATGCCATCTGGTACGTGTTTGATAGGTGCTGAAATGCAAAATCCATTTATTTAGCAGGACAAGATGACAATGGTACAATCTGTTTAGAACAAGAATGTAATTTTCACTTGGCATGTCCAGTTTCAGGATGTGCAGTTGCTGGGGAGGGGGAGAAACAGGAACTGAATCACAGTTCCTGCTAAATACATATTTAATTGCTTATGTATTTTTTATATTCGGTTTTGTACAAGACTGTTTACCTAGCTCATAATGATGTGGAATTAGTTGTCACGAAGTTTTATATTTTCCTTAATCAGTCTTGAAGTGCCCCCTAGTGAATTTTTCAAGAATTGCTCAAAGGTAATAAGATTGAATAAAGAGAATATTTAAAAAGACTTAAGTTAGAATGAAAATATTTGCTCATTTGTCTCAAGTTGGTTAAAACAAACTACAACATACCAAGGTTTATGCTAGATTCTTCATCACTGGACATTTTAAAATCAAGATTAGATTTAAAAAAAATAGTTATGCTCTAGTTCAAGCAGGAATTAATTCATTGAAATCCTGTGCCCTGTGTTATACACAATCATCCCTTCTAATTTAATAATCTATGATCTTATTAGGCTGGGGTACTGTGAAAGCAGTTTTCATTGCAGCTACAGAGGTACCACTGAGCATGCTTATTCAGTAATTTAGTATTACACTATTGCTGTTATAATGGTCATCAGATGGAATGGTTCTGGCCTCCACAAAGGGAAGATATCCCCTTTATCCTTCTCAACTCTCACCGCCTCTCCCCGACTCTTTGTTTACAGCTGTCCTCCTCCCCAATTCCAAGCATTGAAGAGGGAGAACCCTACTCATCTCATTAAAAGTCTCCCCAAGTGGAAACTGAACTAGCTGATGCAATAGTGCTCTCTATGGCAATCAGCTAAACCCTGAGCATATGGGCAAGATTCACCAGCCAGATACTACAGAAAATTCTTTCCTAGGTAACTCAGATCCCATCCGTCTAATATCCCATCTCAGGGGATTAGTCCTATTTACCCTGAATATTTAAAGATCAATTACTTAACAAAATCCCATTATCCCATCATACCATCTCCTCCATAAACTTATCAAGTAGAATCTAAAAACCAGATAGATCTTTTGCCCCCACTGCTTCCCTTGGAAGGCTATTCCAAAACTTCACTCCTCTGATGGTTAAAAACCTTCGTCTGATTTCAAGTCTAAACTTCCTGGTGGCCAGTTTATACCCATTTGTTCTTGTGTCCACATTGGTGCTGAGCTGAAATAATTCCTCTCCCTCTCCTGTATTTATCTCTCTGATATATTTATGGAGAGCAATCATATCTCCCCTCAACCTTCTTTTAGTTAGGCTAAACAAGCCAAGCTCCTTAAGTCTCCTTTCATAAGACAAGTTTTCCATTCCTCGGATCATCCTAGTAGCCCTTCTCTGTACCTGCTCCAGTTTGAATTCATCCTTTTTAAACATGGGAGACCAGAACTGCACACAGTATTCTAGGTGAGGTCTCACCAGTGCCTTGTATAATGGTACTAAAACCTCCTTATCCCTACTGGAAATGCCTCTCCTGATGCATCCCAAAACCGGGGTTGGGAAGGAATTTTCCTCCAGGGCAGATTGGAGAGGCCCTGGAGGTTTTTCGCCTTCCTCTTAGCATGGGGCATGGGTGACTTGAGGGAGGCTTCTCTGCTCCTTGAAGTCTTTAAACCATGATTTAAGGACTTCAATAGCTCAGACATAGGTGAGGTTTTTCGTAGGAGTGGGTGGGTGAGATTCTGTGGCCTGCGCTGTGCAGGAGGTCGGACTAGATGATCAAAATGGTCCCTTCTGACCTTAGTATCTGAGTCTAGCTGATATCTGTACTGACAATGCTGCAACAATATTTCTCATGCTGCCCTCTAAAGCATTTAACAAACAGGCACAACAGCAAGTGATCATGATACTGCCACTAGTATCATAATTAGCATTTCAGTGCATGTGGGGTTCCTATATGATCTCCTAGGAATACCTATGGAGATTGTGTGTGTGTGGGCTTAGAAATGTTGATATACTGAAGTCCTTTATACTTACAAGATTTTCAATGCACAAAAACAACCTTCCTAAAAATGAAAGACACTGAGGGGAAGTATGATTGCTCTCTATAAATATATCAGAGGGATAAATACTGGAGAGGGAGAGGAATTATTTAAGCTCAGTACTAATGTGGACACAAGAACAAATGGATACAAACTGGTCATTGGGAAGTTTAGACATGAAATTAGACAAAGGTTTCTAACCATCAGAGGAGTAAAGTTTTGGAATAGCCTTCCAAGGGAAGCAGTGGGGGCAAAAGACATATCTGGCTTTAAGATTAAACTCGATAAGTTTATGGAGGAGATGGTATAACATGATTTTGGTAATTAATTGATTTTTAAATATTCATGGTAAATAGGCCTAATGGCCTGTTATGGGATGTTAGATGGGGTGGGATCTGAGTTACTGCAGAAAATTCTTTCCTGGGTATCTGGCTGGTGAATCTTGCCCATATGCTCAGGGTTTAGCTGATCACCATATTTGGAGTTGGAAAGGAATTTTCCTCCAGGGCAAATTGGAAGAGGCCCTGGAGGTTTTTCGCCTTCCTCTGTAGCATGGGGCACGGGTCACTTGCTGGAGGATTCTCTGCTCCTTGAAGTCTTTAAACCATGATTTGAGGACTTCAATAGCTCAGACATAGGTGAGAGGTTTTTCGCAGGAGTGGGTGGGTGAGATTCTGTGGCCTGCGTTGTGCAGGAGGTCAGACTAGATGATCATAATGGTCCCTTCTGACCTTAGTATCTATGAGTCACTTACCAGCTCCTCTCCCTAGAAGGTCGCTCAAGGGAGCCGTCCATCCCTTATGCCTGGTAAAAGAGGTCCACGCTGGATGTTACAATA
Source organism: Dermochelys coriacea (assembly GCF_009764565.3). Taxonomy (NCBI): domain Eukaryota; kingdom Metazoa; phylum Chordata; order Testudines; family Dermochelyidae; genus Dermochelys; species Dermochelys coriacea. Next base: position 108,312,366 of record NC_050071.1, read on the forward strand.
CCAGGCAACCAGTGCTTTTCTCACCAAAGAAGTCACCAGCACAAATTTAATTGTAGCCATGCAGCCAGTTTTAAACTAACCAGAATGATTTAAAAATCCCTGGAGTTTTGTACACATTTATGTGTCTATTATAGTTAACACACCCATCACAATGTCCCTCCATGATATACAAAAATTCTCATCCAACCACAGTAACGTGTCAATATGAGTACAGTAAATGAACTCATCTCAGAGTTATGCTATATGTAAACCCCATAATCAATGTATTGGCTAAAAGTTTGAGGAAACGGATTGGGTCATAAACCTTGCCCTAAAATTCCAATTCGGGCTCTGCCGAGATGAAATGTTATGCAGTGAGCGCTATAGAAAAAACACACAAGAGATTAGACAGACATAGGCATCACATTTAGAACTAACACAACACTTCACATTTTCAAAGTGCTGTGCATATCCTTGACACCCTTGTGACATAGGGAGATATGTAAACATTTTCCCTGTTTTAATTATTGGGAGAAAGAGGTTACATTCCCAAAGCCACACAAAGAGTTGGTGGAAGAGTTGGGACTAGAATAAAGGATTTCTTGGCCACAAGACCCATGCTAAAGGCCTTAGGTCACATTGCTTCCCCATAATTTTCAGAATAAAGAATCAACCTCCAGATTATCTTAATTTATCACTGATGCAAGGAGAGAGGTGATTTTTCAGGTACCTAAGAGCTCAAGCCATATAGGACATTATAAAAATCTATGTTGACTCCTTGAATTGCACCTGAATCCAGTACAATCATTTGAAATTTGGTATGATATACACTAGCTTCTGTGGAGTCTTCAAGAATCACATAACAAGAAAGTATTGTAGTGCTGCGATATGGGGGGAGCGGGAATCAAAAAGTGACTATGCTAAAGTTTGCATTGGAAAGAAATCTTGCAAGAGATGCAGTTGAAAAGATTCATAAGCATAGCCAAAAACTCAGTCATGAGGGCAGTTACTCCTCGGGAGCAGTCTCCAGCTGCTCTCCCCCAACACCACCACCATCTTGTCTCTTTAGATTTTTCACTTCCATGCTGACGAGCAAAGTATAAATTCTTAGACAAAAGGTATTACTCACATAGATAACAATTATTATATTCTTGATGTATCACTTACCTTGCTCTTTTGAGTTAAGTCAGTGTTCATCTAAAGCCCTTTAGTTTTGTAGTTTAATTAGCATGCTGCATAATTACTTAGATACACGTGTTGTTTAGACATTTACTTTTGCTTTGAAAAGCTCTTCAATAGCTACTCCAAATCTGTGTAAGAAATGATTTTGTCAGTTTTATAACTGAAAATAATGGAGAGCACAAACCACCTGACTTGAGCAAGTTGCCTCTCCTCTGTGCTTCACTTTTCACATGGGTAAAATAAGGACAACAGTATTTACCTACCTCAGAAGGATCTTTTAAGGATTTACTATTTCATTTTTGTATACTGAACGTGTAAAGCATTCTATGAATGATAACTTATTATTAAATGTACACATATTCTCTGGTGCTATACAAAAAAATTAAGTGGCTCATAATGCAGATCTTAAACTTACATTGCCTACCCCATGAGGCTCTACTAGTATGTGTTCTATATAAGTTCTGATGCTGCTCTTGTCGCCATATGCAAACACCTTCCAGTAATGCATTGTGAGATAACTAATGTTTGCCACATGTAGTACATTCTCTCTGTCAGCCTTCCTAGACCGTACAAATCCAGAGGAACCCCCATGATGTGGTTCCAATACAAGCCACAGAACTTGCCTGAATTAATTCCTATTTGAACTCGGGCACGTCTTTTAGAAAAACGTCCAATCTTGATTTTAAAAGTGCCAGTGACAGAGAATCCACTCCATACCATAAGCTGTTCCAACGGCGAACTACCCTCAGTTACAAATTTGCAGCTTATTTACAGTCTGAGCTTGTCTAGCTTCAGCTTCCAACCAATGGAGCTTGTTGTACAATCTAGCAGACAAAGAAAGAGCTCATTATAAAATTGTTGCTCCCCATGTAGGTACTTATAGACACATCAAGACTTTAACCTTCTCTTTGTTAAGCTAAAAATGAAACTCCATGAGTATATTACCATTCCAATTCTTTAATCATTCTCATGGCTCTTCTCTGAACCCTCTTCAACCTATCAACATCCTTCTTGAGTTATGGACCCTATATGCAGTTTTGGTGGGGGGTTTTCCCCATAAATATGTACACACTGCTATGTGCTTATATTAAACATGGCAAGTTCAAAGAAGTGTGTCTTGCACTTGATACAGAAAGTGTAATTGTTCCTAGCTCCTGTGGGAGTTTATTACTCAGACCAACCACAGGAAAATTCCATCTTCTGCACAAATAAGCTTTACCCTTGTGGTAGGAAGGTTCCATTATGCCTAGGGAGACAAATGTCAACCACAGTCTCCATCTCCACCTTCTCTGGACCTAGACTCAAAGATAAGGATCAAAACCTTGAACTTGATTTTCTATGGGAAGCTAATGCAGAGGGTGGAGGAAATATATGATATGATCCCTGAAAACACATATTGCTGCATTCTGAATTAGCTGGAATTTCTTAAGGGATGTTAGTTTCATATCCACATATATTGCATTGCTATAGTCCAGATGGGAGGTGACAAAGGCATGTATAACTGAATGTCATACAATTAACTGCTTCTCTTTCCCTTTCTGTGGTCTGCTCAGGATTGCCCCTTCAGGTCTCAGGCCTCCAGTTGTCATCTCTCAGTGGGTGGGGACATGCATCTTTCTCCAAATAGACTAAGGATTTAGGCTTGAAGTCTCCCTGCAATTCACTGATTATCCCAGAAGGTCTGCCCTTAGTCCAGACCTGCTATTCACTTTCTCTGAGACAATGATGGGGTTACCAGTGACCAGCCAGCTTTCACAAAGCACAGTAAATGTATTTTAGGACACAATCTTATCATAAACCAATAAACGGTCTACATGCATGCTAAGTTTACCAGGTGTTGCCCACCTTCCACCTTGAGACCCTGGCAGGTCCCACTCCTTCAAATCCTTCCAGCAGAAATTTTCCCTCTCTGTTACAACCTCATGTCAGTTTTTGTATCAAAATTAGGGACATTCAGCCAGTTCAGGCTGGCACTTTATACCATAAACTTTTTTTTTCTCTTGGGTCCCTTGAACCTCAGGGACTTGTACTTCTTTGGAGATGTTTACCAGTCCTAGGGTCTGCAGTAATTATCCCCCACAGGTTTTACTCCTTGGGGAAGCTGGGTAACCCTTCCCCATGGAGTTAGCATACAATCCTTAACTCACTAAGATGCACGTAACATTTATAGATACAAACGTTTATTACTAATTCAGGTGCATATGTGATCTGGCACACCTCAATATAATAGTGTTTTTTAAAGTTTCCATGCTTCCAAGGTCCCATATCTGTCAAACTGAGGCTAGGCCATCATCTGCCAGGATGGGATGGAGGTTTTTAGCTAAACAGAGATGGTAGAAGGTGATACTTGTGGATGCTGTTCTGAGAAAGCTCAGCACCAGTGAGGAATCCAGGAGCACTCTGAAACTACAGACTGAACTGACCAATTGTAGGTGTGTATCTTTGACCCAAGGAGACTGCACTGTGACTCAGAGTGCTTTTCTCTGCCCACCAGCATCACCTCAGTCTTCCTTGGGTCAGGTTCAACCAGCTGTTCTGCATCCATAAGCTGATCTCATCCAAGGACCCGGCCATCTTGGTGGCCATAGCAGAGGCACCTCCAGAAATTTTTCCAGTGGGTACACACAGTCAATCCCTGAGGAGCCATCCCTGCTGCTACTACTGGCCCCAGTGCCTGGCTTGTTGAGTCCATGCCATGTTCAGGCCCTAACTTCCAGTCCATCCTACCCAGGTGCAGTGTCACTCCTCATCTCTGAGAGGGAGTTGAGGCCAGGCAAGCCCCTTTGGTGGAGGACTGGTACAGGAGCTGGCCCCATGGTGCAACAGCAAAAAGGAGCAGTACTCTCTACCCCACCACCTGCTCAAGTTTGGCTGTACGCCCCTTCCATCATGATGAGGAGACAGCAAGGCCAAAACTGACTAAGTGACTTTGCAACATTATGCACAGGGGTTGCAATGCCACTCACTCAGTTTGGCCTCACCACCCCCTCATCACGATGGAGAGCCAGTGGGGCCAAATCTGAGTGGGCAGTGGCCAAGATTGTTCTTTCTTACCTCTGCCAATGGCACACACAATGCATAAAGTGCATGAAGCTGCAAAAAATACTGGTAGTTGTATGTGGCAAACGACAGGTAGAACTGTGTATCATCTGCATATTGCTGGCACTTGAGTACACATCTGTCTAGCTATACTGCCACCCATTGCCATAGTATGTTTTCTTACCAATTCTCCTAATGGCTGCATGTTGAATGCGACTAGGGAGAAAACAGCTCCTCCTGAGACTCCATGGGTGAGGAGTTTGGGGTAAAAGGTTCTGATCATACGCTTGTGGCAAAGATTTGAAACTCCTGGGATTAGTCAAGTTTAAAAAGGGGAGAAGACTCCCCAGCAGAAATACACCTTCAGATCCACCCAGCTCATTATCAAATTGAAGGAATAGTTAAAGACCACTTTCTGGTATTCTTACCCATCAGTGAGACTTCTTGGGGAGTTCAATGGGGCTTTGCTGAGACCAAAATACTACTAATCGTAAGTAAGGGGGGGCAGAATCTAGGACAATCTTCAGGACATATTACCCAGAATATGCACTGGAGTACAGATGCTTTGTGCTGTACTATGGCCCCAAAACAGCCCCAGAGTCCATGTCAGAACAATTGCCCCCCAGTGTGGGAGGATCCACCATAGGGTAGCATAGCAATTCCCATACCACTCTACCTCGTGCCTTCTGCTAGTATAGGAAGTGTGGGCAGAGAAAATGGAGTGCAGCTATGGCTCCCTTTTACCTGGCTGATCCTCATCGGTATCCACCCCTTGAGGCCACTGGCAGCCAGCCTAACTTTAGAGCAACTTTCAAGCTGTTCTGAGTTGCAATGGGGAATCTGGTACACAGCTGGCCCAGGACTATCAGAGTACATAGGCCACTTTTTAACCCCCTCCTCCCTTGAGCTGCACCATGCACTTCTTAGCCGCAGCTGAGGATTTGATCCATGGTATCAAACCCACAGGTGATTTTGAGTGACATTTGAAGCTTGACCACAAAAACAAAAACCTTGGTCAATCTTTCCCAAAAAGACTCTGGGTGGCAATTGGCGAGATTGTTTTTAGGCAGGACCACTGCTTGTCTGACTGAATCTAGTGTCTTTCAGCCAATAATGGTCTTGGTTTGCTCTGACTGTGCCACATCTCCAGGTGGAACTCGTTCAGGCATCTGACATAGCTCTGTTACAATAGAGCCAAAGGAAACATTCATGAATGTGATCTATTTTATCCACCTATTTCAGAGTAGCAGCCGTGTTAGTCTGTATTCGCAAAAAGAAAAGGAGTACTTGTGGCACCTTAGAGACTAACAAATTTATTAGAGCATAAGCTTTCGTGAGCTACAGCTCACTTCATCGGATGCATTTGGTGGAAAAAACAGAGGAGAGATTTATATACACACACACAGAGAACATGAAACAATGGGTTTATCATACACACTGTAAGGAGAGTGATCACTTAAGATAAGCCATCACCAACAGCGGGGGGGGGGAAAGGAGGAAAACCTTTCATGGTGACAAGCAGGTAGGCTAATTCCAGCAGTTAACAAGAATATCAGAGGAACAGTGGGGGGTGGGGTGGGAGGGAGAAATACCATGGGGAAATAGTTTTACTTTGTGTAATGACTCATCCATTCCCAGTCTCTATTCAAGCCTAAGTTAATTGTATCCAGTTTGCAAATTAATTCCAATTCAGCAGTCTCTCGTTGGAGTCTGTTTTTGAAGCTTTTTTGTTGAAGTATAGCCACTCTTAGGTCTGTGATCGAGTGACCAGAGAGATTGAAGTGTTCTCCAACTGGTTTTTGAATGTTATAATTCTTGACGTCTGATTTGTGTCCATTCATTCTTTTATTTTATACTATTTCCCCATGGTATTTCTCCCTCCCACCCCACCCCCCACTGTTCCTCTGATATTCTTGTTAACTGCTGGAATTAGCCTACCTGCTTGTCACCATGAAAGGTTTTCCTCCTTTCCCCCCCCTGCTGTTGGTGATGGCTTATCTTAAGTGATCACTCTCCTTACAGTGTGTATGATAAACCCATTGTTTCATGTTCTCTGTGTGTGTGTATATAAATCTCTCCTCTGTTTTTTCCACCAAATGCATCCGATGAAGTGAGCTGTAGCTCACGAAAGCTTATGCTCTAATAAATTTGTTAGTCTCTAAGGTGCCACAAGTACTCCTTTTCTTTTTATCCACCTAGTAATTGATCAGCTCCTCATAGCAAGAAAGCATTGATGCATTTGAGTATAGGCAGCCCATATTAATCAGATATTTACCACCTGAAACAGTTCCAGAAATTTGGACTTCGGATGGAAGAAGAGACAACTCTCTCAAGCCTTCATCACAGCTATCAGGCCTCACAAATATTCTCCATGTCATGCTGATCAAACTGTGTCTCCATTATCTACTGCTGTCACTCTAGCGTTCTCCCAACCCATCACATTTACTGCAGATCATCTTTGGTCATACTCAAAACTGCGTGGGTAGACCCACTTTCACACAACGATGGTTTGTCTATCTTGTATTGAATGATTTACTTTTAGGCAGGTTTGGATCAAAAACTTTGAAGTTCAGAGAGAAATAATAATAATAATTTGGGAATAATTTGGGAACAAATCCAAATGTGTTTAACTTCTAATATTTTAATTATGTTGCTCTCACATAAGAACAAAAACAGGATTTTTCCTTGTTCATTTTAATCTTCTCTCCACCAAATGAGCAAAATTATTACTAATACAGAAAGAGTACATTGCAGAAGTACAAAAATATTATTTCTTTGTTTATGCCTGTCCCTTAGAATGCCAAGTGAAAAAAGCAATTAGAAGAAGTTCCTTTTGAGTTTTTCTGCTTGATTTGAAAGTTTCCACTGCTTCCTTTTATATTTAAGCAGAGGACAAAATTGCATGCAGTGTGCCTGCAATAGGAACCTTAAAAAAAAAAAAAAATCAATGGGAGCTTTTGTTTGTGCCTCTCCCTCTCTCTCTCTCTTCCAAAGGCATTTGAGCAAGTATCACACTTCAGCATAAGTGTGTAAACTCATTGGACTCGTCATACAAAAACAAATGTCAGGTGTCTAATCATAAAAGCTAGTACGGGAGGGGGAGACTCCAGAATACAGGAGAATATTAGCTGTACATTCCTACCTCAAGCCGTGGTTTATCAGTGAATCCCTTAATGAAAAGGTGGTGGCACGCTCTATTGAGTAAGTTTCACAAGATTTCTTTGTTGGGAAGAATACATACTGCAGTCATGATCACCTAAATCTGTCATGGCCCTTCAGGAGATTACACAACCAAAGGGGGAAGCTTCATTTAATACTGCAAAAAGGCACATCCTCTCTATGGGGTAGTAACATTCGCAGGTGACTGTAGCAGCATAATTATAACAGCAAGAATGCCTCTCTTATCAAACAATTCCTGCATGGTATGGGGGAAGGGGGGGGGCTAAAGTCAGCTACTGTCATTTAAAATATTTCTTATAAAAGATCACATGCTTTAGTGCAATGAAATAGTCAATAGTAGATCTGTATTTAGTAGTATGCTCAAGAATTAATCTCTATCTTCTGCCCAATGCTGCTATCGCTGAGTCAGCTCCATTCTTTTAAGTGACCTGATTCTGTAATCTCATTATTAATATCATGAAAATGGCTTTCCCCTCTATGGTTTTGTGCTATCAGTGGAAAAAGACAGTACCAAAATGCATTAGTTCTCACAGGTCTCTGCTAAGATTATTTGCATCAGTACAAACTGAATTAATCATAGCGACATCTGAATAATCACCAGTCATACGTTCATGTCAGAGCTGTGTTGGTGGCAATGGTTCACTTCTTCTGTAAAATGTTGAGTTTCATTTGTATGTTGTAGTCTCATGAGACATGCATATTTGACTGTTTTCTATCAGGATGTGATCTTGCAGTTTACATTGTTATTCTTTTCTTGTTTCTTGGCAGAGACATATATATTCGAGTTTATGTTCTCTAATCAGCAAGTCTATGGTTGTAAGCTGTACGTGTTTAAAATGATAAGCTTGGGGGGGAAGTTCATTAAAGGAAATAATAAGCATGAGAATAAGTGTCAGAATAATGGGGACCTTTTATTTTTCCAAGACACTGAATTTGCCTTTAGTATCTTCTGCCTTTAGATGATATTTTAGAGATCTACAGTTTATAACTCCAAAAAAAAGAAGCAGGCTACAAGAAAGCTGTTCTCCGATAGACAGCACAAGCAGTGTAACTCATCTTACTTCTCACCTGTGTAGCAATTCAGGTAGGCTGCTCTAAGTATATAAATTAAATATATACGCAGATTCATAGATTCCAAGGCCAAAAGGGACAACTGTGATAATGTAGTCTGACCTTCTGAATAAAACAGGCCATAGAACTTCCTCCAAATAATTTCTAGAAAAAGCATCCAAATTTGCCATGATCCTTGGTAAATTGTTCCAGTGGTTAATTACCCTCATGGTTAAAAATTTGTGCCTTATTTCCAGTCTGAATTTGTCTAGCTTCAATTTCTAGCCATTGGATCATGTTATACCTGTCTCTGCTAAATTGAAGAGCCCATTATTAAATATTTGTTCCCCATGTAGGTACTTATATGCTGTAGCCAAGACACCCCTTAACGTTCTTTTTGTTAATCTAAATGGATTGATCTCCTTGAGTCTCTCTCTCTAAAGCATGTTTTCTAATACTTTAATCCTTCTCATGGCTCTTCTCTGAACTCTATCCAATTTATCAACATCCTTCTTGGATTGTGGGCACTAGAACCAGACAATATTCCAGCAGTGTCTGCACCAGTACCAAATACAGAGGTAAAATAACCTCTACTCCTTCTTGAGATTCCCCTTTTAATTCATCCAAGGATCACATCAGCCCTTTTAGCCACAATTCAGCTGATTATCCAGCATGATCTACAAAAAATTTTTAGAGTCACAGCTTCCCCTGCACCCTGCCCCATCATGTAAGTATGGCCTACATTCTTTTATGTATACATGTACCCATAAAATGCATATTGTTTCCTTCTGCACAGCTTACAAAGCGATCCAGCTCGCTCTGAATCAGTGACCTGTCATCCTCGTTATTTATCACTCCCCCAATTTCTGTGACAAAGGCAAACTTTATCAGTTATGATTTTGTTTTCTTCCAAATCATGGAGAAAAATGATAAATAGCACAGGGCCAAGAACTGAACCCTGAGGGACTCCACTAGCAACACATCTGCTTGACGAGGATTCTGGTCATGTCATTTAAAAATATGTCTGACAAAAATGAATATGCCCCCCGTATAACTCAGTTGAGGTTGTCAAGGTGTCTGGAGTGACTCAGGAGCATGAGTACCAACCTCAGGGAACACTGTCAAGAAGCAGGGCACAAACCCTAAACTGGCTGTCAGTTCTATACTCAGATTTCATCAACCCAGCATCAAGGGTGAACACCTCAGACACTAGAACAGCCTCAATATGGAGTCACACAGTGTCCCATAAATCCTCCATAGAGATCTTGAGGAAACCTTCTTTGAGGTACTCTGCAATCCTCCGCTGAAGGTTTCTGGAGAGGGCTGCCTTGTTTCTTCCACTGTGGTAAGATACTTTCCCACGCCACTCAGTGATTACTTCAGCAGGCACCATTTACTCCTGAGGGCATTCTGCACTAAAAAAATTAAAAATTCTGCACACTATTTTAAAATTCTGCAAATTTTATTTGTCAAATAAATGTGGCAGCTCCAGCACGGCACTGGGGGAGCACAGGTGTCTGGCTGCACAGAGGTGGGAGATCACTGTGCAGCTCCCTCCCTGGGACATGGACTCAATGGGGAGGCTGCACGCAACCCTAACACAGTGCAAGGACCGGGCCTGCCCCAGAAACACCCCAGGGCCCTTCCCCTCTGTGCCAGGTGCACCAAGTGCAGGCAGGCTGGCTCAGCAAAGCAGGATCCACATGTGGAGGGGTTCAGTGTGGGTGGATCCAGATGTGGATTGAGAGGGTTCTGTGTGGGGCAATCTGGGTACGGACAGCTCAGTGGGAGATCAGGTTGCAGGGAGATCTGGATACACAAGGGCTTGTTGGGGGGTTCTGGGTGCAACAGTAATGAAACTCTGCATGGGGGTCCAGGTGTAGGTGGCTGGGGTTCAGTGGGGGGGCATCTGGGTAGGGGGGGATAGAGCTCAGCCAGGGGGTCTGGGTTTGGGATGATCCAGATGCTGGGGGAGTGGGGCTCAGTGGGGTGGGGATCCAGGTGCAGCTGGTTTGAGGCTCATTAGGGTGGGGATCCAGGCACAGGTGGCTTATTGGGATGGTACAGGTGCAGGGGGAGTGGGGCTTGTCAGTGAGGTTCTGGGTGTGGGGGGCTGAGGCTCAATGGGAGGGTCTGGGTATGAGAGGGCCTGGATGCATGGGGGTTTGGCGGATGGGGGAGCAGCTCCCCATACAATAATCCCTCCCCCTGCAGCTGAGGAGCAACGGGTGCAGGAAGTGCAGAGTGGGGGAGTTTGCAGAGCTTCCTACAGCTGGGGGAGAAATCTGGGGGTGGGTCTGACATGGCCCCGGATGCCATGCGGCAGAAGAGGAAGTCCTGTCCTCTTCAGCCCAGTCAGGACTAGCAGCTGAGCCCAGCACAGGGTAGGAGTCACCATCTGGGTCGTCCCTAGTCCAGCCCCCTGCCACACAGTGATATACCTCTCTGCCGGCTGCCCTGGGCACCTGAATATACTACAGGGGAGGGTTGCATGACCACTCTTACGGCTTCCATTTGTTTCCCCATCAGAAAGTCATTTTCTGTGCAGAAACAAAGAAATCTGTGGTGGATATAAATTCTGCGCATGTGCAGTAGCACAGAATTCCCCCAGGAGTAACCATTGCAGCACATAGGCTAGCAACATCGGGTGTACGGGGAGATCTTGGCAAACCAGTGAAGTGCTCAAACCACTACGGCTTATAGCTAAAAGAAACCAAGCCAGCAGGCCATATGTGAGCCTATGCAGCAGCCTTAGTATGACCAATTCAGGAAGGGAGGGTGTCTGGGTGACCACAAAAAGAGCAGCTTGACCCCAGATCCTCCCTGATGAGATCTCTGTTGAAATTGCTGAGGTATGCATTTTAGAAAAACAGGAAGATTATCCATATGTGCCCTTAGGGATGTGTCTGTCAGGGCCTCAAGACATGCAAACTCTGAAAAAAAACACATCTGACTGATGATCAGAAGGAAACCTATTGCTTAACCTTTGAAATTCCTTGCTTAACAAGTTTTCTTTGAGTGATGTGTTATTGCAATACTAATGAATAAATAAGGGAAGAAAATTTGGGGTAGTTGGACTCTTCAGGGACTCTCCCTCTAGACACATCTTGGGGTCCCCACCGGCAGACAGAAGATTGGCCATTGAAAGACTGCTGCTGTGCCACTTGAGAGCCACACCCAACTTCGGTAATTATTGAGGGTTGGGAGTGTTTTACTAACCTATTGTGGATGTGTGTAAATGCTTGAGATTAAGTAAAGTATAGCTTTAAGTGAAAGCACTCTTGAGTTGTCCTGTTTGTGCCAGCCATCTATCGGTTGAACAGATGTGTCTCCATTGATTTACTTCCTAACACCACCTCACACAGAATAAAGTTACCAAGAGCTTCGGGTTGAAAGAACTCGGGGTAACAAGGGACCTGGCCTGCAGCTGGACACGGGCAGGAGCTGTTCCCTTTCAGCCTCTGTTACCCTCAGGAGTGAGATATCAGCTAAAATCACCACTGCCAGTGGAAAACGGTACCAGTATTCAGTTCAATTGCCCTATCTGCATATGCTTATGCCCATAAACTACCTCCCCCTACCATTGTCGCAATTCACCTCTCACCCCCAGGCTGTACTCATCATGGCTGGAACTGCCACAGTGCTCTGTGAATCCCAAGAAGAAGAAAGAATGTAGTACTTGCAACTTGTGTGGATCAAGAGGAGTGAGTTCAGTATACCAAGTTACCATTTATCTTGTGAATCATTCACAATAATATCTCTGTGCATTGTAACTTTTGCAGCTGTAAATGCGGCATTGAGGGTCTCTCCACCCATACCAGCAGAATGGCTCAGCCAGAAAAGGAAGAGAATGAAGATGATGCGGGATGACATGTTCCAAGAGATCTTGCAAGCCTCTGGTGCTTTGGATACCAAGCACGGGGTTGGAGGATCACCCTTGCAGTCAGAATGGGCAGGGATAGAACAGAGAGGAGAAAAGCACAGGAGATGCTAACACTTCAAGTGGCAAACAGACATTCTGGAGACTTTTGTTGACCTTCACATTCAACAGACCTGTGCTTTCCTTTCTCTTCCATCCATAGAGAACTGCATTCTGGGGACTCCCTATGTGCTCACATGGTCCACGTGGCATCCAGGGCCACTGCACTACCCCTACCACTCCACCCTGTGGGAGAGTACAGACAATCACAGCTGCACATACCTGAGAGAGAGATGGGTGGTGCATGCGTTTGTGAAATGAAAATGACTATTCTTTCTCCTTCAATGGTTCTTTTCCCTTTATTTATAACATTTCATTCAGTTATAAATGTGTCTGGTTGCATGAGTTTGGAATAAAAGTCTATGTATGGAAACTTAATTCACCTATTAGTTCACAGCATATGCTGGCTGGGGCTGACATCATTCCTAGATAATAGCAATAGATGCATTTGCAATGTTGTATTACCACACAGAGAGCACTCAATAGGTCCATAAGGGGGCGCAAAAAAAAAACAAAAAAAAACAATGCCAGGCAGAGCTCACTACAGCAACACACATTACTGTGGCTCACTATTAAACAGTTCTTTCAAAGCCTCCCTGAGCAGTATAGCTCCCCATCGAACTCTTCTTATAGCCCTCGTATCTGGCTGCTCAAAATCAGCAGACAGCCATTCCACCTCCACCCCAGCGGAAACTTTTCTCCCTTTGCTTCACAGATATTATGAAGCACATACCAGGTACCTATAATCATTGGGATTTTTTTTTCCACTGAGGTCTAATCTCATGAGTAGACAGCACCCGTGGCCATTCAAATGGCCAAAAGCACATTCTACTCTCATTCTGCACCTGCTAAGCCTGTAGTTGAAGTGCTCCTTGCTATTGTCAAGATGGCTGGTATATGGTTTCATGAGCCATGGGAGTAAGGGGTAGGCTGGGTCTCTCAGGATCACTGTAGTCATTTCAACATCCCCAGTGGTAACCCTTTAGTCTGGAAAGAAAGTCCCTGCTTGCAGATTTCTGACCAGGCCTGTGTTCAGAAAGATGTGTGTCATGCAACTTCCCTGACCATCTCAAGCTGATGTCAATAAAATGTCCCTGGTGATTCACCAGTGCTTGCAACTATAGAAAAGTAGCCCTTTCTGTTGATGTACTCTGTGACAAGGTGGTCTGGTGCCAAGATAGGGATATGCATGCCATCTATTGCCGCACCGCAGTTCAGGAACCTCATTGCTGAAAAACCATCCACTATGTCCTGCACATTACCCAGAGTCACAGTCCTTCATAGCAGGAGGTGATTAATGGCCCTGAAAACTTACCTCACAGCAACCCCCACAGTGGATTTCCCAACTCCATATTGCTACCAATCAGTTGGGAATCAATCTGGCCATTGCAAGCTTCCACACAGTGATCGCCACTCGCTTCTCCACTATCCATGCTCTGATTTCGGTGTCACTGCACTGGAGGGCTGTGGCAAGCTCCTCACACCCTTCCTGGAATGTGGCCTTGCTCATCTGGAAGTTCTGCAGCCCCTGCTCATCATTCCATACCTACAAAGCAATGCAATCCCACCAGTTTGTGGGGCTTTTGAAAACAGGTGTGAAACATGAGATGCAGATAAAATTATAGGATGGAGAAAACTGCATCATGGGATGTTGAAACCACATTCCCTATCAGCCGTGTGCGACTCATTTGGCCCCATGAGGCACTGCAAACCCTTCCCAAAACACCCTACATTAGATGGTGGCAAGTTGCATAGTGGGATAGCTACCCACAGGGTACTGCTCTCTGCATTTATGCAAGCACTGCTAGTGAAGAGGTGTACCACCAATGCAAGGAGGGTAGTGTGGACATGCAAAAGCAATTTAATGTCCATGTAACTTAGGTCAACTTAATTTTATAGTATAGATTTGCCCTCAGAATCCAAGAAGCATAAAGATCCAGTTTTTCTGGTCAGGGATTTGTATTCCCTTCCCCTAGCATTCGAGATGATGGGAGGAGTTCCTGTGCACATCTTCTCTTCATGGGTGGGGAGTGAGCAATCAAGGAAGTCTTTGTCCTTTGATGTTTCATAATGGCTCATCTGGTTTCAATGGCCTTTTTGTGTGCAGAACCCAATACCTTCTGCAGGAAGCCAGCCTTTATATTAATGCATGCTTCTTTCCTGTTTGATGAGTTACACAGTTACAGATGTTTACAATGCAAACACCTAATATAACCTTATAAAACGGGGTACAGATGTTAAGTGAGATTAATATATGCAGCATCCCACAAGCATTTCATAAAGTCTAAATACCAAACATGTTTTTATCAATCTAATACCTATTCTAATACTACTAACGCACAGTGAGACAAACTGCTTTGCAGCTATGCATTCATCAGTGTTCAGTTGGGGCCAAGACATGAAGTGATACCTTGTCTGCCAGCCTCCCAGAGTTGATAAAGGTGCAAACAGAAAAATGGATTTGACCCATTGTTTTACAACCTCATTAAAAACTTGTTTCAGAGTAGCAGCCGTGTTAGTCTGTATTCGCAAAAAGAAAAGGAGTACTTGTGGCACCTTAGAGACTAACAGATTTATTAGAGCATAAGCTTTCGTGAGCTACAGCTCACTTCATCGGATGCATTTGGTGGAAAAAACAGAGGAGAGATTTATATACACACACACAGAGAACATGAAACAATGGGTTTATCATACACACTGTAAGGAGAGTGATCACTTAAGATAAGCCATCACCAACAGCAGGGGGGGGAAAGGAGGAAAACCTTCCATGGTGACAAGCAGGTAGGCTAATTCCAGCAGTTAACAAGAATATCAGAGGAACAGTGGGGGGTGGGGTGGGAGGGAGAAATACCATGGGGAAATAGTTTTACTTTGTGTAATGACTCATCCATTCCCAGTCTCTATTCAAGCCTAAGTTAATTGTATCCAGTTTGCAAATTAATTCCAATTCAGCAGTCTCTCGTTGGAGTCTGTTTTTGAAGCTTTTTTGTTGAAGTATAGCCACTCTTAGGTCTGTGATCGAGTGACCAGAGAGATTGAAGTGTTCTCCAACTGGTTTTTGAATGTTATAATTCTTGACGTCTGATTTGTGTCCATTCATTCTTTTACGTAGAGACTGTCCAGTTTGGCCAATGTACATGGCAGAGGGGCATTGCTGGCACATGATTGCATATATCACATTGGTAGATGCGCAGGTGAACGAGCCTCTGATAGTGTGGCTGATGTGATTAGGCCCTATGATGGTATCCCCTGAATAGATATGTGGACAGAGTTGGCAACGGGCTTTGTTGCAAGGATAGGTTCCTGGGTTAGTGGTTCTGTTGTGTGGTGTGTGGTTGCTGGTGAGTATTTGCTTCAGATTGGGGGGCTGTCTGTATGCCACAAGGGGCCACAACAATGGTTCCCGAAACCCACCCAGCAATATTGTTAATCTATCCAACTATACTCTTAACCCAGCGGAAGAATCTGTCCTATCTCGGGGCTTCTCCTTTTGCCCCTCCACCCCCACGAACATGATACAGTTCTGTGGTGACCTAGAATCCTATTTTCGACGTCTCAGACTCAAGGAATATTTCCAACACACCTCTGACCAACATATTAACCCACAGAGACCTTCCTGCCAACACTACAAAAAGAAGGATTCTGGGTGGACTCCTCCTGAAGGTCGAAACAGCAGCCTGGATTTCTACATAGACTGCTTCCGCCGACGTGCACGAGCTGAAATTGTGGAAAAGCAGCATCGCTTACCCCATAACCTCAGCCATGCAGAACACAGTGCCATCCACAGCCTCAGAAACAACTCTGACATCATAATCAAAAAGGCTGACAAAGGAGGTGCTGTCGTCATCATGAATAGGTCAGAGTATGAACAAGAGGCTACTAGGCAGCTCTCCAACACCACTTTCTACAAGCCATTACCCTCTGATCCCACTGAGAGTTACCAAAAGAAACTACAGCATTTGCTCAAGAAACTCCCTGAAAAAGCACAAGAACAAATCCGCACAGACACACCCCTGGAGCCAGGACCTGGGGTATTCTATCTGCTACCCAAGATCCATAAACCTGGAAATCCTGGACGCCCCATCATCTCAGGCATTGGCACCCTGACAGCAGGATTGTCTGGCTATGTAGACTCCCTCCTCAGGCCCTTCGTTACCAGCACTCCCAGCTATCTTCGAGACACCACCGATTTCCTGAGGAAACTACAGTCCATTGGTGATCTTCCTAAAAACCCCATCCTAGCCACTATGGATGTAGAAGCCCTCTACACCAACATTCCACACAAAGATGGACTACAAGCCGTCAGGAACAGTATCCCCGATACTGTCACGGCTAACCTGGTGGCAGAACTTTGTGACTTTGTCCTGACCCATAACTATTTCACATGTGGTGACAATGTATACCTTCAAATCAGCGGCACTGCGATGGGTACCCGCATGGCCCCACAGTATGCCAACATTTTTATGGCTGACTTAGAACAATGCTTCCTCAGCTCTCGTTCCCTAATGCCCCTACTCTACTTGCGCTACATTGATGACATCTTCATCATATGGACCCATGGAAAAGAAGCTCTTGAGGAATTCCACCATGATTTCAACAATTTCCATCCCACCATCAACCTCAGCCTGGACCAGTCCACACAAGAGATCCACTTCCTGGACACTACGGTGCTAATAAGCGATGGTCACATAAACACCACCCTATATCGGAAACCTACTGACCGCTATTCCTACCTACATGCCTCTAGCTTTCATCCAGATCATACCACTCGATCCATTGTCTACAGCCAAGCGCTACGATATAACCGCATTTGCTCCAACCCCTCAGACAGAGACAAACACCTACAAGATCTCTATCATGCATTCCTACAACTACAATACCCACCTGCTGAAGTGAAGAAACAGATTGACAGAGCCAGAAGAGTACCCAGAAGTCACCTACTACAGGACAGGCCCAACAAAGAAAACAACAGAACGCCACTAGCCATCACCTTCAGCCCCCAACTAAAACCCCTCCAACGCATCATCAAGGATCTACAACCTATCCTGAAGAACGAGCCATCGCTCTCTCAGATCTTGGGAGACAGACCAGTCCTTGCTTACAGACAGCCCCCCAATCTGAAGCAAATACTCACCAGCAACCACACACCACACAACAGAACCACTAACCCAGGAACCTATCCTTGCAACAAAGCCCGTTGCCAACTCTGTCCACATATCTATTCAGGGGATACCATCATAGGGCCTAATCACATCAGCCACACTATCAGAGGCTCGTTCACCTGCGCATCTACCAATGTGATATATGCAATCATGTGCCAGCAATGCCCCTCTGCATGTACATTGGCCAAACTGGACAGTCTCTACGTAAAAGAATGAATGGACACAAATCAGACGTCAAGAATTATAACATTCAAAAACCAGTTGGAGAACACTTCAATCTCTCTGGTCACTCGATCACAGACCTAAGAGTGGCTATACTTCAACAAAAAAGCTTCAAAAACAGACTCCAACGAGAGACTGCTGAATTGGAATTAATTTGCAAACTGGATACAATTAACTTAGGCTTGAATAGAGACTGGGAATGGATGAGTCATTACACAAAGTAAAACTATTTCCCCATGGTATTTCTCCCTCCCACCCCACCCCCCACTGTTCCTCTGATATTCTTGTTAACTGCTGGAATTAGCCTACCTGCTTGTCACCATGGAAGGTTTTCCTCCTTTCCCCCCCCTGCTGTTGGTGATGGCTTATCTTAAGTGATCACTCTCCTTACAGTGTGTATGATAAACCCATTGTTTCATGTTCTCTGTGTGTGTGTATATAAATCTCTCCTCTGTTTTTTCCACCAAATGCATCCGATGAAGTGAGCTGTAGCTCACGAAAGCTTATGCTCTAATAAATTTGTTAGTCTCTAAGGTGCCACAAGTACTCCTTTTCTTTTTATTAAAAACTTGCACTTTACTAAGACTTAGTATCTGCACCACATGTTATTAAACATTTTTATTGCAGTAACACTTCGACAAGGAGGCCACCACCCCATTGTGCTCGGTGCTATACAATGATGTATGAGCATATTTATCTTGCAAAATTAAATGAACTAAGTTTCATGAAACTAATTATACCAAAATGACTACTGGAAAAAAAAAACCTTAAAGAAATGAAAGAAGCACAGTCAACATGGACAATGCTATGATATATTAATGAATGAGGAAAATGATGCCATGTCTCCTACAAAAATGAATGTACAAATAGGTCTCAAAGTACAATAGATGTAATACATAATATAAGGGTGATACCAATCAGCAACTACTGTACATGTACATGAGACAGAGTCAATACTACTATACAGAAAATGAGTACATAGAAAAAGATAGCTGACCCATAAATAAACAGATCTGAATACATATTCCACGTTTATCTCAGAAAAAAGATCATTCACATTCAAAGAGATATCAGAATAAAAAAATATACTTGCAGAAACTTTAACTTGGACACAAACCTCCACCAAACAAAAATAAAGAAACCAACAATAAAAGATCATAATGCAAAAAGTTTAGGGAGATGAAAAGAACAGTGAAAAGAAAGTAAATGTATAGAACTGAGAAAGGATATCCAGTCAAAACAAACATTGAGTAGCAGTGGGATAATATATTCATCCCTTCTTAAAAGGGGGTAGGACCCATCATTTACAAGTGGCAAAACCTCTCTTGAAAGGACAACAGCCAATTTACATAAACATTCTGCAGGGCTATTTCCTCATTAATTTTCTTCTGAAATGGTTTTCTTCTTTGTATGTTGAAAACAATGCTTTGTGAAGCTCCATACAGGAGAAAATCAACTATTTAATCCTACCAGTTACTGTACAATTTAATTACCATAACAACTTGATGTAGCCTCCTCTCATGATAGATTTATGATAGCTTGTCTGTGAAACTAGTTTGTGACTGTAACAGCCACAGACTGTAGACTACTACACATCTGAGCAGAGTCTTCACTGCCAATAGCCACATTTTCTCCATTTTCAGAATTCAGAAATCTCATGAAGGAGAGAAAATATCAGATGACAAACAAATGTAAACATTACTTTGATTGCTAACATAATACAAAAACACGAATAAAAAGCTAACATTTACCATCCTAATATATATGGGCAGTATTTCCCTACATTTATAACAGGAACTAACCAAAGTATTTTAGACACAATGATCTGAAACAGCAGTCCCCTGTAGCATTTCAGATACATTTAGAGACCCCTCTCTCCATATCTGAAGTCTAACTTTTAATTAAGGTTAGTGAGTTTTATTTTTCTGCCTATATTTTATTGCAGTTCTTAGTTCTGCAGGAAATGGATGGGACATTGGTGGTTATTATGAAAGAAAGAAAATACCATAACATTCACTAGAACCCACAACAAATTCTCTGGCAAGTGAGAACCTGGCAGCTCCCAGATCCCCTGTTTATTTAGAGAATTGTCTTTTACAAAGATTTTCAAATGTTGGAAACAAGTCGCTGGCCCCAGAACATTTGGTTGGGATTCACTTCTACCAAAGCAGAGAGGCTACTAAAGCAATACAGATTCCCCTGCCCCATCACCTCCACCACCACTGCCCTGTAATTGAAAGTGAGACTTGGTCTGGGTAGAGGGTTCAAAAAATGTTATAGGGTTTTAGCAATCTAATTAATAGTGCTGCACTACAAAATAAAAATTAAGATAGATCTAATGGAACAGCATAGGGGAAAAAACCCGGTTTCTTGGATTTGGATACTTTAAGATCTAAAAGCTTACGTTTAAATGAAATTGTGTGGATTGTGTCATGCTGTCATAGGTTCACAGGGCCACAGGACTAGGGAAAGCTCTAAGCTGCCTTGCTACTTATAACCCCAACCAGGCACCCTCACAACACAGCACCAGCTTGGATGGTCCTCTTAGACCTCTGGCCTTTCCAAGACACCTTCCTCTTCCCTATAAACACAGCAGATCGTCTGTCTTTAAGGGGAACTAAAGACTGTTTAGGATGAAAAAAAAACCCCACTGTTCTGCAGTTTAATTCTGAAGGGTATAGAGAAAGTTTTTTAGTTTAATTTTCCAAAATGTCTACACATTTTTGGGTTCACAACTTAATGTTTTGGGCCTGATATTCAGAGATGGTGAGCACCTATGGCTCCCAATGGAATTAGTGGGAAATGTCAGTGCTCACCACCTCTAAAAATCAGGTCCTGCGGGTCTCAAATTGAGCACCCATAATTAGTGATCATTTTGGAAAATTTAAGCCATAAGCTTTCTGTGCCTGCATTCTACAGCTTAGCTCATTAATGTATGAACAGTTTGTTGAAATCTGCACATCCAAGATGCCAGAGAAGTTTTATTATTATATGGAGCCAGACATTTAAACCACAGTACAATCAAATTAAGCCACTGACAAATTTAGGCTCAAAAACTGATATTTTAAAATAGTTATCTGTTTACAAGTATCTTCTCAATTCTAAATATTCAGAAACACCACACTTCATACAAAACCAGATTCTGCCCTATCATAAGCATACACAACTCATTGGCTTCCACAGAAGTTCTGTTTACCTGTGATAAACATATTTGACATATGATAAATATCAACAGTTTTTGGAGGACCAATCAAAATGGCTCTGGGCTATCTGACCATTTCTTGTTTGCTAGGCAAAAGCATTGGGCTAACAGACAACTTACAGAGCAGTCTTGACATCAGCAAGGATACTAGTGCAAAATGAGAGAGAAGGGGAATAGAATGAAAAATTTTTAATTTCAGCCCTACTAAAAATACTGCAAACAGCATTTGCCAAATAGAAAAATCAAAAGAGGTAAAAAAATGGTATGATTTCAAAGATAGAGAGTATTATGAACAATGAAAAACAATGTAAATTAAACTAAAGTACTCAACGTTTCTTTGAAAAAGTAACAGAAAAACAAATAAAATTCATGAAAACTCATTTACTGGATTAGCCTGTATACTATGTCCCTGTCTGAACATTTCTGAATCCTCTAATACACAAAAGTAAACAGTCTATTGTGAAGAGAAATCCAATGAACTAACACAAACAGTGGATATTTGAAAGGCTATACTACCTGCATACAAGCACTCTAGCCACCTCAAACTTCATTAAAGTCAATTTTCAAAATGTTAATAGCAGTTTTCTTTTGTACACAAGCCACACCCTCCATTTCTATTAAACAGCTAGGATAAAAGGTAAAACAGTATGGTTATGCTACAGGGTGCTTCTGGCTACCAGCAAGCATGTCTTTGATCTTTGGAAAATCATAGACTGTGCTGAAGCTTATGGGTGTGCTATCTACCTTTAATTCAGGAAAATGAGGGAGCAATTAGAAGTCCTTTCTTTAGAGAAAGCTGAAGAAATAGAAGCCACCACACAAAGCCCTGAACCACATGGCGAACTAATTCAGGGGGAAAGGGGTTTTTCCTAGGACTGATTGGAAACTTCAAGGTTGGGGCATCATTTGGTGGAGCAGTGTGCATCAGAAGCAAACTGGACCAGAAAACCAAGGGAAAGCTACTAGAAATCCAGATACCCATGGTAAGCATAGCTCTTGGATGAAGCCAAGAGAGAATTTCTTTTGAGAACAGGGGCTGGCTGAAAAGTAGGCTTAGATTTGTGAGCAAGGAAAACTTCTCGTTTGTTTGTTTCTATACTGTTCAGAGAAACAGGATTTTGTGTACATT
This sequence comes from Dermochelys coriacea, assembly GCF_009764565.3. Taxonomy (NCBI): domain Eukaryota; kingdom Metazoa; phylum Chordata; order Testudines; family Dermochelyidae; genus Dermochelys; species Dermochelys coriacea. Next base: position 108,334,490 of record NC_050071.1, read on the forward strand.
CTTTGTAAATAAAAGATTGCACAAAATAAATATCTGTCTCTCATTTGTTTACTCTAATGGAAACAACCCTGCAAGACCCCAACTACTAGCCAAACACTAAGACAAGGGGCAACAGTATTATGGGTAGTCATATACTGTATGGACATGTTCTGCACAAGTCTACTGAAAACAAGGTAGTTCCAAAAGGTACAGTCAAGTGATGTGCAAAGCCAACTTTAATACAATGTATATTTTGAGTACGTTTTACCAAGAGCACTACTCTTGTTCTCATCTAAACACACACTTCATGCTGTATCTCTTAGCAAGCAGATAGATATTACACCACTCCAAGCTACTATGAGTAACACCACCTGCAAGTTATTTTATTTCCAAGGAAAGAGTACTTAGGAATTATAAGAGACCTGATAAGATGGTGAAATGACTAAAAGTGTTAGAACTGAAATAGACTTTGAACAATTGAAAAAATGGCTTGTTTGAACATTAGAGATAATTAGCAAGGTGCAAATGGAAGCGATATCATACTATGTTGAGAGCAACTAGATTGGAGTTTATTTCCTGTTATTTATTGAGTGTATTATTTTTATCTGTTTTAGAAATATTGTAATACTTACCTAATAGCTGCTGCATCATTCCTTGGATACTACCATAGATGTATTTTCAGTCAAACTGACTAAGTAATTGACAGTAAAAAAAATTTTGCTTATACATGATCTCTTTTGGAAAGACATCTGAAATTTCAAAAGATCAAGTAGGAAGAATAGCATTTGGCTTGCTAAGTTCTTTAGATTTTTATGATAAGATTGACTGGATGTATTTGGAATGGATGGAAGTGAAACACTAAATCAGGAATGTATAACAAGGTATATTCCAAGACCTCAGTGTGACTAGTACAGACTGAATTGGTTTATTATAATCCAGGGACAGTTCATATCATTACATACAAGAATGAAATATTGGCTTATGACTAACTTCAAAAGATTAATGATATTTTCATCGATTCATAGATTCAAAGGTTAGAAGGGACCACTATGACCATCTACTCTGATCTCCTGTGGAACACTGGCCATAGAACTTCCCCAAAATAATTCCTAGAGCATATCTCTTTTAGAAAAGCATCTAATCTTGATTCAAAAATTGTCATTGGTGGAGAATCTACCCTGATGCTTGATAAATTGTTCCAGGAACAGAATATTTTCTGGATGTCTAGCTTCATCTCCCCTTCAGAATGTTAGTTCAGAAGGAAAACCTGATTTACTTAAAAGTAATGTCCATCCTGGAAAGATTTCCATTCAGAACATATATTAAAATGCCTGTGTTTTCCAACAGTTATCATATAGAAACTTAGACTGGACAACAAGGGATGGATCACTTGCCCTGTTCTGTTCATGCCCTCTGAAGCATCTGGCCATCTGAAGCAAGCTGGCCACTGCTAGAAGATAGGATCCTGGGCTAGACAGACCGTTAGCCTGATGCATTATGGCCATTCTTATGTTCTCATAGTGGCATTTGAAGTACCATAGTTTTTTCTTAAGCCAAGTATGAAAACAAACTGTAGCAGCTCAAACACCATTTTGTGGTAGGTTACTCTTGGAAAATATTGATATTATCTCTGTGTAAAGATAAATGTAGTGACTATATTTGTGTGACTATCAAGATTTACTGTTCTTCATGGTAACTATTGACAGACAAAAGAGTTTTCAACAGAAGTAAATGTATTGTTTTCAGCTGAAAGGATATAAAGTGGGGACAAGAGTAAAACTGGACCAAGTAAAGGGCCTGATCCAAACCCATTCAAAGTCAATGGGAACCTTTCCACTGACTTCAGTGGGCTTTGGATCAGGCCTTAAATCCCTGAAGATCTGAATACTTATCAGTGCAGGATGGCAGCTGGAAATGAGTCAAGTCGTTTCTTGCACACAACCTGCCCACAAAGGGGAAAGAAATATATTAATTAAATAGGCTTAGAGACTCTAAATCCTCCTCAATAACTAACTTTTATTCATGGTGAGCATATCTATGAAAGGTGTCTCTGTCACCATAGTATTTGAGTGCCTCACAGTCTTTAAAGTTTTCATCCTTACAACACCAGCCCTGGAAGCTAGTGCACTGCTGTTATCCCCATTTTACAGGCAGAGAACTGAAGCAGAGATATTTAAGTCACCCAGGAAGCCAGTAGCAGTGCAGGGAACTGAATCCAGGTCTCCCAAGTCCCAGGCTAGCACCTTAACTACTGAATCATGCTTATTCTCTACTTTGGCCCCTTATTAATTAGATGTCACTATAAGAGCTTAACTAACTCAGAAGTAATTAATAAACACCTAATTACCTAGCTGACATCTTGAAATGAAAACATTAGGAAGTCAGAACTACTGCACCCTCACAATCACATTTTCTACACTGGTTAATGTGGCATATGCCCATGATTGCTGGCGATGCACTTGGTTACACTAGAAGAGATTTTCAGCATTACAGCAATTACACAGTTGCTGACAATGAAAGAATAAAATCAATACTTTCCAGAAGAAAGGAAAAAATGCCCTTCTCTCAAAGTGCTGTGTCACCTTCCAGGGCTGGAGACTACTACTTCCAGGACAGCACTAGAACTGTTGGGTGTTTTGTTTGTTTGGGGTGGGGCGAGGAATTGTGGAGTGTTTTTTTGTTTGTTTTTTGTTTTGTTTTTTCATGTATAGTAGAGCAACGATTGTGATAACTGGAAGTAAGCAGCATTTACACAGTAGCCCCCAGTTTAAACCTAATCCATATCCCCAAAACTGAGGGTTCCCCCACCCCACTTAGTCCATACCAGTAATAATGTTTATTGTAAGGATTTAAAAAATATCAGTTTCCAAGTAAATGACTTCTGCCTGCCCATATGTCATGTTTCTGCTCAGGAACTCAACTGGTTATTATGAGGCAAACCAGTAACTGCTGCCCCCAGAATCTGTGTTCTGCAATTTGATGACTTCCTCTTCTCATTTAGGTCCATCCTGAAGACTCTCATCATTTGTATTACATCCCATCATAAGAAAAAACAAAAGCACACAAACCAAGTTATTTCCTCCTTTACTACAACCAGGGCTTCCCATCTCATGTATCCTAAAAGTTAGTTTGTAAGCTCTTCACACCAGGGTAGAGCACATGGTTCATGTCTATGAAATAGTGAACAATAAAATAACCATTAAATTTGATTAAACTGTCTAAAGATGAATATTAAGTAGAGTTGGTCAAAAATTGGATTTTCCAATCCTGGGAAAATTGAATGGTTATTTTGACATTTGTTTTCATCCTGAATCAGGATGAAAATTATGAAATATTGTTCTTCACAGAACAGAAAGTTCCAAAAAAAAACTCAATCCAGAAGAGTTACAACATTTCACTTTAGTTTGTTAAACCAAATCAAAAATTTCATTTCTGCTCACTTCGACATTGAATTGTGCCTTCCTTGGCTACGTAAGTGCCTCATAGAAGTTGTATTTCATGTCCCTGTTCTCCTCTATGGGCCAAGCTACCTGCCCAGACTATGTCTTCCATGATGAAACAGAGGGAGATAATATGGGAGATGCTGGCTCATAAAGGAAAATGGGGAAATGAGGCACTCAAATTACGATTCCCATGAGGCACTATGGCAGCTCAGGCAGATAGGATTAAGTCAAATTGACATGAAACAAAATATTTTATTTGATCTGACTCAACCTGAAAAAATATTTTAATTTTCCTTGTGTTAAAAAAAAATCAGTACATTTCTGCAAAATCAAAACTTTCCTGCAGAATATTTTGAACAATTTTTCAACAAAATAAAATAGAAAATTCCTGACCAGCTGTAGTAGTGAGTAATTGGACCTTCCCCTACTTCATTTCTATTCTACTAAGACCAGAACAATCCACAATATTGTATACTGAGCTCGAGCAGAAGAAATCCAGACATTTTGAGCAGATGAATGTCAATCACTTGTCCCCACTCTGTTGTATAGATGCAATCATGGCAGACTCCTATAACTGAGACTTCTTGTGTTCCAGAAGAGGCAGAAAAATCACCTGACTGGGACAAATTAAGGTGACTCAACTGTAAAGAAAAGAGGATGTTCTCTGTCTCCTCATGTTGACTGTTTTGACACAAACTGAAGCCCTGATGAGGGCAGAAAGAGAAGGAACTTGTGTTTCTAATCCAAGAGACAGGGAGTTAGTTAATTTAAACCCTGTAAAAAAAGCTGTTTTATGTTCTGACATTAAACAATGTAAGAGCAATTTAAAACCTGGAGGCAAATTCACTATTGGTGAAAGCAGCTGCCTTCCGTGATGTTGTCTCTGTATATGAAGCAGTGAACTTGGCCTGTTATTACTCTTCGAACACTACGGCTGTCAAACAATGCATCCAAGTAATTTTTGGTTTTGTCTAACTATGGGCAAACCAATCATTTGTACCCAATATTCCCTCTGTCCTCCAAACTGAATTTCCCTCCCCAGCCTTCACATGGCTTTGATGCACCTTGATAGCAGCCTCAATACACATTTTATGCCAAGGAGCAATTTGCAGGCACAACACTAAACATTTCACAGCATCTCTAGTTATTCATGTGCTATTTATTTATTTATTTATTTTTGGCAGCTTTTCAAAATATCATAGAAGTGTTGCTTGTCACAGTAACAAGTATGTTCATGCATTTGCCTTTTCTGTGAAAATAATTTTACCACAAAAGAGCCATTCCAAGGTCTGTCAGCAACAATGCAACTTCAAATCCTGTGTGTTAGCTTTTAATGGCACTAATCATAAAGTGATAAGTAATTAAAGTTACCTTGATATATAAAAAATGTAAAGAATCTCAGGTAATACAAAAGAGTAAGTGATTGAGAACTCTTATATTGTCCCTAGATGTTGCATATTGCATCTAAATGTATATCCCCACCCTTAACCCACATCCCCATGGACTGGAAGAAGAATGAGATCCATATTAAAATGTTATACAAAATGTGAAGCTGGATCAAGACCTATCTCGCTTTACAGTAGAAGAAGAGCCAACATGTACTTTTAGTCTGGATAATATTGGTATGAAAGGAGGTCTCCATGACAGTACACTGTGCATGTGCCTCACTCTGCCGCTGCATCCACTTCAGCTAAATTCACAAACTGCACTCTGCAAACTGGGGGCCACTGCACTCTTAAAGCCACAAGTCATAGAATTACTCCTGACAGTAGAGTACATAGAAAGCAGTACACATACATTCTGGTAGCTACAGACACCACCAAACCCAACGTTTGTAAATGCAAAGGATACTTATTATTGGGGAAACTCATTCTTCAAACAGTGCAATTCCAGAAGTGCGCATGGCGGGAGGGTTTACTTTCAGATCAAACATGCATAAAATAATGGTCTCTCAAGACCTTCTAAAAATTGTTTTCTGAAGTAATAGGATTATTTAATTCTGCTAGTAGCCAGTTAATAATACTCCTACTGGCAATCAAGTGTAGCATTCAGTTTCCAGCACTTTTAATTACTTCAGTAAGCACATCATTGCTTACTGTTTTTTGGGTTTTTTTTTTTTTGGTAAACCACATTTTCTCTTTTGGTTCCTACTAGTTGAAAGTCTTACTCCATGGTAAGCTTGAACTTTTTACACCACTGAAATCAGACATCTCAACAAGCTTTTGGAAAACTTCTACTTTTTTACTCTTTAAAAAAAAAATCTCACCCAACTTGTCAAAGCTCTGTTTTGTTATTGACTTGAAAGTATCCTGATATTTTGGCCCTTACAAAATTGAAACAATACTAAACATATTTTGAGAATCTCCTACATTAATACTGCTGCTCTTGTTTCCCATACATGCTCATCCACATTATGAGCCACCATTCCTTGCACTGTAGAGGACTGTGCTTTTCATCATCCATAGGTATCAGCTGGTTTCAGTCCAAGTGACCAATCTGGATTGCATTCTGCAAGCTAATACTCTTTCCACATTTTCACCTTGTCTCAGTTTGCAGTTTCTTCCACCACCTCTTTTCCATACTAGTAAGAGTAAAAAAATATAGACGCAAAATGTAAAAGTTCCTTCTATTCAGGGATGTCACTTTCCAGAAGGGGAAACTGAGGAAGCAGTACGGAGAAGTTAAGTGCCTTGCAATAACATCACAGAGGTAGTCAGTGGCAAAACTGGAAATAGATTCCTAGACCCTTACTCTAAGAACTAGACACCAGGGACTCAGTAAATGCTTTGTTTACTTCACATTAACTAGAATTGATTTATGTGTACAACAAATAATTCATCTGAGTTGCTTGAACTAAAACAGTTTCAACATCAAAGGCAGAATTTGAAGCAAGATTCCCCTTGATGTTTCTGCCTCAACATTTTTTTTAGAAGAAGAAAAATAGCATGATCCCTAATTTGAAATGTCAAAAGTTTTAGTTTGGATGAAACACTGGAAAATTGTGGGGAAAAAGCATTTTGTGGAAGTTATTGGTTTTTAAAAAAGGCCATATTTCAATAAAAAAAATAAGAATGAAAAAATTCCAGCCAGGTATAGCTTAAAGAATTTCTCAGCCACAAACCTGGATATTTACAAAGGTTTGGTTTAATCAAATACAGGTTTACACAATTATCAAGAACTATTAGTATTTAGCTTTCATATTGTTGCATGGTCTTGTAATACTAAAGATTCCTGTTTTAGAAACAGTTGTGGCCAGATACCACAGTGATGAAAGTGATATAAATAACTCGTTGGCCAAGATTGGATAATATGGTTTCCTGAATGGTCTCCATGCAGGAGACCCGTATGTCGAATATTATATCCAATGCGGGCAGTCTAAAGTCTTTTGTATACAGGTTATTCTCAGACCCTTTTCTCACTAAGTCCATTTCCTTTTTCTATCGGCCACTTTTATTATATTTGCTTTCCTGCAGAAGCAGCAATGAAAATTCATTGTTATGCTGTAATTGGTCAGTGAGCGATGCTGAAATGGGAAGTATGCTGCTTCTCCTCACTCAGCAATGGAGAAAGAGAATCATCCTTGAGATGCTCACAGCCCAAAGACAGCTCTGCAACCCATAGCTTTTACAGCTTCAATATTTCTACTGGGCCATCAGCTCAGCCCTAGACAGTTTAAAACACAAGTGAACTCAAAATGAGCAATCACGCCATTGGATTCCACTGTGGGTTGTAATACATTGTGTTTTACTTGAGCAATTACAATTAAATAATTTTGTGATGAAAATCTTATTCAGAGGCTCCACAGGAACAAAAACAGCAGCATAATTCAATTTAATTTCTTACTAAAGATCCATTGTTGATCCGTGTTTTTCATATCCAGGACTTTTACCCATGTGTCTTGTAAGAAGCAAAGGACATTTCTCTAAACTCATTAAGTTCATAATAAAGACCAGAAGGAATACTGTCTTCATTTTTCAAAAGATGACATATGGTGTGTTCCACTGGACTGTCAGAAGTAATCTCAGATAACTTTACTCTAAAAGCTTTCTAATAATGTAAAAGCTAAATTTATTTTTATACTAACCATTAGGAGTGTACATGCTGTCTAGACTTCCAGCAAACAAACAAACAAAAACAAACACCCAACATTTCACACAGCATATCTTTCATCTGAAAGTCTCAAAGCATTATGCATGTGCCAAGCTTCACACAATCCTTGTAAGGAAGGGAAGTCGTATTAAACCTATTTTAGGGCTGGGGAAACTGAAGCACAGAGTAGTTAAGTGACATGCCCAAAGTATCAGGGCAAGTTGATGACACAGTTGTGATTAGAACCCAGGAGGCTGATTTCCCAGTTCCCCCTCTCACAACCAGAACATGCAATCTCCATCTGTCAGAGCAGCATTTTCTACAAAGGTTGGCTGATACTTTCCATTATAAACCCCAGTTTTCAATTTCTTCTACCTTTGCCAAACTTTACCCATGAGGGCTGAAATTTACCACACTTGCTCTATGCCATGTGCTGAATTCTTCTGGAAAGTTTCAACAAAAATGTTCAGTCAATTCCAAAAACAATGTTAGGAAGATATAAGTAGTTTGCATAGTGGAAGGGTAAGAAGATAGCTTTTCCTGGCCCTATGAAAGTCCACCCAAATTTGGCCAGTAATAAGCCTTTTAAAGTTGATATTTGAACATTCTCAGTAGACTTGGCAGAGGATTTTTACTAACTTCTCTTTAATATTCCATTTGCAATAAGATAGTTTCCCAGTTCTGCTAGCCTAAAACTAGGAGTTCTAGACTAGGACCCAAGAGAAGACTTAGTTCAGGTCCATTCATTCATGATAAGATTTCTATGCATTTCACAAGTCTTGTTATTGAGCAAAGCCTCAAACCAACCTTACAATAAATGCAGAAACAGATTTCACTTTGCAATTCAAAGATAGCTCCATCCCTCTTGAAGGCTTCATACTGTCCCATTCCTTACAGCTACAACAGAGAGACAGTGGGAAAGGAAGGGTAGTCTAGTGATTAGGGAACTAGTCTGGGATTCAGAAAACCTGGGTTCAATTCCACTCTTCAAAGACTTCCTGTGACCTTGGACAAGTCGCTGGCCTCACTGTGCCTCAGTTCCCCATCTTTAAAATGGGACAATAGCACTTTCCTATCTCATGAGGATGTTGTGAGGATAAATACATTAAAAATTCTAAAGTGTTTAGATACTACAGCAAAGGGGGTCAGATAAGTATATAAGACCTGAGATCACTATGGTAATAAGAGGTAAAATCTTTCACTGAAGTGTACAATACATAGCTGTTACCTGCAACTCTCCAACTCATGTATTATACTTAAGATTGAGATTCCTTACACAAGCTGCTGCCCTAGTCTTCACAGGACACTTCTGTCCACACCTTGAGCTCACAAATTGGCAGAAGAGGGGTAGACTTCATAAACTTTCCTTTAAGCAACACTCCTTAGTGCTGGAAGGACAGGCTGCATAAAATTTACCCAAATGACAATGGTTTTTCTGAAAAGCAAGATTAATTAGTGAAAATAGAAACAGTTTGAACAACAAATTTAGATTTTAGGATGAAGTTGTATCAACATTTTCTTCGGGGGTACCATTAGAAGATAATGTAAATGTATCTCTACTCCCCTGTCCCTCCACCTACCACCCACATGATTGTTCACAATCGAGCTGGAAGAGCATATTGAGTAGAGTCTGGCAGGGATCTGTCCGGGGTTCAGTTCTATTCAATCTCTTCATAAATTACTTGGATAATGACATAGAAAGTATGCAGATGATACCAAGCTGCAAGGGGTTGCAAGTGCTTTGGAGGACAGGATTAAAATTCTTAATGATCTTGATTAATTGGATAAATTGTCTAAATTACACAGACAAAATTCAATAAGGATGAATGAAAAGTACTACACTTAGGAAGGAATAATCAATTGCATAAATACAAAATGGGAAATGACTGCCTAGGAAGGAGTACTGCAGAAAAGAATCTGGGGGTTACAGAGGATCACATACTAAATATGGGTCAACAATGTAATACTGGTGCAAAAGACATGAACATCATTCTGGGATATATTAGCGGAAGTATTGTAAGCAAGACATGAGAAGTAATTCTTCCACTCTACTCAGCACAGAGAAGGCCTCAGCTGGAGTATTGTGTCCAATTCTGAGCACCACAAATCAGGAAAGATGTGGACAAAATGGAGAAAGTCCAGAGAAGAGCAACAAAAATGATGAAGGGCTAGAAAACATTAACTATGAGGAAAGACTGAAAAAACTGGGTGTGTTTAGTCTGGAGAAGATTGAGGGGGGACATGATAATCTTCCAATACATAAATAAGCTGTTGTAAAGAGGAGGATGATAAATTGTTCTGTTTAACCACCGAGACGGACAAGAAGTAACGGGTTTAAATTGCAGGATGGGAGATTTATAGATACTAAAGTCAGAAGGGACCATTCTGATCATCTAGTCCGACCTCCTGCACAGCGCAGGCCACAGAATGTCACCCACCCACTCCTATGAAAAACCTCACCCATGTCTGAGCTATTGAAGTCCTTAAATCATGGTTCAAAACTTCAAGGAGCAAAGAAGCTTCCTTCCAGTCAACCATGCCCCATGCTACAGAGGAAGGCAAAAAAACCTCCAGGGCCTCTCCAATCTGCCCTGGAGGAAAATTCCTTCCCGACCCCAAATATGGCAATCATATTTGTGTTATTTATGTTAAACATTAGGAAAACTTCCTAACTATAAGGGACAAAATACCTTTTTTGAACAGGTTTTTAAAAACAGGTTAGACAAACACCTCTCAGGGATGGTCTAGACCAGGGATCTCAAATTCAAATCGTGATGAGGGCCACATGAGGACTAGTACATTGGCCTGAGGGCTGCATCACTGACACCATTTCATATAAAGATACAAAAGCACCCCCACCACTGCCCCTGGCCCCGTCCCCACTCCACCCCTTCCATAAGGCCCCACCCCTGCCCGGCCTCTTCCCCCCCCTTCCCTGCCCCCATTCCAGCCCTTCCCCAGAGTCCCCACCCCAACTCCACCCCCTCCATGCCCCTATTCCAACCCCTTCCTCAAATCCCTGCCCCTGTCCTGCCTCCTCCCCTGAGCCCGCAGCTCCCCTCCCTTCTGGAAAGCGCCTAGAAGTAGACAGAGGAGCAGGGACTCAGCACGTCATGGGGAGGAGGGGTGGCAGGTATGGGAAGCTTGGCGGCCACAGGAAATAACTCCAGGGGGGGGGCAGGGAACTTGGCAGGTCTCAGTAAATAACTCCCCGGGCTGCCTGCAGCCCACAGGCTGCATGTTTGAGACCCCTGGTCTAGACCAGGGGTTCTCAAACTTTTTTTTTCCACGGACCACTTGAAAATTGCTGAGGGTCTCAGCAGACCACTTAATGATCTTTCCAAATGTTGTTTGTACCATTAGCTAACTATTGTAAAGCGCTTTGGATAAAAGTGCTATATAAAAAAAATTAACTTTTTTGATTCTACAAATAAAAGCACACAACTCATTTTAATATCAGTCATCTTACCTTTCTAATGTGATGGATGTGCCCTCTCTCCCCCACCACAGTAGCCCCCGAGCTGGGCTGGGAAGGAAGGGGGTCTCCCCTGCCACGGCAGGCCCTGAGCTGGGGCTGGGAAGAAGCTGGGGTATCTCCCCCGCCACAGCAGCCACAGAGCTGAGGCTCAGAAGGAGGGCCATCTCTCCGCAGCAGCCACTGGGGCTGGGGAAAGATGCCTCTTTCTCTGGCCACTGCAGCCTTGCATGTCCCAAATTCCCACTGCTCCCTTTTCTCACCCCACTGCCCTTTCCCACTTATCCCTTATTCCCCACAAGGACACCACCTCACCTTACATGTGTGTCTTCTCCAGGGTCCAGACACCTAATTAGTGGAGCCACGCCTGTGTGGCTTCACTAATTAGGTTGTGGCCCTTTATTCTATTCATGTGTGGCTGCACAGGCATGCACCTTAGAGGGAACTATTTGTGGACCACCTGAATGGAGCTCACGGACCACTACTGGTCCGCAGACCACAGTTTGAGAACCTCTGGCTAGATAACACTGAGTCCTGCCTCAGTGCAAGAGACTGGACTAGATGACCTATCGAAGTCCCTTTCAGTCCTATGTTATACATATAAAATTATGGGGTCTAAATTAGCTGTTGCCACTCAAGAAAGAGATCTTGGCGTCATTGTGGATAGTTCTCTGAAAACGCGCTCTCAACGTGCAGCAGCAGTCAAAAAAGTGAACAAAATTCTGGGAATAATTAAGAAAGGGATAGATAATAGGACAGAAAATATCATGTTGCCGCTATATAAATCCATGGTACGCCCACATCTTAAATACTGTGTGCAGATGTGGTCGCCCCATCTCAAAAAAGATATATTGGAATTGGAAAAGGTTCAGAAAAGGGCAACAGAAATGATTAGGGGTATGGAACGGCTTCCGTATGAGGCGAGATAAATAAGACTGGGACTTTTCAGCTTGGAAAAGAGATGGCTAAGGGGAGATATGATTGAGGTCCATAAAATCATGACTAGTGTAGAGAAAGTAGGTAAGGAAGTGTTGTTTACTACTTGTTTACATAACACAAGAACTAGGGGTCACCAAATGAAAGTAATAGGCAGCAGGTTTAAAACAAATAAAAGGAAGCATTTCTTCACCCAATGCACAGTCAACCTGTGGAACTCCTTGCCATAGGATGTTGAGAAGGCCAAGACCATAACAGGGTTCAAAAAAGAACTAGATAAATTCATGGAGGATAGGTCAATCAATGGCTATTAGCCAGGATGGGCAGGAATGGTGTCCCTAGCCTCTGTTTGCTAGAAGCTGGGAATGAGTGACAGGAGATGGATCACTTGATGATGAGCTGTTCTGTTCATTCCCTCTGGGGCACCTGACACTGGCCACTGTCGGAAGACAGAATACTGGGCTAGATGGACCTTTTGTCTGACCCAGTAGGGCCGTTCTTATGCTCTATGATTACCTTTGGGAGAGTCTATTGTTCTTGGCTATAGGTGCTAACTCATACTCCCATGTAGATGTAACCAGACTCTATCTTAACTATATCACAGAGGTAGCATGGGTTTGCTCTTTTTAAGTCCCTCTTATCAATTTTGCCTTGCTATGAAACAAATTGACAGACCCCAGCCCCTCTATCACAACAGGTAATGACATGCATTTCATAGACCTTTCTAAATCAATTGAACATGACCCTCACAGTTAACTTCACCATTGCAAAGTGTCCCTAAATGGCTCAAACAGCAACTACATCAATCCACACATTTCTGACATTGAAAACTTCACCCATATTTGATTCCCTCATTTTTGGGTGCTTAAATAATAATGAACCCAGGACTACATAACAGAAGAGAATTAAAGGTGGTCCCTGGGCTGAGGAACTCACAAAGTAAAAAAACAGAAGTGATTCAAGTTCCTTCAAGATTATAATATAGAAATGAAAAAACAAAACAAAAAAATTCATTGACAGCTTGTCACCTGCATGAAAGAGAAGCTAAAGCAAAGACAGATGAATGCTTCCTATCCCGCACAAATGAAAATCATGCAGCCATTTTCATCACAAATATTCTTATGAAGCTTTTTTCAAAAATCCTTCGATATAAAAATGATATGTAATGGTGAGTAATGGAAAGAAATTCTAGTTTTAGCCTCACAAAGTGATTTTTTAAAATTATTCTGTAGGAATTAATAGTGGCCAAACAATAAATGTTTGGTAGGATGGTTTAAAGTTCTATATAGATGGAATTCCCTATTAAATTCTGCAAATCTATTCTGAAAGGAAAAAAAAGACATTATTAGTATCACCACCCCATTTATCTGAAGCTTTCTCACCAGCACATTATATGTTAATAGCTGTGTAACGGCACTGGCACCCACCTCTTTGACTAATATGTGCCTTCTATCACTCAGTTTTGAATGGGGCAGCACTCACTTCTCATGGGCGCCTTCTTTCCAATCAAGCATGAGTCTGCTTTTCTTTCAGTTCTTACAGTGGAGTGGCACCCACCTCTCATGAGCGCCCCCTATCCCCAGCCAGTGGTTCTTTTGGCAGGTCTTCAGCAACTCAGCCCTCTGGCTGAATCACATACACCATCCCCCCTTCCAGAGTATACAGACTCTAGTTCTTTCTCCCAGCCCTGGTATGGGACCACAGCACCAAGGCTTCCTCCCCGGAGGCACTGCCTTCTTTAACAGCCCAACAGGGGCCCATCTCAGTACAGCTGGTTGGTTGGTGTCCTTTCAGCAGCCCTTGCCTGGGCTCTGCCTTCAACCAAACCATCAGAACCCATCATGGTACCCTCACCTGGTCGGGCTAGGTTCTGAGTTTAGTCCCATGGGCTCAGCCTGCCTGTACTGTCCATGGTTCTGCTGCTCTTTCAGCCAGTCAGGCACCCAGTCATCCCTTTTCAAGTTCCAGGAAGCAATTGACTGCTCTGCCTCTGCTACTTCTTTTTATATGGCCCTTCTGGCCCCTCATTGGCTGCTCCCTTGCAGCCCCTCTGATTGGCTGTCTGGAGGACTTTTCCTCTGCTCTTTTCTGGGGATGGGTGAGGTAGGACTGGGAGACCTTCAGCGGGGGCCTCTGGACCTAATCCACCCCGTCACACAGTGACATAGTCCTCACTTCAAAATAGAGTTACCAGGTCACAGACTGGAGGAGATTGCTCTGCACTGACCAGGATGATATAAAAGGTATTTTCTATCTGTAACTTCTGATATTATAATTTTATAGTAAGACTTTGTCTGCAATAGGAGAGTTTTGCCAATGTAACTATACTAGTTCCCCAACCAGCATAAGCTGCACTAGTTAAGCACTTTTATAACAATATAATTGTCTACACTAGGTCTTTTCTGGCATAGTTATGTTTGCAAAACTTTCCAGTATATAATTGCCTTAAGTAATATTTTCTAACCCAGGAGAAAGGAAGTTCTTAAACCATCATTTTTGTAGTTGGTTCACACAAGACTTGAGAGCTCATTTTCAAGCAAACTATAGATCTTTTCTTCCAAGCGGAAACGAGATGTCACAATAGCAGCTCCATGTGGGTCAGAGGGGCAGTGATGGAAAATAAAATAATACCAGGTACTGTTTGTATTGTGAAGGGAATCAGTAAAATGGGCCCTAGTTAGGCCAAAATGGGGCTACCCCCCTTCCACAGACCCACAACTGTTCCTCCCCAGAAATTGCAGGGAAGAGTCACCCAGAGACTGAAGCCAGCAAAGCAGCTGCAGAAGCAGTGTTAAATGGACGCTAAACTACAATGATAATATTTTCTGTAGTTTGACAGGATTCTTTCCCCTCCCGAATGGTGATTGGCTGTTTGCTCCATCCACTTCCTGCCCCAACTCACAGTATCTTCATCTCAGCCTTATTCCATTGCTACCCCTCATACCGTCTTCCTTCCCTTATCCTGCCATTTAGCTAATCCCATTCTTACTAAACCTCAACCTCCAAGAAATCGCTATGCTAATGTGACATTTGCTGCCATGACATTGTTCACTTTGCTTGTGTCTTCACTCTCTTTTTCACTACCCATTTTCTGTCTTGTCTATTCAGATTCTAAGCTTTTGGGGGCAGACTCTGTCTATGACTTGGTACAGTTCCTGTCACAAGGGGGCCTCAATCATAACTCTCTCTCTCTCACACACACACACACACACACACACAAGCATATCATGATCAATAATAATAAAAGATAGATAATACTTCCTGACATTGTGCTGGACATGCCACTTCAAATATAAATGCTTTCCTAATATAATGTACCAGAGTGCATGCAAATTCAGAATGTAATGTATTTCATTCCTCTATTCTTCAGAACAGATGGAGACATCACCAAGTCCCCTGAAATCAAAGTGCATTTGGGGACAGGTAAAAAATAGAATGTCCAATCTGAATCCCTACAAATTTTGGTTGTTAGATATAGCATAGTCATCTCTGGGCCGGCTTTAGAACTAAATCTGTACATATACTATGAAAATCTGTTAATTCTTTTTGAGATTTTTCACCATTTGGGCTATAATAATTTAAAATAATCTTGAAAGGTTTAAACACCATTGACTCTGATGCTGAATCTAATCCTGATTGGGTCTCAAATCCCATAAACCTAATCCAGGTCTGAATATAAATTCTCCAGACCATATATCATCCAGTTTTATATATAAAAGAGTGATAGTTTACATTAATGACCTACAATGTTGCAAAAACAGTACGAAAAGTTTCAGTTCAGAAGCCACACTTTAATTATGATTTCTAATACCATTTTGTCTAATTGTTTTGTCATGTTTCTTCAAGAAAAGAATGACTATGAAAGAGCTTCTTTTTAGGAAAGCCAGGAAGAAACTGACAGAGAACTGATGTTTTAATCTATGTAAATCTAAAATTCAGAAAGTGATATGGAAATGTTGTGATAATTAAGGTGGTAAAGAGCATTAATTTAATCTGACAGTGTCTAAACTGCTCATAATGAGACAGGCAATCCAATCTGTCAAGATTATCTGTAAATAAATAAATCAGGACTGATATTTCAGAAGTAGTGGTCTAATTCACTGTTAATTGTAAAACCTACAGAAAATACAGAAGGTCCCTTTAACAACTTCAAACATTCAGGTGATTATTTATAGTGGCAATTATTTAGAGAAACAGTGAAAGCTGCGATTTAGCACATTAGGAATATCAGTGGAGAGTTCATACTTCTTCAAATATTATTCCCTTCAAAAAAAAGACCACAATGTTCAAAGAACATTAAGTGTGCATGTTTAATATTATTTCAGGAAATTACATAGTTAAAGTTGTATGTGAAACCTTAACTCTGTCCCCATGTGTGGGAAATGATAAAGCCTTTAGTTACATAACCACATGATGTCTTTCAAATACAATACAACATACATTTTTCTACAATCTTATATCAGCATGTGTATCTTTTTATAAAGTTTGTTTATATAATTAAAGTAATTTCATAATGAATGGGCACAAGTGGGGTAGATAAGGTTGCATGTGCAGTCTTAACATAGGCTAAGAGTATTAAGGAAAGTATCAAGTAGTGCCTAAATTATTTTGTGTGGAGTTTACTAGGTGGTGTTTGGGGTTTTTTAAGAAATAAGGGGAGAAAATATTAAAGAGGGACTTCAATCTCCACAACTTCAAAGATTCAATGATAATAATGAAGATGATTATCTGCAATAACCCACGCAAATTTATTTTAGTAAAACATTAATAGTAAAAAGGTAATTTGGGCATCATATCTAAGAATGACATTGGTTACAATATTTTAACCTACCCAAAGGACAATATACTCCAAAGAACGAAGGTATTAAAGATCCTCAAACCAGTTTGCTCCCAGTCTTCTGAAACAGTTTACGTCTTGGAAAGTTAAGAGAGAATTAGATAGTATTGCTTTCTTCCCTCATTTAAATAAACAGGATTTTAGGTGTCACATCAAGGTATGCATACATTGTTTAAAAGCATTGGTCCACTATAGTACTTCTCTCTGTAGACAGCTTATTTACTCCATCAGTCTAAATACTGCAAGCCATCCAACTTGGACAATCTGATTCATTGGTATAAAAATCATGCTGCTGCTACTAAACCTTATAAGGAAAGGCATGGATTTATCAGTAATTCAACATTTCAGGCAGGATTTGGGTATTTCACTGGAATTTTTGCCCCATACATCATATATATTATTTGTGCTTTATCAGGAAACATATTATTGTCACCTTCTAAAACATTAATAGAAAAATTGTTACCTGTAATGCATTTCAAAAATCAGTAAAGTGCATGGAGGTAAAGTGGATATAACCAGTCCTGTCAAGTCTTTAGATAGCCAGGTTATAGTCTTCTCTGTCCCTAGAGCAATAAACCCTGTCAGACTGACTCCAAAGGGTCTCACAACCCTCACACTACAGAAATATACATAATAGGAAATATATAAGGCTCCAATCTTGCAAAGAGCTCCATGCAAGTGGACTCGTACACCGACAAAAAAGTGAGAAGGATGGTGGGATTCGAGTCTTCAATCTTCTTATCATATGCACAATGTGCCTCAAGTAACACGTGACCAGGATTCATCCCCAAATTTGGTCCGCTGGTTGGATTATTAGCTTCCGCAGCGTGGGCTGGGTACTGATGGGGAGCGCAACATGAACATTGATCTTTAGCAAAAAGGAAGAACTACAAATAAACTCTTTAAAAACATGAGAAATCAAGATTTTCCAGCTCTAGCTGTGAAGACAAATACCAGTACAAAGCCACTTAGAGCTTAGAAAAGTATATTAACCCAGTTATATTGCTCAGAGGTGTGAAAAATCCACATTCCTGAGAGATGTAGTTAAGCCAACCTAAGTACTAAATAATTACCCAACCTCATATAGACAGCACCAAGTTGATGGAAGAATTTTAGTGCTTCTTGAGTAGGTGTATTTAGTACAGCAATGGGAAAACCCATCCCAGTGCTGTAGTGTCTACATTGAAGCACTACAACAGCACAGTTGCTGCCACTGTAATGTTTTAAGTGTAGACTTAGGCTTGGTCCACACTAGGAAATTAGGTCGGAATAACTACGTTGCTCAGGTATATGAAAAATCCACACCCCTGGGAGATGCAGTTAAACCAACCCCCGGTGCAGACAGTGCTAGGTCGACGAGAGAATAAGCCTGTTGATTTAGCTAGCACCTCTTGGGAAGGTGGATTACCTACTTCACTGAAGCAGTGCAGCTGCATGGCTGCAGCATTTTAAATGTGGACAAGCCCATAGCCTTACTTATACACACACACACACCCTCCACAAAAATTTCAGACATAGCACCTGTTAGGCACAAAAGTAGTGAGCACTGATAATTGCATATTAAGTCAAAAGAGAGCTGCTGTTGCTCATTATCTCTGAAAAATCATCTGATCATTTATATGGGAGTTAAAAATGCATGAAAATATATGTTTTTACTAAATAATTTGGATATTTTCTATACTTTGTGTACACAGTATGATGAAAGGCTGTAAATCTGAAAAAAAATCCTTGATCAAAGTAAATACTACGTGTGAAGAATGTGGGAGATCTCTTTTATTACTTGTGTTAGTCTGTATTCGCAAAAAGAAAAGGAGTACTTGTGGCACCTTAGAGACTAACAAATTTATTAGAGCATAAGCTTTCGTGAGCTACAGCTCACTTCATCGGATGCATTTGGTGGAAAAAACAGAGGAGAGATTTATATACACACACACAGAGAACATGAAACAATGGGTTTATCATACACACTGTAAGGAGAGTGATCACTTAAGATAAGCCATCACCAACAGCAGGGGGGGGAAGGAGGAAAACCTTTCATGGTGACAAGCAGGTAGGCTAATTCCAGCAGTTAACAAGAATATCAGAGGAACAGTGGGGGGTGGGGTGGGAGGGAGAAATACCATGGGGAAATAGTTTTACTTTGTGTAATGACTCATCCATTCCCAGTCTCTATTCAAGCCTAAGTTAATTGTATCCAGTTTGCAAATTAATTCCAATTCAGCAGTCTCTCGTTGGAGTCTGTTTTTGAAGCTTTTTTGTTGAAGTATAGCCACTCTTAGGTCTGTGATCGAGTGACCAGAGAGATTGAAGTGTTCTCCAACTGGTTTTTGAATGTTATAATTCTTGACGTCTGATTTGTGTCCATTCATTCTTTTACGTAGAGACTGTCCAGTTTGGCCAATGTACATGGCAGAGGGGCATTGCTGGCACATGATGGCATATATCACATTGGTAGATGCACAGGTGAACGAGCCTCTGATAGTGTGGCTGATGTGATTAGGCCCTATGATGGTATCCCCTGAATAGATATGTGGACAGAGTTGGCAACGGGCTTTGTTGCAAGGATAGGTTCCTGGGTTAGTGGTTCTGTTGTGTGGTGTGTGGTTGCTGGTGAGTATTTGCTTCAGATTGGGGGGCTGTCTGTAAGCAAGGACTGGTCTGTCTCCCAAGATCTGAGAGAGCGATGGCTCGTCCTTCAGGATAGGTTGTAGATCCTTGATGATGCGTTGGAGGGGTTTTAGTTGGGGGCTGAAGGTGATGGCTAGTGGCGTTCTGTTGTTTTCTTTGTTGGGCCTGTCCTGTAGTAGGTGACTTCTGGGTACTCTTCTGGCTCTGTCAATCTGTTTCTTCACTTCAGCAGGTGGGTACTGTAGTTGTAGGAATGCATGATAGAGATCTTGTAGGTGTTTGTCTCTGTCTGAGGGGTTGGAGCAAATGCGGTTATATCGTAGCGCTTGGCTGTAGACAATGGATCGAGTGGTATGATCTGGATGAAAGCTAGAGGCATGTAGGTAGGAATAGCGGTCAGTAGGTTTCCGATATAGGGTGGTGTTTATGTGACCATCGCTTATTAGCACCGTAGTGTCCAGGAAGTGGATCTCTTCTGTGGACTGGTCCAGGCTGAGGTTGATGGTCGGATGGAAATTGTTGAAATCATGGTGGAATTCCTCAAGAGCTTCTTTTCCATGGGTCCAGATGATGAAGATGTCATCAATGTAGCGCAAGTAGAGTAGGGGCATTAGGGAACGAGAGCTGAGGAAGCGTTGTTCTAAGTCAGCCATAAAAATGTTGGCATACTGTGGGGCCATGCGGGTACCCATCGCAGTGCCGCTGATTTGAAGGTATACATTGTCACCAAATGTGAAATAGTTATGGGTCAGGACAAAGTCACAAAGTTCTGCCACCAGGTTAGCCGTGACAGTATCGGGGATACTGTTCCTGACGGCTTGTAGTCCATCTTTGTGTGGAATGTTGGTGTAGAGGGCTTCTACATCCATAGTGGCTAGGATGGTGTTTTTAGGAAGATCACCAATGGACTGTAGTTTCCTCAGGAAATCGGTGGTGTCTCGAAGATAGCTGGGAGTGCTGGTAACGAAGGGCCTGAGGAGGGAGTCTACATAGCCAGACAATCCTGCTGTCAGGGTGCCAATGCCAAACTTCCTCGTGGCTGGACTTTACAAAAACTAGACAAGCCATTTACAAAACACACTTTGATTCTCTACAAAAGAAAAAGGACACTAAGCTATCTAAACTACTATATGCCACAAGGGGCCACAACAATGGTTCCCGTAACCCACCCAGCAATATTGTTAATCTATCCAACTATACTCTTAGCCCAGCGGAAGAATCTGTCCTATCTCGGGGCCTCTCCTTTTGCCCCTCCACCCCCACGAACATGATACAGTTCTGTGGTGACCTAGAATCCTATTTTCGACGTCTCAGACTCAAGGAATATTTCCAACACACCTCTGACCAACATATTAACCCACAGAGACCTTCCTGCCAACACTACAAAAAGAAGGATTCTAGGTGGACTCCTCCTGAAGGTCGAAACAGCAGCCTGGATTTCTACATAGACTGCTTCCGCCGACGTGCACGAGCTGAAATTGTGGAAAAGCAGCATCGCTTACCCCATAACCTCAGCCATGCAGAACACAGTGCCATCCACAGCCTCAGAAACAACTCTGACATCATAATCAAAAAGGCTGACAAAGGAGGTGCTGTCGTCATCATGAATAGGTCAGAGTATGAACAAGAGGCTACTAGGCAGCTCTCCAACACCACTTTCTACAAGCCATTACCCTCTGATCCCACTGAGAGTTACCAAAAGAAACTACAGCATTTGCTCAAGAAACTCCCTGAAAAAGCACAAGAACAAATCCGCACAGACACACCCCTGGAGCCAGGACCTGGGGTATTCTATCTGCTACCCAAGATCCATAAACCTGGAAATCCTGGACGCCCCATCATCTCAGGCATTGGCACCCTGACAGCAGGATTGTCTGGCTACGTAGACTCCCTCCTCAGGCCCTTCGTTACCAGCACTCCCAGCTATCTTCGAGACACCACCGATTTCCTGAGGAAACTACAGTCCATTGGTGATCTTCCTAAAAACACCATCCTAGCCACTATGGATGTAGAAGCCCTCTACACCAACATTCCACACAAAGATGGACTACAAGCCGTCAGGAACAGTATCCCCGATACTGTCACGGCTAACCTGGTGGCAGAACTTTGTGACTTTGTCCTGACCCATAACTATTTCACATTTGGTGACAATGTATACCTTCAAATCAGCGGCACTGCGATGGGTACCCGCATGGCCCCACAGTATGCCAACATTTTTATGGCTGACTTAGAACAACGCTTCCTCAGCTCTCGTTCCCTAATGCCCCTACTCTACTTGCGCTACATTGATGACATCTTCATCATCTGGACCCATGGAAAAGAAGCTCTTGAGGAATTCCACCATGATTTCAACAATTTCCATCCCACCATCAACCTCAGCCTGGACCAGTCCACACAAGAGATCCACTTCCTGGACACTACGGTGCTAATAAGCGATGGTCACATAAACACCACCCTATATCGGAAACCTACTGACCGCTATTCCTACCTACATGCCTCTAGCTTTCATCCAGATCATACCACTCGATCCATTGTCTACAGCCAAGCGCTACGATATAACCGCATTTGCTCCAACCCCTCAGACAGAGACAAACACCTACAAGATCTCTATCATGCATTCCTACAACTACAGTACCCACCTGCTGAAGTGAAGAAACAGACTGACAGAGCCAGAAGAGTACCCAGAAGTCACCTACTACAGGACAGGCCCAACAAAGAAAACAACAGAACGCCACTAGCCATCACCTTCAGCCCCCAACTAAAACCCCTCCAACGCATCATCAAGGATCTACAACCTATCCTGAAGGACGAGCCATCGCTCTCTCAGATCTTGGGAGACAGACCAGTCCTTGCTTACAGACAGCCCCCCAATCTGAAGCAAATACTCACCAGCAACCACACACCACACAACAGAACCACTAACCCAGGAACCTATCCTTGCAACAAAGCCCGTTGCCAACTCTGTCCACATATCTATTCAGGGGATACCATCATAGGGCCTAATCACATCAGCCACACTATCAGAGGCTCGTTCACCTGTGCATCTACCAATGTGATATATGCCATCATGTGCCAGCAATGCCCCTCTGCCATGTACATTGGCCAAACTGGACAGTCTCTACGTAAAAGAATGAATGGACACAAATCAGACGTCAAGAATTATAACATTCAAAAACCAGTTGGAGAACACTTCAATCTCTCTGGTCACTCGATCACAGACCTAAGAGTGGCTATACTTCAACAAAAAAGCTTCAAAAACAGACTCCAACGAGAGACTGCTGAATTGGAATTAATTTGCAAACTGGATACAATTAACTTAGGCTTGAATAGAGACTGGGAATGGATGAGTCATTACACAAAGTAAAACTATTTCCCCATGGTATTTCTCCCTCCCACCCCACCCCCCACTGTTCCTCTGATATTCTTGTTAACTGCTGGAATTAGCCTACCTGCTTGTCACCATGAAAGGTTTTCCTCCTTCCCCCCCCTGCTGTTGGTGATGGCTTATCTTAAGTGATCACTCTCCTTACAGTGTGTATGATAAACCCATTGTTTCATGTTCTCTGTGTGTGTGTATATAAATCTCTCCTCTGTTTTTTCCACCAAATGCATCCGATGAAGTGAGCTGTAGCTCACGAAAGCTTATGCTCTAATAAATTTGTTAGTCTCTAAGGTGCCACAAGTACTCCTTTTCTTTTATTACTTGTGACCCTCAGTTCGATGATTATGTGTTGATTGCTTAACCAGGTGTTAAGTCATTCTTATGTAGTTGTATATGTCTGTAGGAACCAAAGTCAGTGGCTTCAGATAACACTATCAGAACTTAAACAATACAGTTGTGAATTCCTTTGACGTTTCACCTCTACCATGCTTTGGATCAACAAGCTGTCTGGGAACCCCTGAGGTGGAAAGTGAGGGATTCAAAGAAAATGAAAAGAATTTTGCAAGGGTTTTTAAAAAAAAAAAAAACTCAGCTCTGAAGCTGAGGGGGAGACACAGGAGACAGGGTCTTCAGTGAGATAGTTTGAACCCTGTCCCCAGAAGCAGGGATAAATACTTTGGCTCTGTCTACAATGAGCACCTTACAACGGCACAGCTGTACCACTGCAGCCACACCATTGTAAGGTGGGCAGCATAGTCACTCTTTATCGCCAGGAGAAAGGTCTCCAGGTGACAAAATAAAACCAACTCCAATGAGGGGCAGTAGCTTCGTTGCCAGAAGCACCACTCCTACCAATAAAGCACTGTTTACGCCAGTGCTTTTCGTTGTTAAAACTTTTGTTTTTTCACACCCGCGAGCAACAAAAGTTTTAACTAAGAAAGTGCCAGTGTAGACAGAGTCTTAGTTTTGAAGAAACTGTTCTAAGTCATTGTATTTATCCAGTTGGATAAGCAGGGGTAGCTGTAGCCTGGGGATTTTGTCTGTGAATGGGAGATTCCTGGGATTACAGTGAGGAGGTGCAACTCTACCATCACTTGAAAGGGTGCACTCAAGAGAGATCAAAGGTGCAGCTAACCCTAACCATGACAGGATGTAAATAAATAAAAGCATAAATCATAAAACTAGCAAATGTGTTCCCCCAAAGTGAAAAACAAGATAGAAATAATTATGGAATAATGAACATTCATAAACGTGGGCAAAGATTATTCACATTACTACCATCTATTAATTTTGTTACAATTATAAGGCTGCAAGGAAGAACATTAAAGACCCACAATTTATTAATTTAAGAGCAAAATTCTCTCTCCTAAATTGTCATTGATATTTTCATAAATTTCTGCTGAAAGGCGAGGCAAACGTAAAACAAATCCTTCCCTGTAAAAATGCAAGTGTTTGCATCTATTACACAGCAAGCAATATTAGAAATTGTTAAAGTGTCAAAACTGACTAGAACCAGGATATAATGGCATTAAACTACACTGGGTGCAGTTTAAATCCTGTATGAACTCTTCATGCAAAGAATTCTAGCTTATTGAACAAACTTTCAAAGTCCCATTCTTGTATAGTTAGCAGAAAAATAGAGTGCATCCAAGCAGCCTTGTCAAAGTTACTCTCTATAGCCAGGGAACCAGCTATGATAAGGGTTTTACATGGCTTAGCATGATTTAAGATGAAATAGTTTTTTCCCATATTATCTGCTGTTCACCCAGAAAAAGCTTGTTTGATCTAAGTGAATCAAGTGAAGCTGCTTTCCCTTGAATTGTAATGATGAAAGTCATTTTTTATCCAAACCCTGTTAAGCACTGCTTTCCAGCTGATGCATACCTAGAGATAGAAATGAACTTCACAAAGAAAAATATGTTATAAATGTTAAGATTGTAAGCATGTTTCACAGGAGCCCAGCTAACCACCCCACACAAAATCACTTTTTTTTTTTTCAAAAATTCTGTTTCTTTAAATTTTCCAGACCCTTTTGGGGTTTTAGTTGTTAAAGGATATAGCCAGTTCCCCACTGCCACATAATCCTCCTCTATTCATCAGCCCAGCTGATTTATACCTCCTGCCCAATCTTAACTTTGCCTCCTTGTTTTGAACTGTGATAGAATGATGCTGTTAATGCAAGCAAACAAAATAGACACTAGGATGGATTTTAAAGTGGCACACTGTAACTTCATTAATCTTAATAATGGGAAGAAGTGCAATCCACCCATCCGCCAGCAGAAATTTGATTGTGTTTGGTTTGGGGTTAAATGGCATCGCACCATTTAACCAATAAATAAGGATTGTGCCTCTTCTGCCTAACCTCTAGCACCCAATCCACCTCTGAATTCTCTCACCACCACACTCCTTCGACAAGAGAGAATGAGGGTACCCCCCCTGAGGGGTACCTAAGCCTATGAAAACTTATGGCCTCCCATACACCTGGCCTACAGGTGTATATTCCACCAGCCATATCCCATGTCTCTTACTCATTTATTTCTGGGACCTGGCCCTTTCAGCCTTACATCTACTGAACACTGGTCACAACTTGCAACAAACTGAACAATCCTATACTACCTCTTCAAATTAAAAATTCCTGTTCTCACTCCTTTTTAGCCTAACACTAAGCCTCTATTATGCTACAAGGCAGGCAAATACCCTCAAACCTCACAAATTTGGCCCAGAGAAAAATTCCTTATTCATCTCAAAAGAGGCAATCTGGTCAGACCCATCGGATCGTGGAAATACAGTCTGACAATATCTTAAATATGTGGGAAAGGGCCAGCAATAGCAACAAGATGCCTGCCAGATGCCCAGGAGGATTTCAAAAAGAGAGGAGGTTTGGTATGAGAGCCAATCAGCCCTCAGCCCCTCTTGGTTAGCCAATAAGAGGCAGAAAAATCCCTCCCCTTCCCTGAGGCATGAGGAAGGGCTATTGGAAGGGGAAGTATGCTTGAGTCGGAGCACTTTCCCTCTCCTCAGGTTTCCAAGGGTTGACCAACTCCCTCCTCTTCCAATAAAACCTTCCACCATCACTCAGACTGTACGAAGGGGTGTGTAACGCTGTATGGAATATGGCTGACCATTTATAAGAATACTGATACCAATATTACAAAGTTGCAATGCATCTTATACAAGATATGCCATGTAAGGCAAGTTCTGATTTGCTAAATATGATGCTTGTTTATATGTATGTATGTATCATCTTTGTATTGTGATTTATAAATGTGTGGTTTATTGATATCTCTAACTTGTGCTGTGTATCTGGGTGACAGATTGGCATCAGCACTAACCAGCCCGTTTGATGGCCCATCAAGGGTAATCAGCTGTACAATGAACTCTATGAACTAATAAAACCTGCATTGCTCGTACAAGCTGGGAAGAAAGAAAGAGAGCCAGTTATTGCTATTTCCCTTTTTTAACTACTTGGGAAGCGCTCAGATACTATGGTGAGGAGGGCCAGATTGACAGATGAAAAATAGCACTAATAAAATGTTTTATATACTTGGTCTGTAAAATACAAGGCAAATACAGAATGCAAGATAACGTTGTGTGCCATAAAGGTTTCATTAGCACCTTCTTAGAGGGTAGAGCTCACTGAAAGTCTATTTTTTCCAGGCAGCTTCATTAACAGAGAAAGAATCTAAAACATAACCCCTTATGGCATAGGTGAAGCACTATAGAGGCTGTAACCTACACCTCCTGAACTCCACCACTATCCTTGGAAAACACTAACCAAAGTTACTATGCACTATCTAGCAGCCTACTACATACAGAGCAAAATGCCAGTATGGGGACATGTGGGGGACATTCAGGCCCATGGGAGGGAAGAAGGTTATCAGGAAGGTGAACTCTACCTAATCTTAAAGACAAATGACAACATATGTTTTATAATTCTAAAAGATAAAAATATGTGAATTATAGTAAGAAACAAAAAGCATCAGGGCTAATAAAATTGTTTTACTACTATGAGAAATTATATTGTTTAAAAATAACAGCAGCCACAAATTAAGAAATATGATTATGTTAAACAGAATTCAGTCCTATATGACCTTTCGCATTGATGGCAAGGTATGAGTAATCTGTGGAAACACTAGTCTTGTCATATTAAGCAGTCCATGACAGCATTAGTACGGTAGACCTTCAAGGTTTCCGTCATGATAAATGGTTACATTGCAGTAGCACTAGTTAGCATGCACAGTGTCAAAATCCCTTCAGTCACATTTCCACAACCATAA
The DNA here is from genome assembly GCF_009764565.3 of Dermochelys coriacea. NCBI lineage: Eukaryota > Metazoa > Chordata > Testudines > Dermochelyidae > Dermochelys > Dermochelys coriacea. Next base: position 108,361,536 of record NC_050071.1, read on the forward strand.
ATCACTGATTAAACTGTAGTAAGGCAAACATAACAGATTTCATTCAAATAAACTGCACAATTGGAAAATTGTTTTAAATTCCATTCAGTAAAGAGTGTTGCTTTATTATTTTAGATATTGAAGAATACAAATTCACTAGATTTCTGGTCAATAAAAAGGCTGCTTTTATATTCTATAGAAATGCCAAAACTAAGCTTTCAGGCTTTCAAGGATGTGTGTGTAAATCAAGTTAAAGCTCATAATAGATAAACTGCATTGCTCTGTATTGTTTCTGTTTAGAAAAATTCATAGGTATCTTTGAACCAAATCCAACTTTAGTGAATGGACTGGACATAGAATCATCATAAATCCATCAAACATTGGGTTTCCCATTTTTCTTAAGTAATATTTTATGCCCCAAAAATATCTATATGCAAACTTCCTTTCACTTTTCGAAACTCAGCAGCATTGAACAATTTAAAGTTCTTCTGGGAAAAAAGTATCTACTCTGATTAAAGATCAACAGCATCAAATAAACCTGCTTCAAAACTTACAAACTGAGATATTGCTTCAGGAATTCTGTGCCTTATATCCTTGTTTCAGAGCAGCTCAGTAATAAAGGATTGGATTCCAATAATACCCTTATGCACAGTAAAAGTACTCAAGGAGTAGCCCCACTTTATTCAGTGGGACCACTTCATAAGGTGCTACTCAGTCGGAGTAAAGAGTCAGATTTTGGTCTTAAAGGTCTAGGCACACTGCACTAACATAAGCCATAGTGTTTAGGGATGGTTGGAATTTTCCCCCTTTCAAGTTTGATTAAATATTTCCAAAAATCAGTTTTCAATGGGGAAGAAAATCTTTGGGAGTTTTCAACCAGTTCTACAGCGGCTTGAAATTTTCCCAGTGATCAGAAGATCACTGAAATTTTGAAAAACCAGCATGAGATTTAGAAAAATTCCCACTTTTTTTTTTGAATTAGTGTTTTAATTAATTGAGCACAATACTAACTCCCTTCTCTAAACAATTGAAGAGAACATAATATTCCAGGGAAGCACTAAAAAGTAATGAAGACTGAAGTCCTTTATTTAAACATACAAGAACAGCAGCAGTGCAAGATGCCCCAGTCTTGCCAATATGCCTCAACCTTTCCTGGAGAGACTACTTCTAGGACAGCCTCCATGCATAATCCTTGGCCTCTGTGCTGATTCTGCCATTTACAATATACCACTGAACACCTGGTGTGGTAGTTTGGGACATGGGCAACTAAAAACAAGGAGGTGATCAAAGCAATTCAGCTCACAAAAAACACTGGAACCTCACCAATTGATAAATCTGGACTGGATATGAAGGGATTGAATGAAGATCTGTGTATCAGCAGATCCCTTTATGGGATGGGTTAGCAGGTAGTGGTAACATATACATTTCTTCTCCCCACCCCATTTGTTAAGTTGCAAAATAGAATAGAGCTTCAGACTTTATAAACATTTGAATGGTGCTCCTTCCACTCTAGGTTTTATTCTTTATATCTTTCAGGGATAGCATGAACTGGTCTCAGTGATCAAGGAGGTCCCTTCAAGTCTTATGTTCCTATGTACAGCTACAGGAGAGGAAAACCACTGCTAGGTAGTCAAGGGAAATGGCATGATGACACAGGTTCCCCACCTGGAAGTCCCTAGTCCTCCTATGGATCCCATGAGGTCTGCATATTCCAGAGGCTGAACTCAGTGCTTTGTCATAAGGTGGAGTGTTGGTAGCCGAGAGAGGGCAGAAAGAATCCCCACCCTACTATAACTTTCTAGGGAAAAATTCACAGGGGAACTTCAGAGTTTCACCCTCTACACCAACTCTTTTTCCCTCTACTAAAGAGGGATGTAATCCTAAAGTCCTTGTTAGAGCTTCCATCTCCTGGAGCTACCTCTTGTTTTTATGTAAATCAAAGGACGGCAATGAAACATAGTTGTACCATCTTGAAGATGGATTCAGATCACAGTTGCCAACTTTCACATGGTAAATAAGCACCCCGACTTTCACAATAAGCCAAAAATCAAGCCAATCCCATTTCAAAACAAGACCAAAACAAGCCAAGCCCTATGAACCCCAACACTCTATGTGACTAGATTCCTCCGGCACGCAGTCAGTGACTGTGCTGGGCTTGCTGTGCACCCCTGACTCTCCGTCCCTTGCCCCTGCTTGCTGGGAGCCGATCTAAAAAGAGAAGCAACAAGCTACAAGCTAAACAAGCAACAAGCCAAAAAAACTAGTCCACAAGCAAATCACAAGCCAATTAAGCCAAAAACAAGCCCAATTTCTGCATTTTCTTCCACGGATTTGGCATGTCTGATTCAGATAAGAGTCTAATATTTATGTTTGTCATATACCAAGACAAATTAAAGCCAATGTTCTGTAAAGTGAAATATTTTAGTATGCTCTAGAATGGAATTGTTCTCAAAATGTTAATTAATTGAATTTACACACATTTAACAATAGTTTTCATAGCAGTTCAACATTTTCTATGTTTACATAATGAAGCGGACAGATCCAACTCATAGTTGCCTGGCTTTTTACGTTTTTATCTAAGAGATCTCTCCTTGTCTTACAAACGGTTTTTTCAGCTCTTCTGCTCCGTGTGCAGCTTCCATTATCTGTCAGAAATTAATAAATTATTCCACATGAAAAGTGTTTGACATTTTAACTTGTTTGTTTGAAGGTGTTCACACACACACACACACACACACACACACACACACACACACAGCAAACCATATTTGTAGCAGTTTTGTATACATTCCCAAAAAAGATGTTTCAAGAACCAGTGTTATCATGGCAATTGTACTTTATTAGAAGCTGCATTGTATTTTGTAAAGTCAGGCAGCACCTATGAACAAAAGATTGATTTTTTTATTCTTTCTTTAAAAAAATATTGCTTTTGGATTCTATTTGCTTACTGATAAATTTTACACTATTGGAAAAATAAGGCTGCTGATTTAAGAAACAAAAATTTTTCACACTGGGAAAAGTATATATAATTAAACATTTTCTTGCTTTTAAATACCTCTCTCATATATTGTACACAGTGCAATTCTGCCACCTAGAGGCCAATACAGAAATGAGGTGCGTGATTTTGCTGTGCACATTTCCCCAGCTCATTTAGAGAGCCACTAATTGATACATTTTCTGTCAGGTAATTCAATGCAAATATTTTATGACTGTATTGATATTTGATGTTGTACTGCACAGTAGTTAGTAGGCTGCATGAGATCAGTGTCATGTAGCAGAACTGCCAGGTGAATAATTGAGATTTTTATAAAAAGAAAAGGAGTACTTGTGGCACCTTAGAGACTAACAAATTTATTAGAGCATAAGCTTTCGTGAGCTACAGCTCACTTCATCGGATGCATTTTTTTTTGTGTGGAAGGTTGGTTCTTTATGAGAGTATCCAGTTTTGAGAGCTCATTCTTAATCTTTCCCTGTTTGCTGTAGAGGATGTTGATCAGGTGGTTCCGCAGTTTCCTTGAGAGTGTGTGGCACAAGCTGTCAGCATAGTCTGTGTGGTATGTAGATTGTAATGGATTTTTTACCTTCAGTCCTTTCGGTATGATGTCCATCTGTTTGCATTTGGAGAGGAAGATGATGTCTGTCTGTATCTGTGCGAGTTTTTTCATGAAGTTGACAGATTTCCACTCTATACGGCTAAATTCAGTGCCTTGCATAATCACAGGTTTCAGAGTAGCAGCCGTGTTAGTCTGTATTCGCAAAAAGAAAAGGAGTACTTGTGGCACCTTAGAGACTAACAAATTTATTAGAGCATAAGCTTTCGTGAGCATCCGATGAAATGAGCTGTAGCTCACGAAAGCTTATGCTCTAATAAATTTGTTAGTCTCTAAGGTGCCACAAGTACTTTTTGCGAATACAGACTAACACGGCTGCTACTCTGAAACCTGAGATTTTTATATTATATACATAAACACACACACACACACACACACACACACACACTTCTCTGCTGTGATGATTAAAGTAATCATAAAGAATCCCAAAATACTTCCTAAACTCCATACAGCAGAACTTCATTTACTCAAAAGGATCTGGTAGAATTCCTAGCGATATGGTTTCGAACTAGGGGGAATTGTTTAATTTGTGCACATTGGGAGATTTAACCTATCTTCACAGAAGAGGGATTCTGTATTGTATACACAGATGCAGCAAATGCATCTGCTTCTGTGGCAGATGGTTACAACCGTTTAGTGCACAAAGCACTAAACAGCAGCCTGGGGAGGGGATATTTTGGGTTACTTTTAGGAAGAATGTCAAGGGCTATAAAATTTCAAAATAAAGTAAGAAAGATTTTAGGATTTTAAGGTGTCATCTGAAAATCCACACAGAGTAATCTGCACAGGATTCAAGTTATTCAGCTCACAGGGATGAAGGACTGATGACTAAGTCTCCTGGGATTTGAACCTGTGGTTTCAGGGAATCTAGGCATATCAAATATTATTTAGACCAATAAGCCATCCCCTCCAGGGCGATAAAACAGTAATGCTGAGGTCTCCCATAAAAAGAAGTGCTGAGATACCAAATACTGTATTATAATACATATATTTATTTATTTCAGTATTTGGAGGAGAAAATACCCATCTATTTTCACAGTCAATAGAATTTAGCCACCATGACTAATAGACTGAATTTACACATTCTTTTCCTTTAGGCCCCTTATTCCTTTTTACACATGAGAAAAACCCAGGGACTGCAACTAGTATTAACCCTTTTGGTTCTCAGCCCACAAAGCTTCCAATTGGTGCTTGAAAAGGCTTTGTCAAGAATTCCCTTCAGAGTTTATTAAAGCCATTCCTAAATCATCACTGCTGAATAGCACCCTGCTCAGCAACAAGATACTCTTCACTTAACATGTACAGCCAATTTCATCCAAGGATCTCCAAGTGTTCAGCAAACATTAATTAAGCCTTGCACTACCCTTATGATATCCAGAAGGCAGCTATTATACCTGTGGATGGTGTATGAGAGAGAAAGGAAACTCAAGCAAAGCACAGAGAAGTTAGTTGAGTCCTGGGAAGAAGAAGAAGAGGTCACTCACCCTGGGCAGTAACTGTAGTTTTTCCAAGATGGGTGTCCCTCTGGAGGTTCTCCACTCTTGGTAGGTACCTGCACACCTCACATGCCCTCAATTGGAGATTTTCATTAGCAGTGTCCATTTGGCCAATGCATGTGCCAAAGGTATCCTCATGCCTTGCACCAAGGCTATATCAGGCTGCGTGGACGAACCACCCCTTCAGTTCCTTCTGCACCACTGAGTCTCAGCAGCAGGAACTCCAAACCAAAGGGGAAGGAGAACAGAAAGTGGATCACCCATAGGGATACACATCTCAAAGATCTACAGTTACTATGCAGGGTGAGTAACCTCTTCTTCAAATAGTGTCCCTATGGGTTCTCCACTCTGGATGACTCCTGAGCAGTACCCCAGGAGGAGGAGGGGGCTTCGGAATGGAGTCCATCACATAAGAGAGAACTGCATTGCCAACTGCAGCATCAGACCTGGAGGCATCAACCAAGGCAGAGTGTCTACAGAAAGCGTGTACTGATGACGTAGCAGCCCTGCAGATTTCTGAAATGGGAACATTTTTAAAGTAAAGCCATAGATGTAAATTTGATCTAGTTGAGTGTGCTGAAACGCTGGTTGGGGGTGAGAATTTTAACTTGTCTGGTAGCAAGCCATAATACAATCTGAAATCTATTGAGAGAGTCTCTGGGTAGAAATGGAAGAACCCCTGGATCTATTTGCAATTGAAAGGAACAGTTTATTACTGGATTTGCTAAATGGATTGTTCTGTTCAGGCAGCCGGATAATGCCTTCCTGACATCTAGAGTGTAGAGAATGATCTCCCAGCTGGAAGCATGCAGTTTCAGTAAGAAAGTTGGCAGACATATGGTCTAATTCAGGTGAAATTTGGAAGGCACTTTAGGGAAAAACTTGGGATGTGGCCTTAAAGACACCTTATTCTTGTGAAAATTTGTAAATAGGGAGTCTGCTATTAACACCCCAGTCTCTCTGTCTCTGGACTGAGGTAATTGCCACTAGGCAGGCTGTTTTTCTTAATAAATTCAAGAGGGAGCAAGTGGCCACTGATTCGAATGGGGATTTGGTAAGGCTTTCAAGAACCAAATTCAGGTTCCAAGGAGTAGGAAAAGATTCCCCAAGTCTTCCATAAATCTTGCAGTTGTGGGGTGAGCAAAGAGAGAGAAACCTTCAACAGTAGTGTGAAAGGCTGTCAGGGCCACCAGTTGAAGTTTGATGGAATTGAGGGACAATCTCAATTTCTTATGCTATAGCAGGTAATCCAGAATGAGAGGAAGCAGGGCAGATTCAGCATTGTGGCGCTTGTATCAGTGACCAAATCTTGCCCACTTCTGGAGGTCAATATTTCTGGGGAAAACTTTTCTATTATTTAATAAACATGTTGGACCTCCGCAGGGCAGGATGACTGTAGCCCCGTGAACCATCGAGGTACCACACCTTGAGGTAAAGAATACTCAAGTTGAGGTGCATCAGGCCTCCTGAGAGGGGAATTGAAGGACAGTTGGAAGATCTGAGGATAGAGAGCAAAGTGCAACAGGTAAGGGAACCATGCCAGCCCTGACCACATCAGGGCTATTAGAATGATTCCAGCCTTGTCCTCTAATGGAGGAGCTCCCAGAGAATAAGAGGGCAACAGCACTAGGGATGTAAAGGGATCCACAAACTGAGAGGTTCTTGATACCAAGAGGTACTCTGTGCCCACTAACAATGGAGACTGTGGTTCAGCATTTGCCACCAATTCCTCTGGTATCTGAAGTCCTGCAGTACCAAGAGATGTTGTAGTACCAAGTGTTTGTCCTTATCTGATGGTAACAGAGCCTTAGGGTGCTTCAGGTCTGGTGCTGATAATGTTGACGGCTTACACAGTACCATGGCACTTGGTAAGGGTATCAAGAGCAAAGTCCGAGATGAAGGTATTGATCCTCCATGTTTGGTGCCATCCCCAGACAATGGTACCAAGGTCTTTCCAGAGCCCAGTTTGGTCTTAAAGCCATAGTGTTTTCCTGCATCCCCTATACCAGAGAAGCCTTTCACGCCTACAGTAACAAGTCTCGAGGAAGACCTCTCAGAGGCTGTCGATCAGGCCAGAGACCAAGGTCTTTTTAGGAGGAATCCTTGCAAGGGGAACTAGATATCTTCTGGGAGGCTTTAGTGGAGGGCTCTGGGGATTTCTCTTTCCTAGGAGAATGCTGCACCAAGGTGGAAGGGGCACTAGATGATCCTGGCGACTGACATCCAGAGGGGTCCTTACCTGGTTCTGAAGTGGAATGGGGGAAACAGTCCATCGTTTGCCTTCCAGTTCTTCCAAGTCATAGATTTCAGGGCGAGGCAGAAGTTGCACTTCTGCGGCATGTCCGATTCACCCAGGCAGCAAACACATTTAGTGCGTCCATCACTGACTGAGATTGCCTTTTTACATGAGAAGCAGAATTTGAACCCTGGCGTACTAGGCTTGCCCCTCACAGGGAGAATTTCCCCAGTAGGAGTCTCTAACCAGAAAAATATACATATATTTTTAAACCAACAATCCTCCCTCCCTAACTAGAAGCTCCAAAACTACCACGGTAGGCAAAAAGCAAACACACTAGCTCCATCTCGGGCTGAAGCAGTTGAGAAAGAACTGAGACGGTGATTTGCTCACACAGCCTGATATAGCCTTAGTGCATGGCATGAGGATACCAACAGCAAATGCACTGGCTGAACAGACACTGCTAATGAAAATCTCTGATTGAGGGTAAGTGGGGCACATGCATGCCCACCAAAAGTGGAGCATCTACAGGGACACTACTCAAAGAAGAACCTTGAGGAGAACAAACACTTACAACTACATATATACATACTGATAAATTTACGGGTGTTATGGTGAAATTTTGTGCATTGTTCAAAACACATTTTAACAAAAAGTCAAACATTTTGCATTGTCTTACACTGTAAAACATTTATATTTTAATTAGGTTTAACTTACTCCATCTCCCTCTTTCTGCCATCATCTCTTTCCTTTCCTGCTATGTTTCACCTCATCTGGCATTTTCTATATTCATTTCCCTTCAAACTAGTTTATCATCCTTTTTCTTCTCACTCAGTGTTTTCTCCCCTCCTGACTCCCTCTCCATGGCTTCAAACAACCTTATCTCCCTTCAGTAATCACTTGCCCCTCTCTCGCTCCCATCCTCCTATCTAAATTCCCCATTTCTCCTTTGATCTCTCTCCTATTCTATCCCACCCTCTTTTCTTCCATTACCCTCAATCTCACCACCTTCGCTGCTCACACAAAACTCTCTGCCATTAGACCCCCTCATACATCCACACTTGCTGTCCCACCCTCCACTCACACCCATCATTGACTAAAACTCCCTGCTCACCCACACTCCTTTCTCTCATATGGCCATGCATTCAATACACACTCTCACTTCTCCTACAAACACCATGCACCCCCCACTCAGCCCCCTGTTACAGTCCAACCTACCAACCTTTCCAATCCACATCAATAAACCCACCACTCATGCATCCACACTCCTATTCTCTCACTTCCTGTTCCCTGCAAACACACCACCTCCTCAGACTCATGTACCAACAACTCATCTAAGCAACCCCCTGAATGAAGCACCCCATTTCTTATGGGTCCCTGAACCAGTCCTTTTTCCGAACATTTCATGACCTTCCCAAAGCCTTCCCCATTTTGGGTGCATCACATTTCCTTCAACCCCCACACACCCCTGGTCTCATGCTCCCCAGACAGGCATCTCTGCCAGACTTATCATAGGAACACACACACTCCTCCCGCACAACTCCAACCCTTTCCATGTTTCTCACCCTCCACCTTCTTGTCCCAGCAGTGGTTTTAAAAAGAACAGATAGAGAAAGCAGCTCTGCCCCCTTCCCTACTCACAGCCCCCTGCAGAGTGGAAGGAGTGTGTGTTTTAAGACATACAGTCATAGTTACAATTGTATTTTTCTTTGTTGTTTGTTTTTTGTACTGGGGTAGCTTCTAGGGTCCCAATGATAGATCAGGGCCTCGTTGGGGTAGGTGCTCTGTTAGCATGCAACAAAAAGACAGTCTCGGCCCCAAAGAGCTTACAAGCTAAACATAAAATGCAGCAGGTGAATGAACAGATTGGGGAACACAAAACAACTATCAGACGTTTAACAGGTTTTTAAACCACTTGAGCTCTGAACTAGAATCAAACCTTAGAGCACTTTTAAAGGTCAAGTGACACCAATGTAATATTATGTACCAGTGCAGCTTAGCTGTTCTTTTGGAACATATGGAGCACCATTAGTGCAAGATGCAGTACTGGAAACATGCCGTAGCCTTAACAGACTGCATATATAATACATGAAAGATGTTCCTATCCTAAGCTAATTAGCACTGATGATGGAAACCCACAGAAATCCTCATCTCTTCTTTCTTCATTAATTCAGACTAGTCGTAGAGGAATAAATACTCAGAATGAACACCACAATGAATATAGAATAAATACAATGCATCTTTAACTAATACAAACTCTTACAAGCTTTTGGTGTTCGACTTATGCTTTGTAATCTTCATGCCCTCCTGTTTCATCTACCCCAAACCATCACCATGTTTTGGATTCTCTCCTCCCCCCGCATATTGACCAACCTCCATTTTTTTAAAACTGTGTGTGTGTGTGTGTGTGTGTGTGTGTGTTAAACACTATTAACTTTATCTATTCTCTATTTTCTGTTATATCCTGGTTACTTGATTTTAGATTTGGTGCATTCATAGAATCATAGTCTAATCAGGGTTGGAAGGGACCTCAGGAGGTCATCTAGTCCAACCCCCTGCTCAAAGCAGGACCAATCCCCAACTAAATCATCCCAGCCAGGGCGTTGTCAAGCTTGACCTTAAAAACCTCAAAGGAAGGAGATTCCACCGCCTCCCTAGGTAATGCATTCCACTGCTTCACCACCCTCCTAGTGAAAAAGTTTTTCCTAATATCCAACCTAAATCTCCCCCACTGCAACTTGAGACCGTTACTCCTTGTTCTATCAACTGCTACCACTGAACAGTCTAGATCCATCCTCTTTCGAACCCCCTTTCAGGTAGTTGAAAGCAGCTATCAAATCTCCCCTCATTCTTCTCTTCTGCAGACTAAACGATCACAGTTCCCTCAGCCTCTCCTCATAAGTCATGTGTTGCAGTCCCCTAATCTTTTATGTTGCCTTCCGCTGGATGCTTTCCAATTTTTCTTGTAGTGTGGGGTCCAAAACTGGACACAGTACTCCCGATGAGGCCTCATCAATGTTGAATAGAGGGGAATGATCCTGTCCCTCGATCTGCTGGCAATGCCCTTACTTATACAGCCCAAAATGCCGTTAGCCTTCTTGGCAACAAGGGCACTCTGTTGACTCATATCCAGCTTCTCATCCACTGTAACCCCTAGGTCCTTTTCTGCAGAGCTGCTGCCTAGCCATTCGGTCCCTAGTCTGTAGCAGTGCATGGGATTCTTTCGTCCTAAGTGCAGGACTCTGCACTTGTTCTTGTTGAACCTCATCAGATTTCTTTTGGCTCAATCCTCTAATTTCTCTAGGTCCCTCTGTCAAATATAAAGGGAAGGGTAAACACCTTTAAAATCCCTCCTGGCCAGAGGAAAAACCCTTGCACCTGTAAAGGGTTAAGAAGCTAGGATAACCTCGCTGGCACCTGACCACAATGACCAATGAGGAGACAAGATACTTTCAAAGTTGGAGTGGGGAGAAACAAAGGGTCTGTGTCTGTCTGTGTGATGCTTTTGCCGGGGACAGAACAGGAATAGAGTCTTAGAAGTGAGCTGTAGCTCACGAAAGCTTATGCTCTAATAAATTTGTTAGTCTCTAAGGTGCCACAAGTACTCCTTTTCTTTTTGAGAACTTGGTAAGTAATCTAGCTAGATATGCGTTAGATTATGATTTCTTTAAATGGCTGAGAAAATAAGCTGTGCTGAATAGAATGGATATTCCTGTCTTGGTGTCTTTTTGTAACTTAAGGTTTTGCCTACAGGGATTCTCTATGTTTTGAATCTAATTACCCTGTAAGGTATTTACCATCCTGATTTTACAGAGGTGATTCTTTTTACTGTTTCTTCTATTAAAATTCTTTGAATGCTTTTTTCATTGTTCTTAAGATCCAAGGGTTTGGGTCTGTGGTCACCTATGCAAATTGGTGAGGATTTTTATCAAACCTTCCCCAGGAAGGGGGGTGTAAGGTTTTGGTGAGGATTTTGGGGGGAAAGATGTTTCCAAACAACGCTTTCTCAAAAATAAACCCGGTTAGACGTTTGGCGGTGGCAGTGGAAGTCCAAGGGCAAAAGGTAAAATAGTTTTTACCTTGGGGAAGTTTTAACCTAAGCTGGTAAAAGTAAGCTTAGGAGGTTTTCATGCAGGTCCCCACATCTGTACCCTAGAGTTCAGAGTGGGGAAGGAACCTTGACATGGTAGCAGAGCAGTGGGATTAACTTGAAATCATTTTGAGATCAATTTGAGATTTTTTGAACCAGAAACACAGATTTTAAAAGGGAATTTTTTTTTCTTTTGGGCTACTGGAAAGCAGGTTTCCAACTGGAAGTAGTTGGAATCTCTCTCTCTGGTTTGGTGCCAGAGCAGAGACAAAAGAGAATTGTCTTTTGGGAGCTGGAGTTTTCTCTACCTAAAGGCAGGATAGTTAACCTCCTGCAGGGAAATTCACCAGTCTTCACAGACCTGAAGTTGTTTTTTTTTTACCTAAGAGCAACTAGAGAGGTTTTCTGCCTATTTGCCTGGAGCCAAAGGTGTTATGTTTGGGGGGGGGGGGTTGGATTTTTCTGTAGGCTGACAATCACTATCAGAGAATATAGGTATCCTATTACACACAGCAAAATTTTACAAGCCAAGTTTTGTTTGTTTTATTTCTAACCCTCGGGTGTAAAGTTAGTTAAAAACAAAAAGGTAAAGATGACAGAAACCAAGACACTACACAAATTGGCGTTAGCCAAACCGGAGGCAGTGAAAGAAACAGAAAAAGCCCAAGAAGCTGCCCACAGGAGAGAAATGGAGGCAAAGGACAAAGAAAGGGAAGCAGCGAAAGAAGCAGAACACCACCAAGCAGCTGCCCACAGGAGAGCAATGGAGGCCAAGGAAAAAGAAATGGAGGCAAGGGCCAAAGAACTGGAGGAGAAAGAAAGAGAGGAAGCATGCAGATGGAGAAGGCAAAGGCTCAGCAGAATATACCAACAAACCCTAGCAATCCTTCTCCAGGTACCACTTCCCATCCCAGAAAGTTCCCCACCTACAAGGCAGGCAATGATACTGTGGCCTTCTTAGAAAACTTCGAAAGGGCCTGCCTTGTGTATAGCATCTCTACAGACCAATACACGGTAGAGCTGAGGCCGCAGGTCAGTGGACCCTTAGCTGAGGTGGTGGCTGAAATGCCTAAGGAACGCATGAACCAGTATGAACTGTTTAAAACCAAGGCGAGAGTCAGAATGGGGCTAACACCTGAGCATTCCTGTCGGCGGTTCAGAGCCCTAAGGTGTAAACCAGATGCGTCATTTACCCGACATGCCTACCACATTGTGAAACATTGGGATGCCTGGATATCCCTACCCTCCAGCGTATCTACCACTCCTCCCAGTTTAGTGTCATCTGCAAACTTGTTGAGGGTGCAGTCCACAGCTTCCTCCAGATTAATGAAGATATTGAACAAAACCCACCTCAGGACTGACCACTTGATACAGGCTGCCAACTAGACATGGAGCCATTGATCACTACCCATTGAGACCGACGATCTAGCCAGCTTTCTATCCATCTTATAGTCTATTCATCCAGCCCATACTTCTTTAAACTTGGTGGCAAGTTATTTTGCCCTCTCTTTTTTTTTTTTAAACAAAAGAATAAAATTAGAAGTTCTGCAATTGTGATGCAGAACACAGAGCAGTCACACAGAACAGCTTGGACATTAGGACTTATTTTGTTGAAACAGAGTTTAGCCACTGAACAAGGGTTATCCCCTTGAGTGCTAAGTATCATTAGAAAGGCACTTTTAAGGATCTGTATAAACATTAATTTGAGTCTCTGCATCCCTGTGCGGTAGGTAATTTTCTCCATTTTACCGAAGAGTTAAGTGACTTGCTCAAGGCCACACAGCCAGTCAGTGGCAGAACCAGCACTATAGCTCCTCCTAAGTCTCTGTCCTGTACTTAATCCACCTCCCTATGTTTCCTATTCTCCAGCATGACAAGCGGTCCAGAGGTACTGTACTGATAAGTGCAATCGAGTTGCCAACATATATCTTAGTGCCAGGGATCAGCACACAATAAACCTCAAATTAACATCACGCTTTAAGGATAAACTTCCTTCACAGCTCCACTGATACCTTGTAATAAATGTTGTTCTTATTCAATGATTTCTAGTATAGTGCCAAGTCTAGTGAGAGATTTTTACCTTCAATTTTGTAAAATTATATCTCTCTCTCTATTTAACATAAAAAGAGTGATGACAGCATCAGGGCACTTTGGTTTGCATAAAACAGTAATTAGTTGTAAGATTAATGCTTCAAATAAGTAGAAATGAATGGTAGTTTAAATTTAGAAAATCCAACATGGCTGACCAAAATGGGAGACATAGTGATGATGTAGTGGAAGATTCCATCTCTGAAAGATACTGAGTGGCATAGAGGAAAATTTCATTAACTGATAGGGAATGACTCAGCAGAATCTTCTAAAATCCAAGATGGCATCAGGGGTGGGGATGGTCTACCCCAAAATAGGGATGATGTCATTAGGCGGGGCTAAGAAGCTGGAAGCTGATTGCTCTCTCAGGCTCAGCCAACCGGTATATAAGGCCGACAGCTAGCAGGCTGACCTTGCAGGGGGTCTGGAGGAGAGCAGAAGCTGCAAGACACCTGCAAAGAAGAAGCTACCTGGAAACTAGCTACCTGCAAGAAACCTCAAGCAATAGCAACAATAGAACCCTGAGGTTACCTTGGCAACAGCTCCCATAGCAACTCAGCCAGCAGTCTTTGCCAACATCAGCTACCAAACAGTCAGAGTGACCAGCAGGCTTTCATATCTGTCACCAGAGGGCAGCTTCCACCTCAGCAGCAGCGGTCTCTCTCCGGCAGCAGACAGTGTCTGACATCAAGAGGACAGCGCCTCCTTTTGACAGATCAGAAGGACACTATTGACAATTTGAGGGATCTAAGAATAGTAAAAGTAAGCAGGGTCTCCTATTCACTATCAAGGAATGTATGGGTTTCACTTGTATATTAAAGCTAAATGCTTGTGGTCTGAATGAAGATCTTCCACTATCCATCCGATAACTGCCTAGCCAGAGCTTATTGGATGTTTAATGTTAGAAGCCAGATATTAAATGTTAGTGTTAAGTGAATGGTTACATTATTATATATGTTATGTTATATAGTCTTTTTTTATTTGCTGCACCACCTTAATTCTTTCAATTGTAAATCTATTGCATTTTGCTCTGTTCTATACATCTTCTTGCTTTTCTAAAATACATTGTAATGATTTATTTCTTTAAAAAAATAATGCTTTTGTTTTCAAAGATTTACTGCTTGTGTATCTATTCCTGAGCCGAAGGCTGTATCCATGTCCTTTTGGAGGGTTAGCAAGACTAGCTTGCTCTGGAGAGCCCTCTGTAGGTCAGAGACAAGCCCCCAGTAAGACTCTGGCAATTTCTTTAGGGTGGGCCACAACCTGGTTACCCTTTTGTTAAATTATTGATGAGCTAAGTGTTATTTAATAGAGCCCAACACGAAACTTGTAGGTGACATAATTGGCGTCTAAAATCTTAGGATAACACAAAAGCACAGATTGGGTCAAGAAGAGATGTGTCCTCACTACAAGTTATTGCCTAAATGCATTAGTGGGAGGTTATCCAGGACTCTAGCAATGGCCGGTTTCAGGGAAGTTCCCCCACTGTGCAAGCTTTATCAAAATATTTTATAGCAAATTACATACATTTACAAAACCTAGTAAACCATAGTGGAACACACAAGATGGCAAGAAGAAACATCTTAGCTCAAGGTGGGTGGGAGCAAATAGAGGGACATCTGCCAAGGCAGCATGAAGCATTTTTGTCACTGCATCATTGCTGTGAAGTTTGCCACGTTTATGCAGTGGATGTTTCATTAGGCTTCGTGGAATGGGCAGAGTTATTCTTGGTTGAGTGCTATTGAATAAGGGTCCTCAAAATAGATGAAAACTCATCAGTGGTGATCTAGCCAGAGTGTCCAAAAATGGAATGAGTAAGGCACGGGTAAGGCACAGGCTGAGGAAGATTGCCATGTCAGTTCCTGTGCTTTGTAAGTTCTACAGCAGAGAGATGCTGGTAGAAAGAAACTGAATTCTAATGGCTCCATAGTGCTTGCTAAAATTTCATCTCAGGAAGCAGCTGCGAGAACCCCTTTGTTAAGCAGCTCATTGCACAATGAGAGAGAAATCTACCATGTGAAAAGTAATCCTTTGTCTAAAGGTTCATCAAGCAGACTCGTTGGCATTGCATACAGGAGAACATGAGCATACAGGACAGAGAAGATACATTTGTTAGCAGGATGACAATGCATCCCTATGCATTTTATTGTTGGGGGAAATAGCAGGGAAACCAATGTGGTACCTCAGCTCCGTACAGAGGGATACAGAATTTCTTTAGAAAAGTCTCCTGGTGTAGAGTGTTGTGAAGTGAAAATGAAGTTATACCCTTCATTAAATAAGACACAAATAAATTGTAGTGCTTGGGTCTTGCAATTGAGAGTCATTTCCTAAATATTTTTAGATGCTTGATTGTATGGCATTATTGAGGATACAGAAAACAGGTTGAAAGTTCACATAAAACACTTCTGATGCAGTGTTTTCTACAGATTTTAAGTGAATCTCAATGAAGCTTGAGATTTTAGTTGGCCCTGAAATCACGTAGTACCTGAGATGCAGAAAGGAGTTTAATGGGGAAAAGAATCAGACAGTATTGAGAGTGTAGGTAGAGGGTGTACAACTGTCCATAAAAATCTTCCAAACTAGCAGCTTTGGGCTAGATCCTCAGCTGGTTTAAATCAGCATAGCAGAGGTCCATTTAAGTCATTGACATCAGTGGAACTACACTGATTTTATGCCAGCTGAGGGTTAGTCCTTTTTCTGTAATCTTTCTAGTGTCCCAGTCAATTTATTAAATACAATGGGCAATCCAAGACTGACAGCATGAAAACCTGAAAATAAATTTAAGCTTTGATTCCCTTATTACTCCTCCTGGTCTGTGGAGTTTTACAAAATCATAGAAACGTAAAGCAGAAAGGGACCTAAAGAGGTCATCCAGTCCAGCCCATTATTGAATGCAATGAGTCGATTTCAGACAAATTCTCTGATTTCTAATCTAAAGTACTTGCAACCTCTCCCAGATTGGTGTCATCCATAAATTTTATAAACACATGCTCCACTCCATTCTCCAAGTCATTAATAAAAATATTGACTAGAATTAGACCCAGGACAGACCCCTGCTAACCCCACTAGATACACCCTCCTAGTTTTACAATGAACTATTAATAACTACTCATTTAGTATGGTCTTTCAACCAGTTATGCATCCACCTTATAGTAATTTAATCTAGACCACATGTCCCTAAATTTGCATATGAGAATGTCATGTAGACCTGTATCAAAAGCCTTACTAAATTTGAGATGATATATTTAGATTCTTCCTCCCCCATCCACTAAGCAAGTAACCCTATCAAAGAAGGAAATTAGAATAGTTTGGCATTATTTGCCCTTAACAAATCTATGCTAGCCTATTATTTATAATTCTGTTATCCTCCAAGCACTCACATGTTGTTTAATAATTTGTTCCAGTATCTTTCCAGGTATCAGTGTTAGGCTGACTGGTCTATAATTTCCTAGGTCCTCTTTGTTCCCCTTTTTAATGATAGGTACTATTTTTGCCCTTCTCTTCCCATGGCCATATAGATCACAGCCAGCTTTTTAGTGTTGCCTTTGAGTGACCAAAGCAAGTACCTTTTTGCCCTCCTTCTGACTCTCACCAGTTATCAATAGTTTGATTTCCTTGTCTTCAAAGGCGGACCAGAGTGACTACCCCAAGAATAATCTCAAACATATGCTTTTAGATGTAAAACATCTTGACTGTGTTGAAGTTAGTGTTGTACTCGTGAGTAGTTTTGCATGCATAGACACTGATGATGCATTTGCATGCTCAAATCAGATGTATGCAAAAGTGTGTAACTGAATGTGATTATGTGCACATGCTAAACTGGACCTGCCTCTGGGTTTAGCTTTCCCCTATTGAACTCCACTTGCAATAGATTGGTACTTAAAGTGTTGTACAGTATATATTCCAAGTCCTATGAATTCAAATGTCTAATGTGTACTGTCAATTCTCTATTTTGAGATGAAAAGTTAGTTACTAAATGCACTAATATATACGAAGTGCACAAATGCTACCTTGAGGAGAACCTCAGAAGAGCATTTCAAATAACATGAAATATTCTAGTTTTATTTAGGGCTCAGGAAAGATGTATGTAGCAATGAACAGAGGCCTCCATTTGTGAAACCAAACCAAGTAAAACAAAACAAATGTACAGTAGCCAAAATACCATAAAACAGGGTATTTAGAAGTCAGAACACAGGAACAAGCTGAGCGAGTCATGGTGCCCTTGTAAAGCTTTTTGATTGGGACTCATGGCTGCAAACCCAACATTAGGTCTTCCATTGATCTCAAACCCTTATGCTATGCCATAGCGGGGACTGAGGGCCACTTCTACAGGGAGATAAATCAGAAGTGTGTTCACAAAACTGGTTTTAGTTTCTGGAGATAGTTGGAAGGAAATTGGATAGGAATTTTCCTGTTAAATCTGCAGTATAATCCAGCCAAAGCTATAATAAAGAGAGAAGATATCCTGATTCTCTAGAAGACCTTGGTCATCACTAGAGAGCTCTAGTTTGCTTTGCCCTGATACATTACATACCATGTTGCACAGGATTATAAGCAGCAGTCACTACTAGCCTGTGTTGAGGTGAGACCTATAACACAGTAGCCCCCTGAAATTCCAGACTCAGTAGCATTGTCCAGACCTAACAGAATGCTCTCTCTCACCAAAGACAGTTTAGGTTATCAGGAATATTTTCTGAAAAGAGGTTGCTGAGGTAGAAAGATACAAACAGTACTCAGTTCTTAAAACGGCAATGGTAAGGAATAAAGCAAAGAGCTAAAGCAACCTCTGTGTCTAATTCTCAAGATCAAAGGACAGCCAAAGCCAAGCCAATCAGGAGTCATTCCACAAAGATCAAGTCAATTCATTAAGGCAGGAAGGAGGAGACAATAACTGGAGCTGCTAGGAATTCAAATGATGGGAACAGAACTTCTAGAAGATTCGAGCTGGTTCAGAGTTTTAACACTTTCTTCCATGCTTCTCACCACCTATCCTCATTTATTTCTAGCATAGGCCTAGAAAATCTTCTAGTAGCTACCAGATGGCTGGATAGGTTCCTTGTCCTCTAGCTGCAGTGCTGATGTACAGTACTTAAGCTATTAACAAATAATTTAATCAGAAACCTTAATAAGGAAAACCACTTTCCCCCTCATTTTTAGCATGGAAAATAGTCTATTTTAGAAGACTCAGATTTCCCTAATGCTTTCCTTTCAACAGATTGTGATTACCTCTAATATTATACACTGAGCCTGTAGCATTAAATCAGCAGATATTTGAAGTGCTTCACTGATGCTACCCCCTCAAAAATAAAGGAAACAGCAAGCACTTCAAAAAAGCGGTTAAGTGCAGGAACGATTTGTTTAACTTCCAAGTCTTTTTGTTCAGATAAATGTTTGTCTTTCCCCAAAGAGGGAATACAGAAAGGATTAAAAAAAATCTCCCTCACAAACAACTTGGAAACCTCCTGGTTTATATTACTTTTTGGTAAAGGAGCCATCACTAGATGTGCATACTAATTTTCCCTTGAGAAAAGAACAGCATCATCATCAACTAAATTGAACATTTTTAATGTATTTGTGACTCAGCTGTCAAATCAAATATGTGTGAATTACAGTGCTGCCTCTTCCAGTGATGTCATAGTTTTATAATAGATACTGGCATGCACAAAGTTTAAGAGATGATCATCATCTTTAGAAGGAGGGGAATGTACATCCCCTTCGCCCTCTGGAGCAAAAGGGGTAAATTGCCATTTGGTCATAATGCACAAAATAACTCTCAATCTCTGATAATGGATTCATCCAGGGCTCCCCTGAAAGATAGGACACTGAAGTATTGCAGTAGACAGTAGACAGATGATCTAAATTACTCTTTGCAGCTGTAGCAAATAAATTAGTGCAAAGTAAAGCTGAAGTATTGCCATTAAAAACCTCAAAATGACTGACTGTTTGGTGCACGAGGTAGAAGGAAATGGCTGGCAGAAGCCAAAGAGAAGCAGAAGCTCGGATGAACGTATTAGATGCACTTCTTTCAAGGATGAACACGCCTTTAGTTGGAGCAGCACGTGTAAACAAATAGCTAAAACCCATCCCCCCAGATTGGTAGGGAATGAGTGTATAAAAAGATTTCAGAAAATGGAATGAGCGCACACTCTCAGAGGGCACTGTGACAGAAGATGCAAGGAAACTTTCTTCCAAGTAACACTAGAAAATGCAGAGGAAGCTAGAAGGAACAGGGACTGACAAGCAGAGTAGGGAAAGTATTACTGTTGTGAATAAAGCAAACATGTATTAGCAGGTGTTTTCGTATTACGAGAAGTAATTCTTCCACTCTGCTCAGCACTGATAAGGCCTCAACTGAAGTATTGTGCCCAGTTCTGGGCACGACACTTCAGGAAAGATGTGGACAAATTGGAAAAAATCCAGAAGAAGGCAACAAAAACTATTAAAGGTCTAGAATACACGACCTACAAGGAAAGATTTAAAAATGGGTTTGTTTAATCTGGAGAAGATAAGATTGAGTGGGGGCATGCTAACAGTTTTCAAGTATGTAAGAGTTGTTATAAAAAAAAAGAGGGTGATAAATTGTTCTGTCCTTGGTGGTTAAGTAGGACAAGTAATGGGCTTAAATTGCAGGATGGGAGTTTTAGGCTAGACATTTGGAAAAATTTCTTAACTGTAAGGGTGAGTAAGCACGGAAACAAATTACCTGGAGAGGGTTGTGGAATGTGTGTCATTGGAGGTTTTTAAGAACAAGTGAGACAAAACACCTCTCAGGAATGGTCTAGATAATACTTAGTCCTGTCTCAGTGCAAGGGACTAGACTATATGACCTATACAGGTCCCTTCCAGTCTTACATTTCTCTTTAAGGTCCAGCATAAAATCATAATGTAGCAAAAATGATTACGAGTATGAAACAGCTTCCACATAATGAGTGTAGCAGAGCAAGATGATCAAGGATGATCCAGGGAACAAAGGCCGAAACAGTCCCCAGACACACAATCCCAACTGACCCAGTAACTGAAATAACTGAAAACTGAAATAACTTGAAAGAGAAAGAAAAACACAAATAGCCAAAAAAATTCATTCACCCCAAAGTTAGTACTCGCACCTTGTTTATTCAGCAAGGGGATACTTCTCCCCCTCTTAAACTCCCGTTTGCGGTCCCATTCACTAGTCTATTCACATATTCAAAAATGATCTGGAAAAGGGGTAAACAGTGAGATGGCAAAGTTTGCAGATGATATAAAATTACTCAAAATAGTTAAGTTCAAAGCTGACTGTCAAGAATTACAAAGGGGTCTCACTGAACTGGGTAACAAAAAGACTGATGAAATTCAGTGTTGATAAATGCAAAATAATTCATATTGGAAAACAATCCCAACTAGACATACAAAATGATGGTGTCAAAGTTAGCTGTTATCGTTCAAGAAAGATCTTGGAGTCATCGTGGACAGGTCTCTGAAAACATCTGCTCAATGTGCGGCAGCAGTCAGAAAAGCTAACAGAATGCTAGGAACCATTAAGAAAGGAGTAGATAATAAAATATGTCTCTATACAAATCCCTGGTAGACCGACACTTTGAATACTGCCTGCAGACCTGGCCCCACGTCTCAAATATATCTATTTTTTAGACCTCTATCACACCCCATTAGTCATCTGTTTTCTAAGCTGAGCTGTTGGATCATAAAGAAGTTCTGTATTAAAATCAGAAATGAGTTTGACTCCCCATAGTTTAAGTTCCAGGATATTACTAATTAAGAGGTCTCTTGGTTTTTGGTCTCTTGTTTTCACTGTTTCTCTCCCTCTCCATGTGAAACTTGCAAGCTGCTAACTGTGTTAGTACATCCTAAAACAAAGTCTGTTCTCAAAGCAATACTTTGTTACAACTACTCACACAGAGAGAGACTCAAAGCGATACTTTGTAACAACAGAAACAGCACATAGACATACCCCGCTCTTTTGTTGCATTTATCTCGCTTTCTTAACAATTGTGATTAAAATAGAGGTAGAGGATGCATGTGGATGGATGCTTGGTGTGGATAATAAATGAATGATCAGGGAGGTGCCAGCCTAAGAATCCAGTGTCCATCGGCCGAAGAAGACATCAAGTGGAAACAACCAGAGGACCCCCAGAGGGCAGACTGGGTAGGGCACCCAATAGCCTCAAGGATGGGAGAACCACAAGAACAAAATAACATCTGGCAGCACGGAGCCATCAGGAATGTGCCATCTGCTGATTGATTCAGCAACAGCATGAAGAAGCAATTCCCATAGACTGGCATAGGAAGAAATTCCTATAAAAATGGACTCTAGAAAGTGAGAACTTTGGGGTCCGATTCTGCAAACCAACTTCCAGGAGCATCAGATGAGCATCTGACAAGGCCTTGCTGCCTCTTTGTGTCCAGGCCACCTGGCCAGTGGCTTGGCACGAGCAACTAAGGCTGGTGACTATGATAACAACCTTGCAGAACCTGTGTGCGTATATGTGAATGAATGTGTGAATAAATATGAAATCAAATGGAATGTTATAGCTATAACTGCTTACTATGATTCTTTCTGTATTCACAATAAATTTGTCATTTTGCCTTATTCCCTTTAATAAGATCCTGCTGGTTTTTATTTTATTGGTATAACAGAGCAGCTTAATGAGAGGTTAAAAAGACGGACTGCTCAGTTTAGAAAAGAGATGATTAATGGGGGATGTGATAGAGGTCTATAAAATCATGAAGGTTGTGGAGAAAGTGAATAAGGAAGTGTTATTTATCCCTTCATGTAACAAGAACTAGGGGCCACCCAATGAAATTAATAGGCAACAGGTTTAAAACAAACATGGGGGGGGGGAACAGTTACCTACTTTCTCGTAAATGTTGTTCTTTGAGATGTGGTGCTCATGTCCATTGCAAGTAGGTGTGTGTGTGTGCCGCATGCACAGTTGCTGAAAGATTTTTCCCCTAGTGATGCCCGTCGGGTCAGCTGTGGAGCCCCATGAAGTCATGCCTTCATGGCCGTGTATATAGGTCCCTGCTGACCTGCTGCCACTTCAGTTTTTTCTTCCCGGATACACCGACAGAGGAGAAGGCAGGTGGGTATTGGAATGGACATGAGCAACACATCGAGCGGCAGCGAACCAGCGGAGCAGCGGGGACAGCAGAGCAGCTCACAGCAGGAGTTTGCCTGGGACTGGTAAGTATCCGAGTGTGTGTGTTTGCTTGCTGAGGAAGTATCCGAGCGTGTGTTTGCTGGGAGGGCAGGGAGAGAGCCTGAGTGAGTGTCTGATTGGCTGCTAGCCTGCAGGGGGCGGGCATTAGGGTGTCTGTGTGTTTGCGTCAGGGAAGCCTGGCTGTTTAAAAATAGCCAGAGCCTCGCGAACCAGCTGAGCAGCGGGGACAGCAGAGCAGCTCACAGCAGGAGTTTGCCTGGGAGTTCGCCTGGAGTGAGCCCAGTGAGGCTTACATCTTGCCAGCGTCTCTGAGGAAGCTCATAGTAGGTAGGTGATATGGAAGGGGGGGGTTCAGCTGTTGTGACCTGCACTGGATGTGCCATGTTTGTCTTTCTTCCACAGGACAGAAGCGACTTTGTCTGTACAAAGTGCAAGCTGGTCTCCATATTGGAAGAGAAGATTGAAGGTCTGGAGCAACAGGTAACGACCCTGCGTTGTATACGAGAGACTGAGGATTTTCTGGACCAAACTCAGGATAGCCTTCTAGGGGCACAAAGCTCTAAAGATATAGAGCAGGTTGCACAGAGGAGCCAAGAGGCCAGTGAAGAAGCTTGGCAACATGTGACCTCCAGAAGAGGTAAGCGGAATGTCCGGGTTCCAGTAACACAGACACAGGTAACTAACCGCTTTCATGTTCTCTCCACAGGTACCATTGCGGAGAGTGGACCAGATGATAGGTCTGGGGGGAGAAAGCAGAAGGAGACTCCGCTGGTTGGGAGGCATGAGATGCGATGTCCTGAGGTTGGGGGTTCCACGACCACCACTCCCAAGAGGAGAAGGCGGGTGGTGGTGGTCGGGGACTCTCTCCTCCGGGGGACTGAGTCATCTATCTGCCGCCCTGACCGGGAAAACCGAGAAGTCTGCTGCTTGCCAGGGGCTAAGATTCGTGATGTGACGGAGAGACTGCCGAGACTCATCAAGCCCTCAGATCGCTACCCCTTCCTGCTTCTCCACGTGGGCACCAATGATACTGCCAAGAATGACCTTGAGCGGATCACTGCGGACTACGTGGCTCTGGGAAGAAGGATAAAGGAGTTGGAGGCGCAAGTGGTGTTCTCGTCCATCCTCCCCGTGGAAGGAAAAGGCCTGGGTAGGGACCGTCGAATCGTGGAGGTCAACGAATGGCTACGCAGGTGGTGTCGGAGAGAAGGCTTTGGATTCTTTGACCATGGGATGGTGTTCCATGAAGGAGGAGTGCTGGGCAGAGACGGGCTCCATCTTACGAAGAGAGGGAAGAACATCTTTGCCAGCAGGCTGGCTAACCTAGTGAGGAGGGCTTTAAACTAGGTTCACCGGGGGAAGGAGACCAAAGCCCTGAGGTAAGTGGGAAAGCGGGATACCGGGAGGAAGCACAGGCAGGAATGTCTGTGAGGGGAGGGCTCCTGCCTCATACTGGGAATGAGGGGCGATCAACAGGTTATCTCAAGTGCTTATATACAAATGCACAAAGCCTTGGAAACAAGCAGGGAGAACTGGAGGTCCTGGTGATGTCAAGGAATTATGACGTGATTGGAATAACAGAGACTTGGTGGGATAACTCACATGACTGGAGTACAGTCATGGATGGTTATAAACTGTTCAGGAAGGACAGGCAGGGCAGAAAAGGTGGGGGAGTAGCACTGTATGTAAGGGAGCAGTATGACTGCTCAGAGCTCCGGTACGAAACTGTGGAAAAACCTGAGTGTCTCTGGATTAAGTTTAGAAGTGTGTGCAACAAGAGTGATGTCATGGTGGGAGTCTGCTATAGACCACCGGACCAGGGGGATGAGGTGGATGAGAATCATAGAATCATAGAATATCAGGGTTGGAAGGGACCCCAGAAGGTCATCTAGTCCAACCCCCTGCTCAAAGCAGGACCAAGTCCCAGTTAAATCATCCCAGCTAGGGCTTTGTCAAGCCTGACCTTAAAAACCTCTAAGGAAGGAGATTCTACCACCTCCCTAGGTAACGCATTCCAGTGTTTCACCACCCTCTTAGTGAAAAAGTTTTTCCTAATATCCAATCTAAACCTCCCCCATTGCAACTTGAGACCATTACTCCTCGTTCTGTCATCTGCTACCATTGAGAACAGTCTAGAGCCATCCTCTTTGAAACCCCCTTTCAGGTAGTTGAAAGCAGCTATCAAATCCCCCCTCATTCTTCTCTTCTGCAGACTAAACAATCCCAGCTCCCTCAGCCTCTCCTCATAAGTCATGTGCTCTAGACCCCTAATCATTTTCGTTGCCCTTCGTTGTACTCTTTCCAATTTATCCACATCCTTCCTGTAGTGTGGGGCCCAAAACTGGACACAGTACTCCAGATGAGGCCTCACCAGTGTCGAATAGAGGGGAACGATCACGTCCCTCGATCTGCTCGCTATGCCCCTACTTATACAACCCAAAATGCCATTGGCCTTCTTGGCAACAAGGGCACACTGCTGACTCATATCCAGCTTCTCGTCCACTGTCACCCCTAGGTCCTTTTCAGCAGAACTGCTGCCGAGCCATTCGGTCCCTAGTCTGTAGCGGTGCATTGGATTCTTCCATCCTAAGTGCAGGACCCTGCATTTATCCTTATTGAACCTCATTAGATTTCTTTTGGCCCAATCCTCCAATTTGTCTAGGTCCTTCTGTATCCTATCCCTCCCCTCCAGCGTATCTACCACTCCTCCCAGTTTAGTATCATCCGCAAATTTGCTGAGAGTGCAATCCACACCATCCTCCAGATCATTTATGAAGATATTGAACAAAACGGGCCCCAGGACCGACCCCTGGGGCACTCCACTTGACACCGGCTGCCAACTAGACATGGAGCCATTGATCACTACCCGTTGAGCCCGACAATCTAGCCAGCTTTCTACCCACCTTATAGTGCATTCATCCAGCCCATACTTCCTTAACTTGCTGACAAGAATGCTGTGGGAGACCGTGTCAAAAGCTTTGCTAAAGTCAAGAAACAATACATCCACTGCTTTCCCTTCATCCACAGAACCAGTAATCTCATCATAAAAGGCGATTAGATTAGTCAGGCATGACCTTCCCTTGGTGAATCCATGCTGACTGTTCCTGATCACTTTCCTCTCCTCTAAGTGCTTCAGGATTGATTCTTTGAGGACCTGCTCCATGATTTTTCCAGGGACTGAGGTGAGGCTGACCGGCCTGTAGTTCCCAGGATCCTCCTTCTTCCCTTTTTTAAAGATGGGCACTACATTAGCCTTTTTCCAGTCATCCGGGACTTCCCCCGTTCGCCACGAGTTTTCAAAGATAATGGCCAAGGGCTCTGCAATCACAGCCGCCAATTCCTTCAGCACTCTCGGATGCAATTCGTCCGGCCCCATGGACTTGTGCACGTCCAGCTTTTCTAAATAGTCCCTAACCACCTCTATCTCTACAGAGGGCTGGCCATCTCTTCCCCGTTTTGTGATGCCCAGCACAGCAGTCTGGGAGCTGACCTTGTTAGTGAAAACAGAGGCAAAAAAAGCATTGAGTACATTAGCTTTTTCCACATCCTCTGTCACTAGCTTGCCTCCCTCATTCAGTAAGGGGCCCACACTTTCCTTGGCTTTCTTCTTGTTGCCAACATACCTGAAGAAACCCTTCTTGTTACTCTTGACATCTCTTGCTAGCTGCAGCTCCAGGTGCGATTTGGCCCTCCTGATATCTTTCCTACATGCCCGAGCAATATTTTTATACTCTTCCCTGGTCATATGTCCAAGCTTCCACTTCTTGTAAGCTTCTTTTTTATGTTTAAGATCCGCTAGGATTTCACCATTAAGCCAAGCTGGTCGCCTGCCATATTTACTATTCTTTCGACTCATCGGGATGGTTTGTCCCTGTAACCTCAACAGGGATTCCTTGAAATACAGCCAGCTCTCCTGGACTCCCTTCCCTTTCATGTTAGTCCCCCAGGGGATCCTGGCCATCTGTTCCCTGAGGGAGTCAAAGTCTGAGGCTTGAGGTATGAGGGTATGAGGCTTTCTTCCGGCAACTCACGGAAGCTACTAGATCGCATGCCCTGATTCTCATGGGTGACTTTAATTTTCCTGATATCTGCTGGGAGAGCAATACAGCGGTGCATAGACAATCCAGGAAGTTTTTGGAAAGCGTAGGGGACAATTTCCTGGTGCAAATGCTAGGGGAGCCAACTAGGGGGAGCGCTTTTCTTGACCTGCTGCTCACAAACCGGGTAGAATTAGTGGGGGAAGCAAAAGTGGATGGGAATCTGGGAGGCAGTGACCATGAGTTGGTTGAGTTCAGGATCCTGACGCAGGGAAGAAAGGTAAGCAGCAGGATACGGACCCTGGACTTCAGGAAAGCAGACTTTGACTCCCTCAGGGAACAGATGGCCAGGATCCCCTGGGGGACTAACATGAAAGGGAAGGGAGTCCAGGAGAGCTGGCTGTATTTCAAGGAATCCCTGTTGAGGTTACAGGTACAAACCATCCCGATGAGTCGAAAGAATAGTAAATATGGCAGGCGACCAGCTTGGCTTAATGGTGAAATCTTAGCGGATCTTAAACATAAAAAAGAAGCTTACAAGAAGTGGAAGGTTGGACATATGACCAGGGAAGAGTATAAAAATATTGCTCGGGCATGTAGGAAAGATATCAGGAGGGCCAAATCGCACCTGGAGCTGCAGCTAGCAAGAGATGTCAAGAGTAACAAGAAGGGTTTCTTCAGGTATGTTGGCAACAAGAAGAAAGCCAAGGAAAGTGTGGGCCCCTTACTGAATGAGGGAGGCAAGCTAGTGACAGAGGATGTGGAAAAAGCTAATGTACTCAATGCTTTTTTTGCCTCTGTTTTCACTAACAAGGTCAGCTCCCAGACTGCTGTGCTGGGCATCACAAAACGGGGAAGAGATGGCCAGCCCTCTGTAGAGATAGAGGTGGTTAGGGACTATTTAGAAAAGCTGGACGTGCACAAGTCCATGGGGCCGGACGAATTGCATCCGAGAGTGCTGAGGGAATTGGCGGCTGTGATTGCAGAGCCCTTGGCCATTATCTTTGAAAACTCGTGGCGAACGGGGGAAGTCCCGGATGACTGGAAAAAGGCTAATGTAGTGCCCATCTTTAAAAAAGGGAAGAAGGAGGATCCTGGGAACTACAGGCCGGTCAGCCTCACCTCAGTCCCTGGAAAAATCATGGAGCAGGTCCTCAAAGAATCAATCCTGAAGCACTTAGAGGAGAGGAAAGTGATCAGGAACAGTCAGCATGGATTCACCAAGGGAAGGTCATGCCTGACTAATCTAATCGCCTTTTATGATGAGATTACTGGTTCTGTGGATGAAGGGAAAGCAGTGGATGTATTGTTTCTTGACTTTAGCAAAGCTTTTGACACGGTCTCCCACAGCATTCTTGTCAGCAAGTTAAGGAAGTATGGGCTGGATGAATGCACTATAAGGTGGGTAGAAAGCTGGCTAGATTGTCGGGCTCAACGGGTAGTGATCAATGGCTCCATGTCTAGTTGGCAGCCGGTGTCAAGTGGAGTGCCCCAGGGGTCGGTCCTGGGGCCCGTTTTGTTCAATATCTTCATAAATGATCTGGAGGATGGTGTGGATTGCACTCTCAGCAAATTTGCGGATGATACTAAACTGGGAGGAGTGGTAGATACGCTGGAGGGGAGGGATAGGATACAGAAGGACCTAGACAAATTGGAAGATTGGGCCAAAAGAAATCTAATGAGGTTCAATAAGGATAAGTGCAGGGTCCTGCACTTAGGATGGAAGAATCCAATGCACCGCTACAGACTAGGGACCGAATGGCTCGGCAGCAGTTCTGCGGAAAAGGACCTAGGGGTGACAGTGGACGAGAAGCTGGATATGAGTCAGCAGTGTGCCCTTGTTGCCAAGAAGGCCAATGGCATTTTGGGATGTATAAGTAGGGGCATAGCGAGCAGATCGAGGGACGTGATCGTTCCCCTCTATTCGACACTGGTGAGGCCTCATCTGGAGTACTGTGTCCAGTTTTGGGCCCCACACTACAAGAAGGATGTGGATAAATTGGAAAGAGTACAGCGAAGGGCAACAAAAATGATTAGGGGTCTAGAGCACATGACTTACGAGGAGAGGCTGAGGGAGCTGGGATTGTTTAGTCTGCAGAAGAGAAGAATGAGGGGGGATTTGATAGCTGCTTTCAACTACCTGAAAGGGGGTTTCAAAGAGGATGGCTCTAGACTGTTCTCAATGGTAGCAGATGACAGAACGAGGAGTAATGGTCTCAAGTTGCAATGGGGGAGGTTTAGATTGGATATTAGGAAAAACTTTTTCACTAAGAGGGTGGTGAAACACTGGAATGCGTTACCTAGGGAGGTGGTAGAATCTCCTTCCTTAGAGGTTTTTAAGGTCAGGCTTGACAAAGCCCTGGCTAGGATGATTTAACTGGGACTTGGTCCTGCTTTGAGCAGGGGGTTGGACTAGATGACCTTCTGGGGTCCCTTCCAACCCTGATATTCTATGATTCTATGATCTCTGAGAACAGCAGTTAGGTAACCGATTTTTCTTCTTCGAGTGGTTGCTCATGTTGATTCTAAGTAGGTGACTCCCAAGCAACTCCTAGTAGAAGGGGTTGGAGGTCAGTGGGTTGCCGACTGCAGCACTGCTCTACTAAACATGGCATCATCTCTGGCCTGCTGTGTAATAGCGTAGTGCAACGTAAAGGTGTAGATTGACGACCATGTCGCTGCCTTGCCACTTGTGCCAGGAATGCCACTTAAGATAAGATACCTGCACCCTTGTGGAGTGTGCCATCAGGGTCAGGACAGGTATCTTTGCTAAGTAATAGCATACCTGGATACAGGACATGATCCAAGAAGAGATCCTTTGGTACGAAACTGGAAGCTTCTTCATCCACTCTGCAATTGCAATGAAGAGTTGAGTTGACTTCCGAAATGGCTTTGTTTTTTCTATGTAGAAGTCTAATGCTTGTCTGACATCCAGAGAGTGGAGCATTTGTTCCTGGTTGCTAGCATGGGGCTTGGGGGGGGGGGGGGACGACACAGGAAGAAAAATGTCCTGGGTCATGTGGAACTGTGAAACTAACTTTGGGAGAAAGTCTAGGTGCGGTCACAACTGCACATTGTCCTTCTAGAAGACCGTATATGGGGGCTGAGAAGTTAAGGCCTTAAGCTCAGACACCCTCCTGTCTGAAGTTATAGCCACCAAGAATGTTACTTTCCAGGAAAGGTAGAGAAAAGAGCACGTTGCTAAGGGCTCAAAAGGAGGTCCCATCAGCCTAGAGATCACCAGGTTGAGATCCCATGGGGGAATTGTTTCTTACTTGAGGATACAGCCTATCTAATCTTTTGAGGAAGTGGCCCACCATGGGGTTAGCAAAAACTGAGCTACCGGCTGAACTGGGGTGGAAGGCCGAGATAGCGGCCAGGTGAAACTGTACTGACAATACCAACAGACCTTGCTGTTTCAAATGCAGCAAATAGTCCAGGATAAAGGGAATTGATGACTGTAGGGGTGGCGTGTCCTTTTGTAATGCCCAAATGGAGAATCTTTTCCACTTGGCAAGATAAGTGGCCCCGGTGAATGGCTTTCTGCTGCCAAGGAGGACTTCCCTAACAGGGTCTGAGCATGTGAGTTCTGAGGGGTTTAGCCATGGAGTTTCCATGCCCTGAGATGGAGAGACCGCAGATTGGGGTGCTGGAGATGGCCATGGCCCTGCATGATCAAGTCCGGAACCAGGGGCAGGGTTATGAGCATGTCCACCGATGGGTCTAGAAGTGTGGTCAACCAGTGGTGGCATGGCCACACTGGTGCTATTAAGATAATTGATGTTCCCTCCCTTCTGACCTTTGGCAGGACCTTGTGTATAAGTTGGAAGGGCGGGAATGCGTATAGCAGACGGCCCTTCCAAGGGAGAAGAAAAGTGTCTGTGAGTGAGCCCAGGCTGTGATTCAGGAAGGAGCAAAATGGTGACACTTCCTGTTGTATTTTGCCACAAACAAATCTATTTGGGGAAACACCCACCATTGGAAGATGTTGATCACAACATCCGGGTGGAGGGACCACTCATGATTATGAAATGACCTGCTGAGATGTTTGACCAATTTGTTTTGGGAGCCTGAAAGGTATGATGCCTGTAGATGTATCGAATGGGCAATGCAGAAGCCCCACAGCTTGAGGGCTTCCTGGCACTGGGGAGAGAAGCAAGCACCGCCCTGTCTGTTTATATAGGGCATAGCTGTCATATTGTCCGTCAATATCGATATACATCTGCCCTCCAGATGGGCCTGGAATGTCTGGCAAGCAAGGCGGACCACTCTTATCTCCCTGAAGTAGATGTGAAGTGAAAGTTCCGCCTAGGACCAGAGGCCCTGAGTCTTCCTAAGTGCGCCCCCATCCCATTGCCGACGCATCTGTGACTAGAGAATTGAGGTTTGAGGCCTGGAGAAGGGCGCTCCTGTGTACACCACTTGCGGGTTGAGCCACCGCAAGAGGGGCTTGATAACCAGAGAAGGAAGTGTAACTAACCTGTCTAGGTAGTCTCAGATTGGCCTGTACATTGAGGCCAGCCAGGCCTGAAGAAAGCGGAGCCAACGTCTCGTGTGTTGTACTACATATGTAGGGACTGAGCAGCTTGTACCTGTCGCCTCCTGAGGAAAGCAGCTACACCCAACATGCACCTGGTGAATACCCGAGGGGCCACTGATAGCCCAAAGAAGAAAATCATGAACTGATAACCGGCATTGTTGACCACAAAGTGGAGGAACCGCTTGTGGGACGGTACTATTGACACATGGAAGTATGCGTCTTTCAAGTTGAGTTTGGCGTACCAGATTCAGGGAAGGAATAATGGAAGTCAGGGAGACCATGTGCAACTTGAGGTTTTCATGAACCTGAGGTTCCACAGGTCCAAAACTGGCCTTAGTACACCTTTGGTTTTTGAGATTAGGAAATTTCGGGAATAAAACCCCTTGCCCAGGAACTCCTGAGGGACTTGTTCTACTGCTCCGGCTTCCAGGAACGCTTGCACTTCATCTGTAAGAAGGGTCCCTGAAGAGGGATGGGGATGGGAGGGAGGAAGGGAACAGAATTGGAGCGAATATCCCTGCGTAAGACCCACTGGTCTGAGATAATCTGGGCCCAGGCATAGTAGAAATGGAGTAGACAATTCACAAAACAGGGAGGAGTTGTCTGAAGCTTGAAATGCTTCCTTTGTGGTGCTGGTCTATGGAGCCCCATGGATTTTAATGTCACTCACAAGTCCTGTAGAGCTTAGAGTCTCTTTGTTCCAAGAACAGACCCGAGCCATAGAAGGGCAAATCTTGAATTGTTTGTTGGATCTTGTGCGGTAGGCCTGAAACCTGCAGCCATGAGCTCCTTTGCATGGCTATAGTGGTGGACATCATGCAGGTCGCTGAGTCCAGTCCAGCTTGTAAGGAGGTCTTTGTGATAACCTTGTCCTCTTAGAGGATAGCTCCAAAGTTGGACCAAGAATCAGGTGGGAGCAACTCCTTGAACTTGGACAAAGTGTTCCAAGAGTTAAAATTATAGTGGCTGAGGACCACTTGTTGGTTGGCAATCTGAAGCTGGAGCTCCCCAGTGAAATAGACCTTAAGGCTGAAGAAGTCCAGCTTCTTTGCCTCCTTAGACTTAGGCATCCGTTCCTGATGCCCTTGCCTCTCCTTCTCATTTGCTGCCACCACAACCAGTGTGCCTGGCTGAGGATGGGTAAATAGTACTTCCTTTCCACTCTTTTGGCTGGAGGGGCGGGAGGAGGGGGAGAGAGGCAGGAATTTGCCATAGGGTCTTGGTGGTATTTTGGATGGTCTTAAATCAGGGATAAGGCAACCATTGAAGGACTCTCAGATCACCATAGGATCAGTTTCTTCTGACACCTCCTCCTCCTAGAGGCCCAAATTTTGGGCCACTCTTCTGAAAAGCTCCTGTTCGGCTCTATTGTCCATAGCTGGCAAAGTGGCAGATGAGCCCACTACTGCCTCATCTGGGGAGAATGAGGGATAATGCCTTTGGTGGCACCAGATCCTCATGACCCTCCAACACACTGGGATCCTCCCACGTTGATATTTCTTGCACTGTGCCGGGACATCGGCCTCGGTGTTGGCTTGGACGCTGGTCTCTGAGCCTTGCGGAGGTTCCCATACCATGGAGGATGACTGGGAGCCTGCCTGCCTTTCCAAGGCAATTGACAGTGATCTGGAGCTCAGCCCCTGGGTTTGGTGATACACCCACGGGGTCTAGAAGGGCCATTGTGCTGGCATCTGCCATTGTGGTGGCCAGGTCATTGGGAGGATTTGCTGCCCCTCCTCTTGACTTGAACGGCAACAAGAGTGCTGACTCTGCCTCGAGATGTAAAACTCTGGCTCAGACCCTGAAGACAAGTCCGACCTCCATGAGCACAGTGGTGCCAAATGGGATGGTGCTGGAAAGCGGTGCCAAGGGGGGGGACGACTGGTGCTGCATCGTGGCCAGTTTACCCTTGCAAAACATGGCTCCTCAGTGTAGTGCCAGTGGTGGAGACAGCGGAGCTGTCATCGCTATGAGGTCCCTGGTGGCCTCAACCGTGTCCGGGGTGGATGGAAGATCCAGCTCCTCCATCTGGCTCTCCCACGCGAGGGAGTCCAATGGAACCAAACTTGATGGACCTCTCTGTGAAGGCAGAGTCAATGGTGCCGGTTTTGCCAAAGCAGGGGCTGAGTGTCCCAGCACAGGAGGTACTCTGCAATTGCTTTTGTGCTCCACTGCTCTGATTGTGGGTGAATGTTTCCCTTTCAGCTCTCTTCTGTTTTGTGTGCGGTACTGGCAAGTGTGAGTAGTGCTGGGTAGCTGCAGAGCCTGTCTTCAGTGGTGGTGCCACAGGCTTCTAGATCCTGAATCCTTTATCAGCACCACAGCCTCCCTCACTGAGGAGAGATGACTCCATGACGAGAAGTTTAAACTAAAGTTTCTCTCCTTCTTGGTTCTTGGGCAGAAGCCTCTACAGATTCTGCACTTGTCAGTATGGTAGGCTTCTCCCAAGCACTTTAAGCAGGTGTCATGAAATTCTCCCCTGGGCATAGGCTTCTGGCAGGACCTGCATGGTTTGAAGCCTTGAGACTGAGGCATGCCCTGGTCCCCCAGAGGGGAAGAACGTGGTAGGGGAAACCCCCCGCAGAAACTTATTTAAACTAAACAAGCTTAAACACGAAGTAAAAACTACTTACAGATACAAATAGGAAAAGTCCACTAGGGGATTGCTTGCCATAGCAAGAAAGAGAAGCAACAGCTCCAACGACCCCCATGGGTGGTAAGAAGGAACTGAGGAGGTGGCAGGTCGGCAGGGACCTATATACACCACCATGAATGTGCGACTCCAGGGGCTCCACAGCTGACCCAATGAGTACCACTAGGGGAAAAACCTTCCGACAACTCTGCACGCGGTGCGCACACACCTACTTCACACAACACACAGCCAACCTCATCATCATGGGATGTTGTGAAGGCCAAATATATAATTACGCTGAAAAAAATTAGATAAGTTTATGGAGGATAGGTCCATCTATTAGCCAAGATGGTCAGGGACATAACCTCATACTCCAGGTGTCCAACTGCCAGAAGCTAGGACTGGACAACAGGGAATGGATAATTCAAAATTTCCTTGTTCTGTTCATTCCCTCTGAAGCATTTGGCACTGTCCACTCTCAGAAGACAGGATACTAGGCTAGGTAACACTGTGTGGCCATTCTTATGTTCTTAATTATCCTGATTTCTGCACTTGTATTTGTTATTGAACAGTTTGGCCTATGGAATTGGTTGTGGGCAAAGTAATCATTGATTATTTGCTGCTTTTGATGTGTGATTGTAGTCCAACCAAGGAGCAGAAATACCAAATTTAAGACAGGAAAATAAGTTACCAAGTAAGTACTTCTAAGTACCAAGTACTAAGTAAGAATGAATAATTCAATAGTGAATGCTCATTCATATATGAATAGCCAGTGTGACATCAAAGGGAACATTCACACACTAAAGTACTGGACTACCCAAATGGCTATTAAGAAAAGCTTCCCTTTGAATGAAAAAAAAAAAAAAGTCTTCAAAATTTATGGCAAGAGGCACAAACAGAGATGGTAACTAACTTGCTCAGTCATGTGGCAGGTCAGTGGCAGAGGGACCCAGGATTTCTATTCCCCATCTAGTGCCCTAACTACTGGACAGAACTGCCTCAAGGTCCATCTCTCCAGTACTCATGGTATCATGCCTTTAGTAAAGCAGACGAGGTTACACAATGGGGCACCGGCCAAACATTTTAGGCAGAGTAGACACAGGCCCTTCATCCTTCAGTGGGTTGAAATAACGTTTATACTGTACATATTATGGGGTAACGTAAGTTTAATTAACACATACAATATTTGCACTGATATATTTTACTTGTCAAATTTCAGATTTATTCAGACATTAAATGTGACATTAAAAATCAATATCCATTTATGAAATGAAGCAAAACCATAAGAATAAAAAACAGGAAGACACTGTACAGCAAATCTCCAAGAGACACATTTTCCTCAGAAGAATCTCAGAAAAGTAAGTGACTGTAAATGTGAACAAAGATTTAATTCCCAAAACTCAATTTCTTCCAGTGATAAACCAATCACACTAATGGGAAACAGGGTAAACTTGTAATGGGGAATTAAATGTAACATGCTACACAATGCTCAATAAATACTCCAGCTGCATTTTTTTAAAGCAGTAGTGACATGCGGTGGATTATGTAAGTACTGTATGTGAATATATATACAGGGGTGGGGGAAATCTCAGACCTTCTTGCTTGTTTTAATTTAATGGGTAAAAATTTATAACCTCCAGGAGCTAAGCGCAAGTACAGAGCAGCAGAGTTTGCACTTGGTATGTGGGGAGGGTGGGGGAAGCATCAGCCCAACATGGCAGAATTCAGAGTATTATTCTGAATTAAAGTGCATATAGTTAAATTGTCTAGGTCTTTGTTGCTTACTACTGTATTGAAAGAAAGATTTATGTTGGTATCCCAGGACTGGCCATGTTTCAGCTTTACAAAAATATTTACATGTTTACAGGGTTGAGATAAGGAACACAATCAGGCTTTAATTGTGCTTGCCTTCCGTTCAGACATTAATACATTTAATTCAATTCACCATCCAACCTGTGATTTGGTAATATACATATATAAATGTACCTATACCCTCCAGCACCAAAGAAACTTATTGAAAATATGTGCATCTGTGCAGAAGATTGGGTTGGAAATATACAAGGGGGGAAAAAAGGTAATTCACTTTTTCATCCAGTCAGAGGCAATAAACAAGCTTTTAAATCAAAGGGTGGGATGTATATGCCTTGGTTCAGGTCAGTTCACAACTTGCTAGATTTTCATCTATATACCACTAACAAAACAAAAAAAGTGCTCCTGATTAAATTTATACACTTCTCCCTCCACGGCTCCCATCATAGCAATTAGAAAGCAAGCATAACACATATGGAAAGAATTAGATTCAAATCTGAATAAGAAAGCCTATTAGGAAAGGTTTTACTTCTATGTGTCCAAGAAGCAGAGGTTGATCTAGTAGAGAGAGTGTAACAGGAACAGGGCAGGGCAGCATGTATTACTTCCATTCATAAGACCACCTTGGAGACATTTTTGAACCCTTCCTTGCCCCCTGGAATGAGAGAGACTAAGTTTCTCTGTTCAAACTCTTGTGCTCTACACTCATATGCACTTTCATAAACCCCTTTAAAGTCCAAACAGTGGGACTGACTCTCCCACTGCGCTAGAGGGAAGGGCATACACGCAGAACATACTGCTCTGGTGCTGGCAAAACTCAGTTTCACAGTTGTGCAGAAACAGTGGAATAGCATGCAAAGCCACTTTATATTTGTGAAAAAGCAAGAATGGGCTGATAAGATAAGCAAGATGGTAGAAAGAAAAGCTTGTTTATGTGGCAGACAGAGCAACTGGGATTACTTTAAAGGTTAATATTTTTAAAGTAACAGAATGCACAGCTTCAGAATAAATCTTATCTAAGATCTAAAGGACTAGGTGCAGCTTCGGATCAGATCTGTCTTCCTGGGGAGTTTAAAGAGAGGGTCTCAAAAATGAGGATTGGAGGCAAGCACCTTCTACTGAAGCCTCCAACAAGAGTTGAGCCATAAACCCTGAGCATGCTAACTGACACCAACATTAAACCCTTGCTACAGAGAGAATTATCTGTAGGTACACCAATAAAACAGTGTGTTCTTAGGCTGTCACCAGTAGAATGTTTTTGTCCATTCTATCCAGAAGTAGTAATAGACACTACAGGCTCTCTCAAATTTAGCAGGATATAGCTACCTCTCAGAAACTTCTTCCTCTTGCAGCGTTAACCTCTCATGCACCTAGCTATCAGGTACATAATTTGCCGAATTTGACTGAGTAGAAAGCACATGGAACCTGAAGAAGTGGTATCTTCTGTCTAGGAACAGTTGGAAAAGGTTAGCAAACCTTGTTTGTCCTATCCTTCCAGCAACCTTCTGCAAGAAGGGAAGCAAACACAAATACACAGGAGGTCCCTGGAGAAGCAACTACAGCAGCTATGTGGCATCAAGTGATTCTCTGTACCGGCTTCAACAGGTAGATCGGAATGCGTCTCCTCATTTAACCCTATTCACTGGAAGTCTGTTGGGAAAAGGCACCACCCACAGGAAAACATGTTTTAATGTAACCTGCCTGAGATATATTTGTCTATAAAAATATATTTAGGACTATAAAATGGCATACATTTGGCCTCCTTCTCCCCCACTCTTTGTTACTTGAGTTCTTGGATTGTAAGCTTTTTAGAAATGCCTACCTATGTACAGAGCCTAGCACAATGGGTCCCCAATCCTGATCATGGCCTCTGGGCACCATCATAATATATTCAATTAAAAAAACCCTTATCTCCTACTTCAGATAATTCTCAGAGCATGATTTTAGATAGATACCCCAGGAGTCACTCTGATCATAGCGACAATATTGGCTGAGAGCGTCAGAGTGTCCTGTGCCATTCAAGGGTGTATTGGAGGGCTGGCAAGTCTCCAAGAGCACTTTAGTGGTTGTCTTGCCAATTGGACTCATTGAATGTCAGCCAATCCAAATAGTTGAAGTGGAAAGATATAGTTAGCTGAGCACAGGAAAACCTGTAGGTCATTTTAAGTACACCACACCCCTTTATCTACAGGATGTGGACATATGCCATATCCCTCCACAGGAAAGTTGGATTTGCTGAATCAGTTTGCCAGGGAGCATCCACCTTCAATGCCAGTGACCAAAACTGAGCTTTTTCTCTTGGCAAGCAACTTCTAAAGTCTGGTTGCATTAGCCTGGAGGACAACCAAGGTTCCAAGAACCACCCATCTGTCTGATCAGATATTTAAATTATGAGCTTTAACAGGATGGCATTGTTCAACATCTTCTTTAGAAGGATACGGGGTAATGCCTCCAGAGTAGCCAGGTTAGAGGCGGGGGTAGTCAATTATATTCTGGATAGGTTTGAGATGGCAAGTTGCCTAAACTTATCAAAATGATAAACAACCAGTAACTGAAATAACTATGCTTAAAAGCTCCAACACAGAAGAGACGCTGCTTTTCTGGACATATTAACTTCAGCTGGTAATTTCGATATTCTTTATTTTTTCATAGGGCATAGTAAAGATTTCTGCTAAAAATACCAGCACTGCCTTGCAAATGCATATAAACAAAGAGAAATCCCATATAGTGGGATCTTCGTGCAAAAATAGGAAAGCTATGTATTGCTTCAAGTTTAAACAAATGGTTAAAGGTTTTGTTAATGTCTCCTTACCAGCAATCTGTTTAGGCAGTCAATGAATTCATTGTTTTCTACAGTACTCTCTCTCTCTCTGTGTGTGTGTGTGTGTGTGTGTGTGCGTGCGCGCGCGCGCACATACGTACTGGCAAGGTTTGAACTCAATCACAGAAGTTCAGTCACAGCAGCAGCTACTGAGGCCACTAACACAACCCCATAGCAGAAATGAAGAGATCTAGTCATCACAGGATAAATTGCTTGTGTTCACTAGAGCAAAAATATTTCTTTGGAATTCACCTCAAAGAAAACTGTTGCTCAGCATTAAACATTTTCAGACAAACTGAATAAAAAAGGCACTGTTACTCAGTACATTTTGTTCATCTAAATGTAAAAAATTGTGATGTTTTGAACAACTAGCCACTGTTTTACTAAGAAAGCTTCTTTGTTACCCAATGGTAATTTAATGCCTTATGACAAGAGCTTGTTTAATGTAAAAGCTGCCTAATCTGAAGCATGTCTTGATTCTTACTTTAAAGTCTTTAAATTACATTAGTTCATAATAGTATATGTACATTATAAAATGAATAGACCATTTACTTCAACCCAATATGTCTGAACAGCTAACTCCTCAAACTATACAAAAATAAAACAGTATGAAATTCTACAAAGGGACAAAGACTCTGTTAAAAGCTAACAAAAAAAATAATTTATACACTTATAAGCATAAGCAATGTAGTCTATAGCATGTTGAACAAACAGGTCCTCAGGAATATGCCTGAAAGAGATCATCAGCTAAAATTAGAACAATTACAAGCACAAGAATGTCTCCAATTTATTATCTTTACCATAGTACAAATTTTCATAAACCAAACATCTTTTGTCTGTCAAAGTCTGTAAACAAGTGCCCGGATTCTCCCCCTCCCCATTGTAAGCATGTGAATCTTAAGTCCTTCAATCAAGTTTCACTCCATCGCTTGCATAAGGAATCAAGAGCCTCTTCTCTTGTTAAATTATCTATGTATTTTATCATACAGCCTGCAATGCAGTAAAATCACAGTGAAAGCCCTGGGAAAAACATGATCTTTACAGCAGGACTTGAACCGCTCTAATAATAAATGCATCTAATGAAGCATTCCATAATAAAAGTGTGGGGTTTCCATTTTCAGAAATCAAGTCAATTAGAAATCCTAGGTTCTACTTAAAAACCCCAAAAGATCTAAAAGTGTAAAGACCCATCTCCTCAGTCATTTATAAATCCTAGTTTCACTTGCAGAGATACTTTTCCAGTCTGGAAAACAGTAGTGCAATTTAATTAGTTTTACTTCTTTTAAGTTACTTAAGTCCAGTAGGTAAATGTCATAACTCTGTGGAAAGATAAGAAGATGCTCTGGTAAACAAGAAATTTTGGCAAGCCCATGCAGGCTTACTAGTCCATTAAAGCTTGTCAGTCCAAAGTGGCATTTTTAGAAAGTTATAGATAACTAAAAATAAAGCAGAAATAAATAGGCAGAAATAACTAAACTGTCTGAACTTTTGATTTCTCATTAACAGCTGGCACAATCTTTAACTTTAGGGTCATTTAAATAGTAGACAGTTGACCTATAGGGCATTCCACTATGACGTCCAGTCTGGAAGACCCTAATGGAACTACATTCCTGAAGTTTAGAAAGCCTAACACTGCCACTGTTATGGGTTACTTCTCTGTGCTTCACTTCGATTTTTTCTTAAAGAGGCTTTTAATTTTTGATGGCTTTTTGTTTTTCTCGCCATTCTGGCATAGGTCCTGTGGGATGCTACTGATCCTAGGGACAGTGGGGACTTCATGAATGGGTTTACTTTCACTGCTGGCTGAGGAAGAGGAGGTGTGGTGAGGCTTGGGGACTGGAATCCCACTAGAAAGCTGGTTCATGCTGCAGGACTTCTCCAGGATGCCATTGTACACTTTGTTTGCAGGACTAAATATCATGCTCTTAGTTTCTGTTAGGCCTGGGCAGTCAGGAGAACCCCTGGAAATATCTGCAGTTAGTGACGAGGAGTCTCCTGTGGACGATTCCTCTAGCGACAGCTCCTCCCGGGATACCTTTTGTGGAGATAGAGGTTGGTACATCTCAAGACTTGAAGGAGGAGACTGTTTCCTTCCAAAGGATGAGTTTAAGGAGTCACACTCTGAACCAGCATCCTGTACTTCCCTAAGTAAAAGCAAAAAGAGAGGAAAGAAACTGTTAGACAGAAATTGCCTTAATGCAATTAAGAGGAGAAAGAAACCAGTTTAAAATCTAAGCCATTAGACTACAATCACCCACTACACTCATTACACTAGAAGTGGCAGGTAAATGTTGAACAGCTTAATTTACAGTAAGAAAACCAGATCAGTTCATATCTCAGATCCACGAATGGCAGTTTTATGTATGTAACCTTGTAATCTAATACAGATGTGATAGTAATTTTAAGTATGTGTCACACTGCTACCAACTGGGAAAAAAAACAGATGAAGACTACCAGAGACCATAATAAAATATTACTTATTTGATTGCCAATAGGTAAAAGAAGCTGAATGATTTTAATCTCACCCAAAATAAGCATCAAACTCTGTTCAGTCAGTTGCACCTCACTGTAGAAGAGCATCAACCATTGTCCAAATAAAGCATTAGAATATTCTATTTAAAAAAAAAAAAAAAAGATGGTTCTGGAAGAACCATACTGAGGAGTTCCCTAAGACCTACAGAACAAAGCAGCCTGAAGCAACTAAATTAGAAGGGTGTTTGCATAGTGGCATAAGCTTGAAAAAAACATTTATACAATATGAAATTTACTTGGCCGGTGTTTTTGTTGATAACCCTAACCCTTCTGATCGATACTATAAGTGAAAGAATAACTGTGTATTTACGAGATGACAAGATGCTGTGCTAGGAGTGATTGTGATGTCACAAATTTTGAATGATTTCACGACAGAAACAAACCGGCAGAGAAGATTGGCTGTGAAGGAACAATCTGTGGAAGGAAAAGACCGTTGAATCGTGGAAGTCAACGAATGGCTATGCAGGTGGTGTCGGAGAGAAGGTTTTGGATTCTTTGACCATGATGGCATTTCAAGAAGGAGGAGTGCTAGGCAGAGACGGGTTCCACCTAACTAAGAGAGGGAAGAGCATCTTCGCAATCAGGCTGGCTAATCTAGTGAGGAGAGCTTTAAACTAGGTTCACTAGGGGAAAGAGACCAAAGCCCTGAGTTAAGTGGAATACCAGGAGGAAGCACGAGCAGGAGAGCACAAGAGGGGAGGGCTTTTGCCTCATACAAAGAAAGTGGGACAATCAGCGAGTTATCTTAAGTGTCTGTACACAAATGCAAGAAGCCTGGGAAATAAGCAGGGAGAACTGGAAGTCCTGGCACAGTCAAGGTATTATGATGTGATTGGAACAACAGAGACTTGGTCGGATAACTCACATGACTGGAGTACTATCAGGGATGGATATAAACTGTTCAGAAAGGACAGGCAGGGCAGAAAAGGTGGGGGTGTTGCATTGTATGTAAGGGAGCAGTATGACTGCTCAGAGCTCAGGTATGAAACTGCAGAAAAACCTGAGAGTCTCTGGATTAAGTTTAGAAGCGTGAGCAACAAGGGTGATGTCGTGGTGGGAGTCTGCTATAGACCATCGGACTGGGGGACGAGGCTTTCTTCCGGCAACTAACGGAACTTACTAGATGGCAGGCCCTGGTTTTCATGGGAGACTTCAATCACCCTGATATCTGCTGGGAGTAATACAGCAGCGCAGACAATCCAAGAAGTTTTTGGAAAAGTGTAGGGGACAATTTCCTGGTGAAAATGCTGGAGGAACCAACGAGGGGCAGAGCTCTTCTTGATCTGCTGCTCACAAACTGGGAAGAATCAGTAGGGGAAGCAAAAATGGATGGGAACCTGGGAGGCAGTGATCATGAGATGGTCGAGTTCAGGATCCTGACACAAGGAAGAAAGGAGAGCAGCAGAATACAGACCCCGGACTTCAGAAAAGCAGACTGACTCCCCCAGGGAACTGATGGGCAGGATCCCCTGGGAGAACAACATGAGGGAGAAAGGAGTCCAGGAGAGCTGGCTGTATTTTAAAGAATCCTTATTGAGGTTATAGGAACAAACCATCCCAACGTGTAGAAAGAATAGTAAATATGGCAGTCAACCAGCTTGGCTTAACAGTGAAATCCTTGCTGATCTTAAACACAAAGAAGAAGCTTACAAGAAGTGGAAGATTGGACAAATGACCAGGGAGGAGTAT
This sequence comes from Dermochelys coriacea, assembly GCF_009764565.3. Lineage (NCBI taxonomy): Eukaryota > Metazoa > Chordata > Testudines > Dermochelyidae > Dermochelys > Dermochelys coriacea. Next base: position 108,404,254 of record NC_050071.1, read on the forward strand.
AAAAATATTGCTCAGGCATGCCGGAGTGAAATCAGGAAGACCAAATCACACCTGGAGTTGCAGCTAGCAAGATATGCTAAGAGTAACAAGAAGGGTTTCTTCAGGTATGTTAGCAACAAGAAGAAAGTTAAGGAAAGTGTGGGCCCCTTACTGAATGAGGGAGGAAAGTCTACTGACAGAGGATGTGGAAAAAGCTAAGGTACTCAATGCTTTTTTTGCCTCTATCTTCATGAACAAGGTCATCTCCCAGACTACTGCACTGGGCAGCACAGTATGGGGAGGAGGTGACCAGCCCTCTGTGGAGAAAGAAGCGGTTCGGGACTATTTAGAAAAGCTGGACGAGCCCAAGTCCATGGGGCCAGATGCGCTGCATCCAAGGGTGCTAAAGGAGTTGGCAGATGTGATTGCAGAGCCATTATCTTTGAAAACTCATGGTGATTGGAGGAGGTCCCAGACAACTGGAAAAAGGCTAATGTAGTGCCCATCTTTTAAAAATGGAAGGAGAAGGATCTGGGTAACTACAGGCCAGTCAGCCTCACCTCAGTCCCTGGAAAAATCATAGATCAGGTCCTCAAGGAATCAATTCTGAAGCACTTAGAGGAGAGGAAAGTGATCAGGAACAGTCAGCATGGATTCACCAAGGGCAAGTCATGTCTGACTAATCTAATTGCCTTCTATGATGAGATAACTGGCTCTGTGCATGAGGGGACAGGAGTGGACGTGTTATTCCTTGACTTTAGCAAAGCTTTTGATACAGTCTCCCACAGTATTCTTGCCAGCAAGTTAAAGAAGTATGGGCTGAATGAATGGACTATAAGGTGGACAGAAAGCTGGCTAGATCATCGGTCTCAACGGGTACTGATCAATGGCTCCATGTCTAGTTGGCAGCTGGTATCAAGTGGAGTGCCCCAAGGGTCGGACCTGGGGCCGGTTTTGTTCAATATCTTCATTAATGATCTGGAGGATGGTGTGGACTGTACCCTCAGCAAGTTTGCAGATGACACTAAACTGGGAGGAGTGGTAGATACACTGGAGGGTAGGGATAGGATACAGAGGGACCTAGACAAATTAGAGGATTGGGCCAAAGGAATCTGATGAGGTTCAGCAAGGACAAATTCAGAGTCCTGCACTTAGGATGGAAGAATCCCATGCACTGCTACAGACTAGGGATCAAATGGCTAGGCAGCAGTCCTGCAGAAAAGGACCTAGGGTTACAGTAAATGAGAAACTGGATACGAGTCAACAGTGTGCCCTTGTTGCCAAGAAGGCAAACGGCATTTTTGGCTGTATAAGAAAGGGCATTGCCAGCCGATCGAGGGACGTCATCGTTCCCCTCTATTCGACATTGGTGAGGCCTCATCTGGAGTATTGTCTCCAGTTTTGGGCCCCACACTACAAGAAAGATTGGAAAAATTGGAAAGCATCCAGCAGAGGGCAACAAAAAAGACTGGGGGACTGCAACACATGACTTATGAGGAGTGGCTGAGGGAACTGGAATTGTTTAGTCTGCGGAAGAGAAGAATGAGGGGAGATTTGATAGATGCTTTCAAACTACCTGAAAGGGGGTTCGAAAGAGGATGGATCTAGACTGTTCTCAGTGGTAGCAGATGATAGAACAAAGAGTAATGGTCTCAAGTTGCAATGGGGGAAGTTTAGGTTGGATATTAGGAAAAACGTTTTCACTAGGAGGCTGGTGAAGCAGTGGAATGCATTACCTAGGGAGGCGGTGGAATCTCCTTCCTTTGAGGTTTTTAAGGTCAAGCTTGACAACGCCCTGGCTGGGATGATTTAGTTGGGGATTGGTCCTGCTTTGAACAGGGGGTTGGACTAGATGACCTCCTGAGGTCCCTTCCAACCCTGATATTCTATGAAGACCTCTGTTAACCAGTAACAGAGTAAATAAAAGTTACAAAAGTCACAGAAGAAGCAGATTCAAGCCTAACATGTTTGAAAGTTTTCCCCAGGGTAGACATCCTCACCTTTCAATATACAATCTAACTAGTCCATGGGTTACATAACAAAAGGAACTTAACTTTCTTCTTGGAGAAAGTGTAGCAACAGCAGTGAGCACTGCAGTCTGCTTTTGGTCCAGGTTAAATTTATAAGCACAATTATAGCAAAGAAACTGGATTAGTTGAGTATATCCAGGATAGTGGCAGAACTGAATTAAACCTTGTGCACTGGCTAATTAGACTCAGACTTCACTCAGTAGCACGAACAGCCCAATTGTTGTTCCATGTGGGCCCAATCATTTAATTTATATTATTCAGGTGGCTACTTCATCGTTTGACATAGTTCAACCTCTAATACTTCCTAATTATTTAGAGCAACCCAACCAGAGTTCTAATAATGTTTTGCTATGTGTCATACCATTGTTTCTCAGCAGTGAAGTAAATTGCCTCTTCCTCCTCCTCAGTACGATAAAGAGCAGGGCAGCTTGACACTGACAGGATGTCTGGGTCGGGGGAATGCAAGGTATGCGACATATGTTGAGTATGCGGAGATTGTGGAGATGATGGTACAACATTGCGCCTTGAGCGACACAAACTACTACTTCTTGCTAATGAGCTTGGAGGCTTTACAGTGGACCCTGGGGGAAGAAAAAACAAACTGTGTTAATTAACAATCTACTCTGAAGACCCTATAAGCAGATTCTCTCCCTGAGGGAAGGTAGACCAGGTTAATGATTCTGGGAGCCAGTCTGCACCAAGCCAGTGATTCTTAGAGTTATGATGACGCTGCTGTCAGCTGACTCTTAGAACATGTCTACACTAAGAAAATTAAGTTAACATACAGCTACCGCAGTAATGAAAGCAGTGTTTCACATCCACGCTGCCCTTCTTCTGTCAGCGGTGCCAATCCTTTTCAGGAGTGCTGCCACTGGACTTACTTGTGTGGGGCACTGTGAGTCCTGGAGCCGCAGGGCCCCGGCCGTGAGGTTGACAACTAACAGGAAGTAAGTAATGCAGTGTCTACACCAGGGGCGGGCAAACTTTTTGGCCTGAGGGCCGCATCAGGTTTCTGAAATTGTATGGAGGGCCGGTTAGGGGAGGCTGAGCCTCTCTAAACAGCGAGGCATGGCCTGGCCCCCGCCCCGTCTGACCTCGCCCTGCTTCTTGCCCCCTGACAGCCCCGCCCCGGGACTCCTGCCCCATCTAACCTACCCTGTTCCCTGACGGCCCCCAGGGACCCCTGCCCCATCCACCAACCCTGCTCTCTGTTCCCTGACCGCCTGCCCCATCCAACCCCCCCGTTCTTCCTGATTGCCCCTCCTCCCCCGGGGACCCCTGGCCCCTCCGACCACCCCTTCTCCCTGACTGCCCTGAGACTGTCCCTCCTTCCTGACTGCTGCCCTCACCCCCCCGGGACCTCTGCCCCATCCACCCCTGTCCACTGACCGCCCCCGGAACCCCTGCCCCGACTGCCTGCCACCACCCCATCCAATCCCTCCTCTCCTTCCTGACCCCCCCGGGACCCTGGCTCCCATTCAACTTCCCTGCTCCCCGCCCTCTGACTACCCTGATCCCTATCCACACCCCCGGCCCCTGACCATCCCCTGAATTCCCCTGCCCTCTAGTCAATCCTCCCCCCACCCCCCGCTCCTTGCCCCCTTACTGCGCTACCTGGAGCACCGGTGGCTGGCAGCATGGCTGCACCAGGACAGGCAGCCGCGCAGCACTGAGCACCGGGTCAAGCTGGGCTCTGCAGCTGCGCTGCCCCAGGAGCTCACAGCCCCGCCGCCCAGAGAATTGCGCTGGCAGTGCAGTAAACTGAGGCTGCAGGGGAGGGGGAACAACAGGGGAGAGTCTGGGTGCAAGCCTCCTGGGCCAGGAGCTCAGGGGTCGGGCAGGACGGTCCCGCGGGCTGGATGTGGCCTGTGAACCGTAGTTTGCCCAACTCTGGTCTACACGAACACTGTATCACCGTCACTACATCAACTTAAGCGCTACATCGCTCACGGAGGAAGTTGTTAAGTTGATGTAATGGGCGACTTACATCGGTGGGAGCTATGTTTTAGTAAGGATGCTCTGTAGTATAGACCAGACATGGTTCTTAATGGAACCTCTGCTTTGTCACACCCTCTGGACCAGGAGGTGACAGCTAGCGCAAGACCCATGCCAACAAAACATTCCTCTGATCATTTATATCTAGATTCTGACCTCTGTGCCCCCTGGACAGTCCAAAGAGGCCAAATCTCATTTGAGAATCTGGCCCTACATGTTTATAGATTAGAAATAATGGTGCTGAATTAGTATGAAGTACATTATTCTTATCCATTCTACTTTCGTGGTCATTCAAATCTTGCAAAAGTTAGAAGCTTTCTGAACGAGCCTCAGTTTTTTAAAAATGACTGTACCTAACCAAAAAGAAGGATGGAAGTAAACACCATTAATTACAATCATGAATGCTATAGTCATTAAATGTGATTTATTTTTCTAGAATTGCATTAGTGCACTCTCTCAACAGACGTGCCAGACAAAATGAAAGCAAGCAAAACACAGTGTTTGTCCAACTTCATTTGTAATGGGACCTTTTTTCCTATTTGATAACAATTCATTTTTCAAGATCTGCTACACCAGTCCAGACACTTTGGGTACAATTCCTCCCTGCCAACAGATGGTGAGAGCGAAAGAAAAGAAAAGCCTGACAGGAAGCTGCAGACTTTGCAGTTTCTGGAAATCTTCCAATCTGGTTTCAGTTTGGAAAGCATGCAGATTAGCAATGCACTCATGTGGAAATGAGCCCATGGAACTACTTCAAGACACACTGTTGTGGACAAGTTTCCACCAAGTTCTCCATACCAAGACTACTGTAGTTTACATCGTCTGTCTTGGACAAGAAAGGCCATGCTCAGCCAGGTGTCAAGTTTGCTTATTCAACTAAAAAAGTCAGAAAATCCAAGAATTTTGCAGAGAAGTCTGGACTGACACCATCTGCACTTTTCTTCCTGGAATGCTGTGTTAACCTTGGATAAACTACATTCTCCCTTCCTGCATATTAACTAGGCAGAGGTCTAAATATAAATATATAAGCAAACAAGTCAGGCAAGGACAAGGCACATGTTTCATTGACCTCTACTTGCTGGAATCTCACATTCAGTTTAGTTATCATCCTACTGTCAGTGGTGAAGGTCACTGGGGAAATCACAACTTATGATGTAACTAGCAGCACCTGACCTAAACATATCAGATATCTCTGCTCCTTGGTGGGAGATGATGAGAGCATGCAAGCCAGACCAGGGAAGCAAGTTTGGGTCCAGAGGTGAAAGTGCCCTTGTTCACAACTGACCTGTCTGCAGCACCATAAACAACGTGATCATCAGAGAGAGCCTACTTTTCATTTCTATCCTCTAACTGCTGTGCATCTAACTCCCTTAGTAGCCTTTTAAAAATACAGTGTTGGTATTTTCAAAGGAAATTAGAATCAACAAGATATTGTAGAAGTAATTGCCACAATTATATCCATTCTTCAGTTTGATTTTTTGTGTGTGCCCTGAAACAGTCAAGTGTAAGCTCATCTCAATTCATTTTCACTGTCTAGTTAATCCCAGCTACAATAAAATGGTCTCTCTTACTGATGTAATGACTTAAGTCAGACATTGGGGGGGGGGTACAATCAATGTATACAATCAATTGGTTCCCAGCACAAACACACTGTTTGAAAGTTTCCTCAGACAACACCGCTTTTTTGTTTCAGTCATTAAAGGATGCTTGGAAAGCTATTTAGCACATATCCTCCCACAGAAAGTATCTCTTTTCCTACCTGATCGTCTGATTTCAGAGAAACTCCTGCCCTTCCATAATGGTAGAGCAATGGGCCAAGAGCAAAGTTACAGGGTAAATTTAGGATTATGGATCTTACAGGAAAAAAATTGTTACCTATTTATGGTGACCAGACTGAGGTTATTCTTTTTTTCAGAATGAAGAGTAGGAGGAAATAGTTTTTACTGCTTCATGTTACCTTTATTTCAACTCCCAGCCCATTTACTGTACTTTCTATCTATCTAATTAATAGATGACTCATGCAGGGGCTTGTTTTCTTTCAAGATGTTCATCACTATTATCTTGTTTTGTTCTGCTCCCGTCTCTACTTCCTCCACTCCTCCTCCTAAGGTTTTTTTCTCCTGAATTTCTGTGCTTTAGGTTGCCCTCCCGCTCAATTTTCCCTTTACTGGTAACTCTTCTCTCCACTCAAAGTCTCTCCCAACTCCTGCTTCCCTTCCTCAATATCTCCCTTTGGAGTATATACCACATACCATGAAACTGTGCAACTATTGGAGGGGTGTCTTCATCTAAGTCATCAACTCCCCCAGCAATTGGGTAAGGTGGAATGGAGACTCGGGGCATCACCACCCAGCTGTGATCAGAGTAGAGAGAGGACGTCAGGCTTGGTAATCCTGAGTTGTGTGCTATCTGAAAGCCACAGATCTTCTCAATCTGCTGCCATCGATAGAGACGCTCTCGCAAACATGTCGTCAATTCAGAGAGTGCTTTCCTGGAAAAAGAAAAATAATATTGAAGTTCAATTACTACGTCATTGGACTAAAACTTGAATGCTGGACATAGTATGGACATAGTATGGAACAGTAACAGTATAATCACTGCAGCATTTCAGAAAGCCATCACCTATTCTTAGGCATGTGCAAAAACTCACATTACAACATCTTCTGACAGTAGATTTTTACTTAAAGTACAATAAAATTAAAATGCTGAATTCCTTCATATCATTTTCTTAGTGAACTTCACTGTTTCTGGAATAAAAGAAAGCAAGGGACAATATACATCTAGTTAACGCTCTTACTTTGCTTCAAGGATTTTGTGGTCCACCTCATCTAGGGAGGAGCTGTGTGCAACATGTAATGTCCCAAATACAGTGCTTCTCTTCTTTTTAATTTTTTCTGCCTAAAATGCAGGATAAACATGAAGCCAGAGGCTGTATAAATAATGCAGATGACAAAAAATAATTTGAGAGGACATAAAGGCAGTAAGTATCTGAATGAAACAGGACTTTTATATTCTGACTGCAGAAAATGTAAGTAATCAACGTTCTATCCTATCAGAATACTCTATATCCAACAAAATGGACAGGTCTGTGGGTCTTTAGCACATTAACGTACTGAAGCAACTCAAAGGAAAATAATTACCTCATCTTTAGCAATTGCTAGTTGCATTTCTGCATTTTGTCTTTTAATATTGTAGTATTGAACTTCAACCTCATGTGTTAACTGGAGCCATTTCTGCAATGCATCAGGAACAGACCAGTTACTTCTCAGCTCAAACTCCTTCTCGGCCTTCTTTAAAGCCATGCGAACCTAGCAGTCAAAAGAGATGCAAAAGTCACTGAAATAATTTTCCTAAGACTGAAGGTAAAGACGAGTCCGCCACAAATACTGCTTTAATTACCTCTAAAACTAATTTTTCATGCAACCACACTGGGACCATGTAGCTCTGGCATGTGGTTCTTTGGTCTCAAGAGTAAGTTGGGAGAGGTTTCTGAAAAGTCATGCTGTGGATTTACATATACTGTACCAGCCTTAAACTTTCTGTTCCTATTTTACCTTGGTGACCAAGCTGAAACTAACACTTACTGATACGCCACAACTAATTTCTAATTTTATAGATCAGTTTTACGCTAAAGAAAATATAAGCAACAGTCTGGTAAAGACACCTGCTGTTTCTGTTCTGGTAGCAAGAAGGAAACCAAGGTGGGATTATTTCACTCCTTCAGGGGCTTAAAATATGAAGAATCGTTCTTTTAAGTATGTTTCAGCAGCATTTCATTATATAGTGTATCTACAGGGGTCCATACGCTTCACAAGTCTTAACAGAGGTCTATGTATACGCTTTTTCTATGGCTGTAAACAAATGAAATATTCAGAAGCTTATAGGATGCTTCCAGGACAATAAACCTAGCATCACAGTAATGCCATGGGGGGGGGGGGAGGGAGGGGGAGAACGACTCTTCAGTAAACTAAACCCCAATAAAACCAGGAAATTAAGTTAAGAAAACTGAAATGTTCCATAGTTCATAAATACCTGTACTAGTTCCTCCTCTGCATACTTGAGTCTGCTTAGTTCACATTCGGCTCCCTCCCTCAACTCCCTTAGTCGGTAAGCTTCTCGTTTTGCATCATTAATTTCATCCATCATTTTGCGCTCCAGGTTTTGTTTTTCTACAGCAACATTTCTGTTTTCTTCCTGTGCCTTCTCAAGCCTTCAGAACATAATTAAGCAAAAAAAGTGAGAAGCTACTCAAAGAACAGCGGTTAAAGATGCAGTGTTCTGGTAAAGAAAGAAGACTATACAGATTCTATGCAACCATTCAGAATGAATTTGCAGCATTGACATCCAAATTCAATCATAAATCAGCCTTAGTCAAACACCCCAGATCTAATTTACCAGTTTTAATAATAATCTCCTTCATATATACTTTAAAGGGTATGAAAGTAGACAAAAATACCAAGCTTATAATAAGAGTTACTGCCTTAACTATGGAGAAGGGACTCTCTCTCCCATACTACTAGAAAAACAGTAAGCAATTTACAGTGAAGCCTTGTCTGGATCTCATGTGCTCAAAAAGCTGTAAGGAAGATGCTACAACAAGTTTTCTTCCACAACAAAACAGACTAAGAAACAGTTTATCCCAAATTCAGCCATAATCTCCAGTCATAAGGCTTGTTTCCTACATCAATAGGAAAGGTAACAGACTAACTCACCACTGTCCCTTTTATCTTCATCTGACCCACCGCTGTCTGCATTTCTCTTTCCTTTCCATTGCTCAGCTCTCACATTACAGTTTAAAATGTCAAGGAGATATTTCAGCATGTCACGCACAGATATGTTCATTAAGACTGCAGTTACATCCGTTTCAGAGTAGCAGCCGTGTTAGTCGGTATTCGCAAAAAAGAAAAAGGAGTACTTGTGGCACCTTAGAAACTAACAAATTTATTTGAGCGTAAGCTTTCGTGAGCTACAGCTCACTTCATCGGATACATTCGGTGGAAAATAAATAAAAATAAATAAAATAAATAAATCTCTCCACTGTATTTTCCACCAAATGCATCCGATGAAGTGAGCTGTAGCTCACGAAAGCTTATGCTCAAATAAATTTGTTAGTCTCTAAGGTGCCACAAGTACTCCTTTTCTTTTTTTAGTTAAGTGTGTGCAATGAATTGAGGAAGGTGCACAAAACTCAATGTCTGTTCTAGTCAAATTGTTATCTTTCACTTTATTGCTTTAATCGCTAAACATCATTCCCTCAATATATAAAGCTTAGACAAATCACTTAACATTTAAACCTTTTCAGTTCACATACCTCTCCTGCACATCAAGAAGGCTTTGCTCTGCTGTCTGGAGGCTTTCTAGATCTTTCATCATTTTTGCGATGTGCTCTCTTGAGGTCTTGTTCTGAGTATGTGCAAACCAGCAGCCTCCAATACCAATCACTATAGAAATTGCTAGTACAAAATCCTTCATCCAGTTGTGAGATGGGCCTATACAAATAGTTATAGCAATCAGGTACTGTGCAGATTTAAAAGTTGCACTATTGAAATCACTTCTTTTCGGCACATAAAAATGGTGCAACTTGGAGCTCAGAGAGAGATTCCAGATCATTTAACCATCAAGATCTCTCCCATATCCCCATTGAAATTATTTTGGGGCATACTAACACAAAAACCAACAGCTCTATTGCTAATACTATATTCTATCTACAAGAGATTATCTTAAATGCATACTGTATACTGAAAAGATAACATCTTCTACATGACAATTACACATTGACTTTTCATTAAGCATTATTTCATGGGCTACAGTATAACTTAATCCATTATCAAATTATGTGGCTAGTGAGTGTTGGTCTGATCCTACAGTCCCTCCTCTACATGCAAAAAAACCTGTCCTTGATTTCCATGGGAGTCCCTCAAGGAAACGGGTGAATGATGGGGCTCAGACTAACAAAAGTGAATTTTACTAGGAAAATAAGAACCTAAAGTTTGGTTACTCAACTAAAGAGATATGGTTGTCATTTTCTTTTATATTAAAAAATAGTATTTAAAGTATCCAAAAAAGCATTTAATCAATGAATTGATGCTGTATGCCAGATCCTCAGGAATAAGGAAGCGATCTAATCTGAATTTTAAAATACTGGATGGAACAGTTTACATACTCAGAAGCAACTTTTGGGAAAGAAGGATTCAACAGTATAAAACAGATTATACCTTTCACTGTATACTCTATACTCCCACAAATATTTCAATAGGGAAATGTTTAAAAGCATTCCTGGGAACAGTGTGTACACTCTTTAAGGCCAAAGATGACAACTAACCTCCTGCCTCAGTTACCCTGTAAATAGGAACAAAAGTTTTGACATCCCACACCACACTTGAGAGCGTGCATCTAATTGGGCACCCACGTTCTCCTGAGTGCAGAATTGGCGCACCTGCTTCATCAGCATAAGTTAGTAAAGCAGCAGCATGGAACAGCCAATCATTTGTTCTTTCAGCCATGCATAGGAGGTAAGATAGGCATCTAGTTTTCACATGCAGCCTCCCATCTTAGTTAATGTACCCAAGATTTTTAAGTGCAGGTCAGCAGCTTGCCAATTTGGCGGCAAGTAATTAAATTTCACTTCCCCAAACTGAATTTTGCTGCTTGTGAACACTAAGCATTTTCCTTATCTGGCTGGGTCCTGGGCTTGTCAAGTCAGATTTGTGTGTGTGTAAAATATTTTGATTAGATTTTACAATACATTTTAAATAATTTTGGATGGCATTTCTAATTTGCATAGTTGTAGTACTGTGAAGGAAGGATAGATAAAATTGCACACCTGGAGACTTCACAATGTCTCTACAGGTACCCAAGATTTGCACATGAATCAATATGAATGATCTTCTCTAACACAGAGGTTTTCAAACTGTGGTCCACAAGCTCCATTCAGACGGTCCATGGATAGTTCCCTCTAAGGTGCATGCCTGGATGGTCGCACACAAGAGAATGAAGGGCCACCCACCTAATTAGTGGAGCTGTGCAGGCATGGCTCCACTAATTAGGTGCCTGGACCCTGGAGAAGAAGCACATGTAAGGTGAGGTGGTGGCCTTGGGTGGAATAAGAGGGTAGTGGGGTGAGAAAAGGGGGTTGGGAGGAATTTGGTACATGCAGGGCTGCAGCAGCCAGAGAAATAAGTGACTTTCCCCAGCTCCAGGGCTGCAGTTGCTGGGGAGAGATGGCCCTCCTTCCCAGCCTCAGCTCTGTGGCTACTGTGGCAGTGGTGAGACCCCGCCCTTCCCAGCCCCAGCTCAGGGGCTGCCGCAGTGGGGGAGAGAGGGCACATCCATTGCATTAGAAAGGTAAAACTACTGATATTAAAATATGAGTTGTGTGCTTTTATTTGTAGAACAAAAAAAAGTTAATTATTATTAAGTTTTTTTTATATAGGGCTTTACAACAGTTTTAGCTAACGGCACAAACATTTGGAAAGATCATTAAGTGGTCCGCCAAGACCCTCAGCAGTTTTCAAGTGATCTGCGGGAAAAAAAACACATTTGCGAACACAAACTGGTTCTAGATAGCACCTGGCAGATGAGCTTCCCTAGAGGACACTATCCTACAGAATTGCAGTATTATCCTCAAACAGCATAGATGAAATGATAGGCCTCACTAGGCAATTCACTGAAGCTTGTACACGTTTCACAGCAAGAAATAATGTGGTATGTTTAAAAAGATCATTTGTTAACCAGATGGAACCAAAACAAGATTCACAAAACAAAAACACTAGTGAGGAGATATTTCTGTACAAGTAAAGGAGTTTTGCAATAAATTTTGTTGCACTGGAAGTTAACGTTCCATCTAATTTCACTTTTAATAGTACGACTGCAGGAGTCATTGCAGTTCTGACATGTCCATCTGGAGCAATGTGCATATATCAAGTATTTCAGAAAGTGAGCAATCTCAGCACCAATAGGTTGCTGCGATCCTTGAACCAATAGACAACACTAAAATAAGTGATTACAGAAGAGTCAAGACAGAGTCATACTTCAGGTTCCAAGTAATTTTCTCAACCTGAGGCCTATGAAATGCCCTGTAAATAAAATAATCTTGGATACTATCATGAAGGCCAAAATGAAACCATTTTCCTATACAAAAGGTATTTGAAAATGGATAAGAAGTCAATAACGCTTCTTTTTAAACAAGACACTTTACCAGAAATCTATTTTATGAACTCCTTTCTTAACAATTTTTCTAAGATCCACCAGAATTTTTGTGAAGCAAAGGATATAAGCAACATTTTAACAAAAATGTAATGTTTCTATTAACTCAAATTAACTTTTTAAAAAAACTTCCCAGACTTGTGGCTTTGTACTGCATCCATTATCCTATCTGACAATTTAATAGAGCCTACACTTTTGGAACATCTAAGAGTTTGGTCTCGTCTATGAAAAGTGGTTGATTTTAAGTCAAGCTTAGCTAATGCGTATTAGCTAAGTCTAACTTAAATTAACTTTTTTCCAAGGGTAAATTCAGGGTAACAGTTTTAACTTGACTTTAATCATACTGGTTAAATTAAGCAAAATATTCCCCAGTCTCCCAATCAGGAAAAAAAATCAAGTTTGGGTTGGGCTTAACTAGCACATTAAACAAAATCCAACAAACAAAATCAAAGAAGATTCAGAGCACTATCATTAGGTCAGCACAAAAAAGATTTCAAGAATTTACTAGACTATTGGGTGACACACTAAAATTAGTTCTCTATCCTACCAGACAAAGAAGGGCAGTTGGATGGCCTATTCCAATGTCTTAATTCTACATTTTTCTGGGTCCCAAAACTGTGAGCCAAATAAAGAACCAATATACTGACCAAGTGGAGTGAGGTGTCCCACCTACAGTATATAATCTCAATCTAAAAGCAAAAAAATTGGAGTTTTAATTCTTACAGCTACAAGTTAGAAAAACATGATAATACTAACGTGCGAGAGGTCCAAATAAAACAACATCCAATGCCTTCAGCTGAAGTTTCTGTCTGTGGCTCCGTTCAATGATTTTCAGATGAGCGATCATAAAAGCAGGTTCATTTACTGCTATCCTGTTCATAAAAAATCAAATGTTATTCTCACACAAATTTTCATGTAAGCTATACACAGAACTATACTGTAGAAGAATTACTGTAGCGCGTTAATCTATTTGCAATTTATATGGATAATATTTACATAGTTAACACAGAGATAGCAAGAGATATAATTCATATCTCAAATATTTTATGACTTGTTATCAAAAGCATTACACTATGTAGTAATGGTTTTCCTATTTTCTTTCCATTCTGCAACCACCACAAATTAAATCCATTTGGTAGAAGTTAAATGTGATGGCTTATGTGCAGCCTGATGGCATCAAGTCCCCTAACATACCTAAAGCTTGTAAAAATCCAACAGTTAATTCATAGAATTGTATGCATTTCATAGAATATCAGGGTTGGAAGGGACCTCAGGAGATCATCTAGTCCAACCCTTTGCTCAAAGCAGGATCTTAATATTCAAGGGCAAAGTCTGCAAAGTCTTTGCAGGTCCACACTGGCAACGTGTTTCCACTAAACTGAATATATCTGTAGGTTTTCAACAGAAATTAGCTTCCACAAAGCTAAGTGATTGGTATTGAAACACTTTGGTAGCAAATTATTTTTAAAAGGAAGAAAGTAATGAAACTTGGGTAGGGAACATTGGCTGGAGACAAATTACTTTCAGGAACATTTTGGCAGAAGAAAATTGAAATTATGGTTCCCTGGTCTTTCAGAATTGCAGGCTTACATCAGTTCTCTTATACCTGACCACAGCCTGTCAGTATTAAATTTAGATAATTACCCTGCACAGACAAGCTAGAGAGAACACTGCCCAATAGAAAAATATAAACAGTTTTTTTTTAAACTAATCCAGAAGAAAAGATTCACCTTGGAAGTGTTGTTCCTTTGACATTACTGTCTTTAAAATTCTTCTCATACTGGGGCAGTTCAACAAATTCTACTAGCCACTGAAGAGTCTCCTCTTGAGTCCAGTTGTGAACTGCAAAACAAAAGATGGACTATCACAGACATCTAATTTTCAGGAATAAAAGAATAATCAGTACCACAGCTAAAAATAAAACAAAGATGGAGATTGGCAAGTTACACAGTCAGCATAAGCAAGTTCATCTGGATGGAACCCACAGATAAATAAGTATTCACATTTATTAGCAAAAGTTGTTTCTGGTAGTTTGCCTTTTTCATTACATGCTCTTTAGAGACAAAGCTTACACAAGTTGTAAGAAAACAAGCATTTAACGAACAGAAACATCAAAAATTCTGTAGCATAAATTTAGAATTTCTTTTTTAAAAATCAGAGCAGCCTCTTGTGACTTATTTTAAGTGCTCTCTCAGCCCCAATTCTACTGTCCTTCATACCCTTACAGAACTGAACATATGCCAGCAGATGCAGTAACATGTAAAGTAATGTGTCAAGATCTTAGCCCGTAGTCCAGGGAGACACCTTTGAATGGCATGAGTTTGTATGAAGATGCCAGCAAAAAACACTGAAATTGTGCGTGGGTCAGGGTTGGGGCAGTTGGAGTATAAAAAGAAAATATGAGGGGCAGAAATGATGTATGATGGGTGGGTGGGTTTTAACTATTTCTTTATTTAGAAAGAAACAGGTTTACAAATCCTATCCACGCAAGTATCAGAAACAATACAATAATCATTATAACAATGAGCTTTTGTTTAGAGAAACACTATATAGTAATATACTTATCAGACCTCTCTATTGAACAGGGTGACACTATGTTACAGAATGAGCATCTTTACATTATCTGTGACACGTCAGGTATTAAACTGAGTGAATGTTTATTTTGATGTTATTAAATTGAGCGAAATCTCTGATTACGCATATTTAACAATCCGTATGTCTCCCCAGTGGCAATATTCAAAAACATTGGACAGGTTTATTTGTGTCTCTCTTTCTGCAGGTGAATTTACATTGTCTGAGTGCTGAATAAATGGGGTACAATTAAAAAATACCAAAAAAACACCACCACCCCAAAAAACCCACACCTTTCACATGTTCCTGTGACATCTTGTGTTGTATCAAATTATTTTTCTTACTAAAGGAGGTTACTGCAGTGAATGCAGAAAAAAAGCAACTTAAAAAAAATTTTTCCCCTTATATTTATTCACAGTGGCTGCTATTCCTATTGAAACTGCCAGCCAGCAGTGTACATGACCCTCTGGTAATTGCAGAGGTCTCAGCACAGAAAGAAAACACTGCCTGGAGCTCTTAGTTTAGATAAAACTGCTGCCTCAGCCCAGGGCACAGCTTCAGGCATTGTATGACACTGCTAGCCAGTTTTGCAACTTGTCAGGCAATGGTTTCACGCTATAACTGCTTATCTCCTCCACTGTGCTTGCAAAGTTTATCAAGACCCTCTGTGCTATGGAGCAAATCACCAAGTAGTGGCCTCCCTTTGTACATACATAACTTTGCATGCACAAAGACCTGCAGGCTTTTCAAGCACTACCACTTGGGCATGGAAGTGCTAGACCATTACCTGTTTGTATTTCTCCATGCAACTGTATCCAGGTAAGTGAAGGCTGGATTAAGACCCCTTTGAAAAAATCTGACACTAACGGTGCATTCTCAATAGTGAATTTTGACAAAGGCCCTTGACAAAAAATTGGGCAATGATTGCAAATTCTTTCCACTTGTAAACTGCAGACACAGCTCCGTGCAAACACAACAGAATGTTTTATAGTTCATCAGTATCTGTTTCAGACTGTTTAGCATGGTATGATTAACATATAAACTGAAGTTTCGACTGGGATTCCTACAGATTTATTATTTACTTTAAAATACAGTTTAAGCGTTACCAGATAGTTTCATGGGAGTTTTTAAACTGTTTCAGTTTTACTCTTTACTCTTTTACTCTTTATTGTTTCCAATGTCACTAATTAGCTTTAAAAATAAATAGTATTCAAGCATTAATAGTTCCCCCCCCCGCCCCCAAACTGGGTACAAGGTCATTTTTGTAATGATTGCTTCTTCCCATGCCTCCAGATTACAAACCCTTTAATCTTCTAGGCACTGATCTGCCAGTATACAGCATCCTGTAATAATTAATCTTCACCAGTTTTGTCCTTTTCCTCTTAAACTATAAATTGTGATAAGGCAAGACCCACTTACATACCCTGAGACCCTTTATAATGAAATGACAAAAGGCTCCTTATTGCAAGGAATTAGAATGCAGAGCTTATTAAAATCCATGACAATACTTCATAATGGATAATTGCAAGAATCTCAATTTATGGAAATATAACATCTCTAGTAAACTCTATTCTATGCACCAGAGTCAAACACAGGAAGAGCTGCAGGAAAAAATCTTATGATTAAAAACAAGACTACCTTGAAGATAAATTACCACTCGATAGGGACAATGAACTCTAAGAGATCTAGGAGCTGTTTCCTATGGGAATGCTTGATGGAACATGAAGACATTTTAAAAATATTGTGTTATCTACCAATCTCATCTGAACAGCCTGAACTCAGATCTAAAGAAATAGCATTTTAATGTATTTTTTGAAGAATGCAATGATTTGTGACTAACAGAAGTATAGGACTGGAAGGGACCTCAGTAGGTCATCTCTTCAAGTCCCCTGCACACAATGCAGGACTAAGTAATAACTAGACCATTCCTGACAGGTGTTTGTCCAACCTGTTCTTAAAAGCCTCCTGTGACAGACATTCCATATCCTCCTGAGGTAATTTGTTCCAGTGCTTAACTACCCCGATAATTAGGAATTTTTTTTTAATTTCCAAGCTAATCCTCTGTTGCTGCAATTTAAGCCCATTGCTTCTTGCCCTAACCGCAGAGATTAAAACAATTTTTCACCCTCTTCCTTCTAACAACCTTTTATGTACTTGCAAAACTTATCAGAGCTGTCCCTTGGGTACCGCGAATCAGGGCAACTGCTCCAAGTCCCATGCATCGGGGGGCCCCGTAGGCCGGTGTAATTGGCTGGCATGGTCGGTCCTGGAAGTGATGAGTCGGTCCCAGAAGTGACTGATTCGTCACTTGCGCCCCAGGTCCTGCACCCCTCCTAGGGACGGCTGTGCTTATGTCCCCTTCCATCTTTTCACCAGACTAAAACCCAACTTTTTCAGTCTTCCCTCATTGGTCATGTTTTCTAGACCTTTAATGATTTGTGTTGCTCTCCTCTGGACTTTCTCCAATTTGTCCACATCTTTCATGAAGTGTGGCGCCCAGAACCAGACACAATACTCCAGTCGAGCCCTTATCAGAAGATACAAGTCAAGAAAATTTTGATTAGATGCAAGATAACTGGATCCAGATAAATACAAATCAATTTTGAAGGGCCCCAAGTACACATTCCAAAACATCTTTGAACTTCTGGAGTTCTATCATTTACAAATATTCCAGTATGCCTTTTCCATTCATAGCCTGGACCAACCAAACTGTATCATACCTAAAAGGCTCAACAGTAATTTCAAACAATGGATCTCTCATGCTCTCAAATCTGCTCTCCTTTTCAGTCTTAATGAACAGCCAAAAATCATTACTATGTAACAAATGAGATATACATATCAGTTACTGACAAGATAACTAATGATATTAATGCCCAACATGGGGTGATGTTCCTTTTGTAGGAAATCAAGCAGGGAAATCTGACTGTACAACAGGTACACTTACGGTGAGGGTTCTACTCGATTAGGAAATCCGTGACCCATTTCCCAGCAATAGCACAAGTACCACCAATAGCATAGCCACTTGTGTAAACCAACAGAAGACATTTTTTACCAGTCTCATCTAAACTGTGCTTAACTATTGGTAGTACTGGAGCAGCTGCATCTTTGCCAGAAAACAGGAAAGAAGTTTCCGAGTGCAGATCTGTCCTGATACTTGCATCATCTCTGCTATACCACAGGTGTGGTTATTTTCTTGCCCTTGCTGATTTCCTTGAGGATTTCCAAAAAAATCTTTAAAAGCTTTAAACAAGTTTAAAAAAAGCAAGCATTTTCTGAAATACTTCTGAGACTGCAAGCCAAACTCAACCAATTTAAGACTTTATCAAATTATAAGTGGGCAGACTGCTCTGTCCATTAATAGCAGCGCTCCGTACTCTGCACTGGCTGCTAAAATACTTCAGGGTATAAAAGTGCTTGATCCTGAAAAGTGCCTTTGTAACATGGCATTGTGCGGTTTAATATTCATTGTGTCTAACTGACTTCCTGATCAAATTTTCAAGTGAAGAGATTGTTTCTTAAATTCCAGGCCCATAAATTCAGCATGGGCTCAGAGTCAGAGTTCTTCTCATCTCACCCATCACCACCAGTAAGGAAGGCTCTGCAGGCCAAATCATCCACAGAAAGCACCTGTGTAACCCCACGGTCTTCAGAATGCATCTAGAGTAGCATCTGTGCAACCCCATTCCCTTCAGCGGGCTTGTGCCATTATAGCGGAGTATAATGTGGCCTGCAAAACAGTGACTGTGTGCCAGATGGAAAGCACCAAGTATGACTTTTACAGCCCAGTTTGAGTTTACAGGGCAAGCAGTTAGGAAAAAAAAAAAATCTCATATCTGTAAACTGAACATATTATGATATGCCAATCAATGAGTCAATGAACATCCATTTTTAAACAGGTTTCACAGTAGCAGCCGTGTTAGTCTGTATTCGCAAAAAGGAGTACTTGTGGCACCTTAGACTAAAATTTATTAGAGCATAAGCTTTTGTGAGCTACAGCTCACTTCATCGGATGCATTTGGTGGAAAAAACAGAGGGGACATTGATATATATACATACATATATACACACACACACACACACAGAACATGAAACAATGGGTTTATCATACACACTGTAAGGCGAGTGATCACTTAAGATAAGCCATCACCAGCAGCAGGGGGAGAAAGGAGGAAAACCTTTAATGGTGACAAGCAAGGTAGGCTAGAAGTGAAGAAACAGATTGACAGAGCCAGAAGAGTACCCAGAAGTCACCTACTACAGGACAGGCCCAACAAAGAAAATAACAGAACGTCACTAGCCATCACCTTCAGCCCCCAACTAAAACCTCTCCAACGCATCATCAAGGATCTACAACCTATCCTGAAGGACGACCCATCACTTTCACAGATCTTGGGAGACAGGCCAGTCCTTGCTTACAGACAGCCCCCCAATCTGAAGCAAATACTCACCAGCAACCACACACCACACAACAGAACCACCAACCCAAGAACCTATCCTTGCAACAAAGCCCGTTGCCAACTCTGTCCACATATCTATTCAGGGGACACCATCATAGGGCCTAATCACATCAGCCACACTATCAGAGGCTCGTTCACCTGCGCATCTACCAATGTGATATATGCCATCATGTGCCAGCAATGCCCCTCTGCCATGTACATTGGTCAAACTGGACAGGCTCTACGTAAAAGAATGAATGGACACAAATCAGACGTCAAGAATTGTAACATTCAAAAACCAGTTGGAGAACACTTCAATCTCTCTGGTCACTCGATTACAGACCTAAGAGTGGCTATCCTTCAAACAAAAAAGCTTCAGAAACAGATTCCAAAGAGACACTGCTGAATTGGAATTAATTTGCAAACTGGATACAATTAACTTAGGCTTGAATAGAGACTGGGAATGGATGAGTCATTACACAAAGTAAAACTATTTCCCCATGTTATTTCTCCCCTCCCACTGTTCCTCAGATATTCTTGTTAACTGCTGGAAATAGCCTACCTCGAGCCTCGCGAACCAGCTGAGCGGCAGCGAACCAGCGGAGCAGCGGGGACAGCAGAGCAGCTCACAGCAGGAGTTTGCCTGGGACTGGTAAGTATCCGAGTGTGTGTGTTTGCTTGCTGAGGAAGTATCCGAGCGTGTGTTTGCTGGGAGGGCAGGGAGAGAGCCTGAGTGAGTGTCTGATTGGCTGCTAGCCTGCAGGGGGCGGGCATTAGGGTGTCTGTGTGTTTGCGTCAGGGAAGCCTGGCTGTTTGAAAATAGCCAGAGCCTCGCGAACCAGCTGAGCGGCAGCGAACCAGCGGAGCAGCGGGGACAGCAGAGCAGCTCACAGCAGGAGTTTGCCTGGGAGTTTGCCTGGAGTGAGCCCAGTGAGGCTTACATCTTGCCAACGTCTCTGAGGAAGCTCATAGTAGGTAGGTGATATGGAAGGGGGGGATTCAGCTGTTGTGACCTGCACTGGATGTGCCATGTTTGTCTTTCTTCCACAGGACAGAAGCGACTTTGTCTGTACAAAGTGCAAGCTGGTCTCCATATTGGAAGAGAAGATTGAAGGTCTGGAGCAACAGGTAACGACCCTGCGTTGTATACGAGAGACTGAGGATTTTCTGGACCAAACTCAGGATAGCCTTCTAGGGGCACAAAGCTCTAAAGATATAGAGCAGGTTGCACAGAGGAGCCAAGAGGCCAGTGAAGAAGCTTGGCAACATGTGACCTCCAGAAGAGGTAAGCGGAATGTCCGGGTTCCAGTAACACAGACACAGGTAACTAACCGCTTTCATGTTCTCTCCACAGGTACCATTGCGGAGAGTGGACCAGATGATATGTCTGGGGGGAGAAAGCAGAAGGAGACCCCGCTGGTTGGGAGGCATGAGATGCGATGTCCTGAGGTTGGGGGTTCCACGACCACCACTCCCAAGAGGAGAAGGCGGGTGGTGGTGGTCGGGGACTCTCTCCTCCGGGGGACTGAGTCATCTATCTGCCGCCCTGACCGGGAAAACCGAGAAGTCTGCTGCTTGCCAGGGGCTAAGATTCGTGATGTGACGGAGAGACTGCCGAGACTCATCAAGCCCTCGGATCGCTACCCCTTCCTGCTTCTCCACGTGGGCACCAATGATACTGCCAAGAATGACCTTGAGCGGATCACTGCGGACTACGTGGCTCTGGGAAGAAGGATAAAGGAGTTGGAGGCACAAGTGGTGTTCTCGTCCATCCTCCCCGTGGAAGGAAAAGGCCTGGGTAGGGACCGTCGAATCGTGGAGGTCAACGAATGGCTACGCAGGTGGTGTCGGAGAGAAGGCTTTGGATTCTTTGACCATGGGATGGTGTTCCATGAAGGAGGAGTGCTGGGCAGAGATGGGCTCCATCTTACGAAGAGAGGGAAGAACATCTTTGCCAGCAGGCTGGCTAACCTAGTGAGGAGGGCTTTAAACTAGGTTCACCGGGGGAAGGAGACCAAAGCCCTGAGGTAAGTGGGAAAGCGGGATACCGGGAGGAAGCACAGGCAGGAATGTCTGAGAGGGGAGGGCTCCTGCCTCATACTGGGAATGAGGGGCGATCAACAGGTTATCTCAAGTGCTTATATACAAATGCACAAAGCCTTGGAAACAAGCAGGGAGAACTGGAGGTCCTGGTGATGTCAAGGAATTATGACGTGATTGGAATAACAGAGACTTGGTGGGATAACTCACATGACTGGAGTACAGTCATGGATGGTTATAAACTGTTCAGGAAGGACAGGCAGGGCAGAAAAGGTGGGGGAGTAGCACTGTATGTAAGGGAGCAGTATGACTGCTCAGAGCTCCGGTACGAAACTGTGGAAAAACCTGTGTGTCTCTGGATTAAGTTTAGAAGTGTGTGCAACAAGAGTGATGTCATGGTGGGAGTCTGCTATAGACCACCGGACCAGGGGGATGAGGTGGATGAGGCTTTCTTCCGGCAACTCACGGAAGCTACTAGATCGCATGCCCTGATTCTCATGGGTGACTTTAATTTTCCTGATATCTGCTGGGAGAGCAATACAGCGGTGCATAGACAATCCAGGAAGTTTTTGGAAAGCGTAGGGGACAATTTCCTGGTGCAAGTGCTAGGGGAGCCAACTAGGGGGAGCGCTTTTCTCGACCTGCTGCTCACAAACCGGGTAGAATTAGTGGGGGAAGCAAAAGTGGATGGGAATCTGGGAGGCAGTGACCATGAGTTGGTTGAGTTCAGGATCCTGACGCAGGGAAGAAAGGTAAGCAGCAGGATACGGACCCTGGACTTCAGGAAAGCAGACTTTGACTCCCTCAGGGAACAGATGGCCAGGATCCCCTGGGGGACTAACATGAAAGGGAAGGGAGTCCAGGAGAGCTGGCTGTATTTCAAGGAATCCCTGTTGAGGTTACAGGGACAAACCATCCCGATGAGTCGAAAGAATAGTAAATATGGCAGGCGACCAGCTTGGCTTAATGGTGAAATCCTAGCGGATCTTAAACATAAAAAAGAAGCTTACAAGAAGTGGAAGGTTGGACATATGACCAGGGAAGAGTATAAAAATATTGCTCGGGCATGTAGGAAAGATATCAGGAGGGCCAAATCGCACCTGGAGCTGCAGCTAGCAAGAGATGTCAAGAGTAACAAGAAGGGTTTCTTCAGGTATGTTGGCAACAAGAAGAAAGCCAAGGAAAGTGTGGGCCCCTTACTGAATGAGGGAGGCAAGCTAGTGACAGAGGATGTGGAAAAAGCTAATGTACTCAATGCTTTTTTTGCCTCTGTTTTCACTAACAAGGTCAGCTCCCAGACTGCTGTGCTGGGCAACACAAAATGGGGAAGAGATGGCCAGCCCTCTGTAGAGATAGAGGTGGTTAGGGACTATTTAGAAAAGCTGGACGTGCACAAGTCCATGGGGCCGGACGAATTGCATCCGAGAGTGCTGAAGGAATTGGCGGCTGTGATTGCAGAGCCCTTGGCCATTATCTTTGAAAACTCGTGGCGAACGGGGGAAGTCCCGGATGACTGGAAAAAGGCTAATGTAGTGCCCATCTTTAAAAAAGGGAAGAAGGAGGATCCTGGGAACTACAGGCCAGTCAGCCTCACCTCAGTCCCTGGAAAAATCATGGAGCAGGTCCTCAAAGAATCAATCCTGAAGCACTTAGAGGAGAGGAAAGTGATCAGGAACAGTCAGCATGGATTCACCAAGGGAAGGTCATGCCTGACTAATCTAATCGCCTTTTATGATGAGATTACTGGTTCTGTGGATGAAGGGAAAGCAGTGGATGTATTGTTTCTTGACTTTAGCAAAGCTTTTGACACGGTCTCCCACAGCATTCTTGTCAGCAAGTTAAGGAAGTATGGGCTGGATGAATGCACTATAAGGTGGGTAGAAAGCTGGCTAGATTGTCGGGCTCAACGGGTAGTGATCAATGGCTCCATGTCTAGTTGGCAGCCGGTGTCAAGTGGAGTGCCCCAGGGGTCGGTCCTGGGGCCCGTTTTGTTCAATATCTTCATAAATGATCTGGAGGATGGTGTGGATTGCACTCTCAGCAAATTTGCGGATGATACTAAACTGGGAGGAGTGGTAGATACGCTGGAGGGGAGGGATAGGATACAGAAGGACCTAGACAAATTGGAGGATTGGGCCAAAAGAAATCTAATGAGGTTCAATAAGGATAAGTGCAGGGTCCTGCACTTAGGATGGAAGAATCCAATGCACCGCTACAGACTAGGGACCGAATGGCTTGGCAGCAGTTCTGCGGAAAAGGACCTAGGGGTGACAGTGGACGAGAAGCTGGATATGAGTCAGCAGTGTGCCCTTGTTGCCAAGAAGGCCAATGGCATTTTGGGATGTATAAGTAGGGGCATAGCGAGCAGATCGAGGGACGTGATCGTTCCCCTCTATTCGACACTGGTGAGGCCTCATCTGGAGTACTGTGTCCAGTTTTGGGCCCCACACTACAGGAAGGATGTGGATAAATTGGAAAGAGTACAACGAAGGGCAACGAAAATGATTAGGGGTCTAGAGCACATGACTTATGAGCAGAGGCTGAGGGAGCTGGGATTGTTTAGTCTGCAGAAGAGAAGAATGAGGGGGGATTTGATAGCTGCTTTCAACTACCTGAAAGGGGGTTTCAAAGAGGATGGCTCTAGACTGTTCTCAATGGTAGCAGATGACAGAACGAGGAGTAATGGTCTCAAGTTGCAATGGGGGAGGTTTAGATTGGATATTAGGAAAAACTTTTTCACTAAGAGGGTGGTGAAACACTGGAATGCGTTACCTAGGGAGGTGGTAGAATCTCCTTCCTTAGAGGTTTTTAAGGTCAGGCTTGACAAAGCCCTGGCTGGGATGATTTAACTGGGACTTGGTCCTGCTTTGAGCAGGGGGTTGGACTAGATGACCTTCTGGGGTCCCTTCCAACCCTGATATTCTATGATTCTACCTTGAGCTTTGCAAAGTTACATTGATCAGGCTTTGGCTTGAGCCGCAGATGGCGGGGCTCAGAGCCCTGGGCTTCAGCCTCATTAGGTGGGACTTTGGCTTTCTGCTCTGGGCCCCAGCGAGTCTAGCGCTCATTCTGCTGGGTGGACCCCCTGAAACCTGCTCGCGGCCCACCAGTTGAGAACCTGTAGGGGGGTGGTCACCCGCTCCAGCCCTGAGGGGCTTAAAACAGCCCAGACGCTCCCAGGCTGATTAGGGAAGTAGGCACAGTTGGGGCCACGCCCCAAACAGACCACAGCTGGCCCTTATAAAAGGGCTGTGAGCCAGACACTCAGACAGAGTCTCCTCCAGCTATGGAGAGAGACAGGCCTGGCTGCTGGGGACCGTACCAGGGTACCTGAGGTGAAGCAGGGCTGGGGAAGGCCAGAGGTGCTGGGAGGCTCCGGGCTGGTAAAGCCCCAGGCTGCAGGCCTGGCAGACAGCCTAAGACAGGGTACTGGGGTTGCAACAGGACAGCCCAAGAGTAGGTCAAGGCAGTGGGTCCAAACCTCCCTTGCCTGTGATGAGTGGCTTGTACACTGCAGTCCGCTCCAGTGAACGGGCATTAGGTGGTGACTGGCAGTAGCCATATACTGAGGTGAGGTGAGGTTGGGGGTTCCCTGGGGAGGGGAGACCCAGAGACTGTGGCGGTACTGCCAGGGGGCAGGACCCAAGGGAAAGGGGCACCAGGGTCCAAAAGGGACACGGGGTCCAGCGACAGGTGAGACACCGGCTGACAGAGGGCGCTCTGGAGGCTAGCGAGCTAATTCCCTGGAAGACCAGCAGGAGGCACCGCCGGGTGAATCTCGTGGTGCTATAGAACCCCACTGCTCTGTGGACAAGTACATTAATAACAACAAATCTTACAAATAAATCAATATAGTATGAATTCTTCTCACTTCAAAATTATCTCAGTAATAAATTCCACTTAGAAATTGACTTAGGCCTGCAGATCAGACAAAAATCTTGTTGATCCAAGGGGAGGAAAGCAATTTCTGCTGAGTGATGCTTTACTGAAAAAAATCCCTGACTTTAGCCCCCTTGTCATTAAATCAGGAACTCCAAGATCTCTTTGCCTGTTAGGAAAGACTCTAAAGTGAGAAAAGACTTCTAGAGCTTTTCATCACCTTAGTGGGTCTCAGAATGCATTCTATGAAGTTAGTTTGCCTACATTAGTTCCAACCCCACTCTGAAAGGGCCCTAACCATATCTGGGTCTTCAAGTGTCAGCACTTCAACAGAGATCCGCAGGGACTGCCATACAAAGGTCACTACACACATTCTCTATGCAACACAGATTAGACTATCTGGCTTGGCAGATGTAGCTTTAAATGCAAGGTTCTAGGCACAGAAATCCACTCATTCAAATCTTCCAACTCCACAGCCTTGAGTGTTGCTACATATAATCTATACATCCAAATCGGAGGACCTGGTGAGCAGAGAAAGTACATACAATACCTATAAATTGTAGTCCCTATCTATAAATTATTGGTTTCAGAGTAGCAGCCGTGTTAGTCTGTATCCGCAAAAAGAAAAGGAGAACTTGTGGCACCTTAGAGACTTTGCCACAAGTCCTCCTTTTCTTTCTATAAATTATTGTTGTTCATATAAAACAATCTGAAAGCCTAAATCTCCTGTGGTTTTTAAAACTTTTGGGGACATCACTGACATGTTGTGTAAGTTCTCTTGTTTCAGTTCATAAATAATTTTAAGTTAGCTAAGGGAAAAACTCCCTAGTATTCCCTACTGAAATCTAAAGCAGCTCCTCTTACTAGGAAGGAAAAGCTTCAACAGCTGTTAGCCTACTTATCATAACAAGCAGGAAACAACAAGTCAGTCCAGACTGGAGAACATGATCAAGAGAAAACCAGTTTACAGAGAAGGGAGAAATTACCTTGCTACCGAAGTGAAGAACCAAAGAACGATCTATGAAACACAGCATGCAGCATTGGTCACCATATAGTGAAAATGCTACCTGGAGAGGGTGCAGCAATAAAGATGCTACATTTGAACAATTTAAACAGAGGGAAGTTTAAAGAGTCAGGTTATTCATCTGGCAGTCTCGTCTTCTAATGGACAGAAGTTTTCAAAATTAAGCTGATTTACATAATTTTTTCACATTTGAGTTTCAAAGTTAAGACCAATTTCCAAATAGAAAACTAGGAACAAAAAAACTTGGGCAGAAAAGGTAAAAAAACAAAAACACTGCATGGAACATATGAAATAAGAGAAGGGGGAAGACGACATTTAGTCAGCATACCTTGACATTCCGTCAGACAACTCAACTTTTAGAAAAGGGAAAAGAATGAATATGGTGAAGAAACAGAAAACTGAGGTTATCATGAATTAAAAAAAAAAGTCAAGCATGCTGGCTGGGATTACTTTTTTCTTGCTTTTCACAGAGTGGGAAATAGGCCTTGTCCTCATTTAGGATGAAGGAGAAAGACTTACAAGAAAGAGCTGCTAGCTTCTCAAGCCTCCAGGCACTCCTATGTCTTGTCTAGATGAGGGAAAAGATTCATTTTTTTATTTTAAAAATATGCTAGGTATTATATTTTAAGTGGTGTTTAGAAGTATGTTAGCACTTAGTGTAGACAGGTTTTAAACCTTTTAAAATGTGTTAGCAGGCCTCTCTCTCAATCATAATTTCTTTAGCCTTAGAAAGAATTTTCTTATTTCGTGAGTAAAACCCTAGAAACTGGAAATTTTGACCACTTCATTGGGTAACTTTGAAGGCAAAGCCACAGTCCTTTGGTAAAGAGAAAAAACCATAGTTCATTTCCTATATAGTCTATCTACTATAGATAAACCTTGTACAATCTAGAAGAAGTCTGTCTTATAGTCACATTAGCTATTTATTAGGGGTTCATGGAGTTTACATTCCTTGGATGACCTGGATAAAGTCTAATTCCTTTCACAACCTTTAGAATTCTGAAGCATGTCTGACACAAAACAGAAACTGCAACAAAAACCAAATCAGGTTATAGAGTTATTCATTATGCCAAGCAACTTAAGGCAAGTCACAAAGTAAGTTGCACAACAGGAGCTTATTAATCAGTAAAACCCTGAGGGCTCTATTTACCACAAAATTAATTTTCTATGGAATCTGTTGGAGACTTTGCAGGGATTACCTGTTTGACACTCATGACAACTAATCCTGCTTCAGTAAAATTCCAAACTCAGGCTGTAAAGAACAGATTTTCCAGTTGGAGTAACACCTCTTTCCTTGAAGAGCCTCAAGCTATGCCTCCCAAGACGACATATGGAGTGTGGCACACACAAGAAGAGGTTCATATAACTGAACATACTTGGATAGAGAACATTTATTAATAAGAGAAAAAGTTTACTGCCCTAATGATGCCATCGCTGAAACACAAGTCAACATTCTGCTCAGTACACAAGCTCATTCTTGCACCTCATACTGCACTCTAAACTCTTCCTGTAAATTACAGTTTTCACCCAGCACAGAGGGCCAAGTACATTGGAGCATGAGAGGGTAAAAGAAGTAACACATACAGGGCTTATCCAGTTCTGTACTGAAAACCAAACAGTGAATGCTGGCTGAAATTCACCTCAGTCTGCATCACCTGCTATACAACTACAGTAGCTGTTGTTATAACGTCAGCATTTACAGACAGTTACCACACCACAGAAACTAAAGTTATTTAATTGTTCCCTATTCTAAGTATAAGGAAATAATTCGGTTTTATCATATTGCACACTGTTCTCCTATATAGTCTATCTACTATAGATAAATCTCATATAGCCTAGAAGAAGTCTCGCTTATGGTCACATTAGCTATTTATTTGGGGTTCATGGAGTTTACCCTCTCCCCCCCGTCTTTCTGGGGCAAGACTCTAAACCAGATGGTGTCAGTATGTAGCAAAAGGAGACACCAGAACCACGTGAAGCCTTAAAAATCTGTCCACCCATGTCCCCCCAAAACTCTGGGCAGAATACCAGAGAAACATGAACTGTATCTGATATACGCCATGTACATCACCTAGGACTTTCAGTAGAATTTACAGAACACATTTTCATTTAGCAAGCACTGCCATCGAGAGCACCAGTACAGGACACATTGCTGTTACTAGTAGATATTCTAATACCAAGAGCAGGACCGTCCCTAGGGGGCTGCGGGACATAGGTGCCAAGGAGGTACTGGAGGGAGGGGGTGATTGGTGGGGGGCTCCTCCTCACCTGCCCATTACCTCCCCTCCCACCTCCTCATGAAGCACAGGACCCACCAAAATGCAGAACCCAGGCTGGTCTCCCCGATTTGCCATACCTGAGGGATGGCTCTGACCAAGAGCAAAGAAAATGACACAAAAGGGAGCTGAACTGAGTAACAATTTACTTGAAGTGACCCTGATATTTCAGAAATTCAGTGGCTTAATATTACAAAAGAGAGTTAAGTTTCCTCTTCCCAAGAACGGGGTTTGAAATATTGTATTAGTCCTGTCTGGAATGGAATTCAGTGTCATGTAATGCATCCTTAGCAATGTTTGGCTTGTGTGCATTTCCACTATCTGGATATTTAAAACTCAAGACTGCCAACAATCAAGAATGTGAAATGCAACCATAGCATCTCTCGCTGGTATGTCATTTATTCCCAGTTGCTGCAAGAACATTTGCTGTGCAATGCCAGTCCAAAGCAAGGCAGCCTATCGCAAAGGATGACATATAACCAGCCCTCCTATTTATCCTCTTAATAAAAAGCTCCACTACTGTACTGTCAGACTTAAAGTAATCTTTGTGTATCAAGAAAGGAGAGAAGAAATCTAAATGAGGGTAGATTAGAACTGCTGCAATTCCTTATAATTAGGAATGAAGCCCAATGCCCTGAGGGAACTACAACGGTTACAGAATGCAGCAGGTTGCCGGCTCACCAGCACAGATTACCAGGAACATAACACCCTGATTCATTACTCACTGCACTTGGCTCCCCATTAAACAGGGTCTAGTTCAAGGCTGCTGTACTGATTTTCAGAGACCAGGTTGGTACTGGAGCTAGCTACTTAAGAGATCTCTTCTTCTATGACAACGACCTCACACAACAGCAGCTTGATTCAGCTAGGAAAAAAAAGCTGACAAAAGAGGGAGAGACTTATTCACACAGCAATTGCATCAAGACTGGATCCCATGGCCAGAAAAAAGAAGAATGACCACCACCCTTGATGCATTCAGAACTAAACAGATAAATCAGCTCGAGCGTACTACTGGCCAATGTCAAATTCAAATTCCGGAGCAAGTTCATAGAGAAGCCAGCAAAAGGCCAATTACAAGCTCATCTAATTGAAGCTAATGTTCTAGACCTGGAATAATCTTGATTCAGACCAGGATATGGAATTGAAACCACTTTAGTAGCACTGATGGATGATCTCCTCCTGCCAATGGATAGAGGGCAGACATTCATTCTCATCCCCCTGGAATTCTTGCAGCTTTCACCTGAGAGAAATGGCAAAAGTTCACTGTAATGTGCTAAAATGGTATGAGCCCTCCTGGAGGGACACGTCCAATTCCCAAGGATGGGAAACTGCACCTCTAACTCAAGCCCCCTCACTTGTAGAGTCCCACAAGGATACATTTTTTCACTATTCAACATCTACATGCAACCACTAGGGGAACTAATTAGACATGAATTCAAGTGCCAGCATATGTAGATGAGACACAACTCTGCTTATCCTTCACCACATCAACCACACCACTACTACTAAGATAGCCCAATGCCTCCAAGAGACCACTTCATGGATGAACAGCAGCTGGCTGAAACTAAACCAGAATAAGAGAGAGAATGATATTGGGCAAAGGAAAGCATTTTGAGAAATTTGCCATCATTGTACGATCTCCTTTGGTTGAAGGTACACACCCATGCCTGATCAATCTGGTCAGTGGTTCAGGAGTAGTCCGATTCCTTGTTGACACGAAGCACCCACATAGCAATATCCGCAAGTAACACTTCCCATCATCTGTGGTTGGCTTGCAGACTCCAGACACCTTTGCAAAGGTTATTGGCCTTGGTTATTCACACCTTTGCATTGTTGTTGTATGGCAGGGAAGTGACAATAAACCTGCGTATGAAATCTTCTGCACTTAGGAAATTCCAAGTAATACAGAATATTCAAGTGCATCTCCTCAGCGATGTGGGCTACCGCGAACACATCATACCTGTCCTCCTCTTTCTACACTGGCTTCCCATAGGATATTTAATCAAGTTCAAGGTCTCAGTCTTTAACTTCAAGGCTATCCCTTGTCTGGATACCTAAAGCTCTGGGATGAAGACCATAGCCGACAACTTTGTTCCTCTGCCACTAGGGAATTCTCTACAATAATGGTAAATCTCATCTGTGCAGGACAGAGAAACTTCTTGGGGGCCAGTTTGAGACTGTGAAATGAAGTCTCCTGGAAACTAAGGACTATCACAAACCTCTTCACCTTCTGCTCCAAATGCGAAGTGCATTTCTTTGACCTTGTCTTCTCCAACGTAAATACACAGCAACATGTATATTTTAAAAAAATGTACACATTTATGCCCTACCAAAACAAGAGAAACAAACCTCTCTTCCATTTAGTGTCCCACTAATAGCCCTCTGAACAAAGTAGCATCTTATTTTTTTTTTTTTATTTAAACTTCCACTAATATCTGTAAACTTGTTCATGCTGCAAGGGTTGAAAGACAAGTTGAGTTTACTTCAGTGGGAGGTACTCAGACACCACCCTACTGGGAAACCCTATAAAAATGTAGAGGGGTATTATGCAGGTCCATATGAATCGTGTCTGGTGTTTGAGAACAAGGATAAAAATTGGGATATTTTATATTTCAAGAAAAACTGAAAGCATACAATGCTACCCAGATAGCGTTAGAACCTAGAATCTTTTCTGGGGAATAATGCACAAATACTGGATAAAATGATAGAAACAGCAGCAGGGTGACATGGTATGCAGGAATCCAGCCTTAGTGCTGCACTGCTGCCTTCAGGGATGGGCAGCCAGAGAGTGGCAGCTGCTGACTGAAGGCCCAGCTCTGCAGCCAGCAGTACAGAAGTGCGTGCATGCGTCAAGGTTCCTTCCCCACTCTGATCTCTAGGGTACAGATGTGGGGACCTGCATGAAAGACCCCCAAGCTTATTCTTACTAGCTTAGGTTAAAAACTTCCCCAAGGTACAAACTTTGCCTTGTCCTTGAACCCTATGCTGCCACCACCAAGCGTTTAAACAAAGAACAGGGAAAGAGCCCACTTGGAGACGTCTTCCCCCAAAATATCCCCCCCCAAGCCCTACACCCCCTTTCCTGGGGAGGGCTTGATAAGAATCCTCACCAATTTGTACAGGTGAACACAGACCCAAATCCTTGGATCTTAAAAACAATGAAAAAATCAATCAGGTTCTTAAAAGAATAATTTTAATTAAAGAAAAGGTAAAAGAATCACCTCTGAAAAATCAGGATGGTAAATACCTTACAGGGTAATCAGATTCAAAACAGAGAATCCCTCTAGGCAAAACCTTAAGTTACAAAAAGACAAAAACAGGAATATACATTCCATCCAGCACAGCTTATTTTACCACCCATTAAACAAAGGAAATCTAACGCATTTCTAGCTAGATTACTTACCAACTTAACAGGAGTTGTGAAGCTGCATTCCTGATCTGTTCCCGGCAAAAGAATCACACAGACAGACCAAACCTTTTGTTCCCCCCTCCAGATTTGAAAGAATCTAGTCCCTTCATGGACCATTTTGGGTCAGGTGCCAGCGGGGTTACCTTAGCTTCTTAACTCTTTTACAGGTGAAAGGATTTTGCCTCTGGCCAGGAGAGATTTTATAGCACTGTATACAGAAAAGGAGGTTACCCTTCCCTTTATATTTATGACAGCGCGTGTACGCGCACGCAGTTCGTCGGTTCAATGACGACGTTTTCATGCTCTCCCCTTTTGTGGATTCTGGAATGACTCTGAAGTCCAAAGAATGACGGGCATGCTCCTGAGCAGATTGGGCAGACAAAGTCATTGGTGAGCATCTTGGTAGCTACAGCAGTAGTAGGAAGCTTTTTCCTTGCAGCTACCAATAGATTATTTCTGTCCTCTTCAAAGGCTTGAAAAGCTGAGTGTTGTATGTCGCCATGCCAATCTATTTAACGCAGCCTTCTCAAGATCATCTGGTTTTATTGCACCGAAGTGTGTGCTGTTCTTGTAGCACTTTCTGGGGCAGCCTTGATTCCGGTGTCTTTGTGCCAATTCTCCATTTAAAATTTTTTCTGGGGAGTCGATATTCAGGCATCCCAATGATGGGTCCAACCCCGTGTAGTTGGGCTTTTATCAGCATGGCCTTGATGCTTACGGCATTTGATTATTGAAGAACCTCCACGTTGGTAATTTTGTCTTGCCAGCAGATCCCCATAATGGCACGCAGAGACCGCATATGGAAGGCCTCTAGCTGTTTGATATGCCATTTGTATGGTGTCCAAGTCTGACAACAGTAGAGGAGAGATGTGAGCACAAAAGAATTATAAAGTTTTATTTTTGTTGAGAGGGTTATGTTATGGGATTTCAGGACTTTGTTGCACAAAACTTTCCTGATGACTGAGAAGCTTTCTGTATCCTGTTTGTTTTTGTCAAGGGACTCATCATGGGAGATGTTGCTGCCAACATAGGTAAAACTGTAAATTTTCTTTAGTTGGTTTCCACTAATGGATGTGCTAGGTAAGGGATATGGCACAGAGCAGTGAAGATAACTGGTGCAACGCCACAGTCTTCTCCAGGCTGATTGTGAGGCCAAACTATTTTGATGTTTCAGCGAAGTGATCTACGATGCACTGGAGATCTCCTTGTGTGCATGCTATGAGGGCACAATCATCCACAAAGAGTGCTTCTCTTAGCAGTAGTTCTGTTACTTTTGTTTTTGGTTTAAGCCTTGCAAGATTGAAGACTGAGCCGTCATGTCTGTATCCGACGTATATGCCTCTGTTGAGCCCATCTGTAGCATGGTTGAGAACTTGGGTGAAGAAGAGGTTGAACAGTACAAGGGGCAAGGACACAGCCTTGTTTGACTCCATTTGAAATGGGAAAGAAGTCAGTGAGATCTCCATTAAAAAAGTACCTGATCTTGCATCCCCTCATGAAATAAATGAATGAGCTTTACCAGTTTTGGTGGGCAACCAAGCTGGCTGAGGATCATCCATAATCGTTCTCTACTGACAGTATCAAATGCTTTTGTCAGATTGATGAAAACACTGAACAGAGTCATGTTTTGTTCGACAAATTTTTCTTGTATTTGCCTGATACTGAAAATCATGTCTATGGTGCTATGACCTGGTCTGAATCTGCACTTAGTCTCAGGTAGATTGGCTTCTGATACAGATGAAATCAGTTGGTTCAAGAGGACACTAGCAAAGATTTTTTCAGCGACAGATAGGAGAGATCCCCAAAGGTAGTTATCGCAGATCATTTTGCTACCTTTATTTTCAAATAAAGGAATAATTATGGCAACTTTCAAGTCTTGTGGCATTTCTTCACTGTCCCAGATGTCAGTAAGGATCTGGAGTGTTGAAACCACTTTTGGACCCACAGATTTATATATTTCTGCCGGTATTCCATCTCTGCCCAAGGTCTTCCTGAGCTCATCAAACTGATTGCCTTTTCTATTTCTTCAAGTAAGGGTGATGAGTCAAAGTGGTACTAAATAAGCTTTCGAAGTATCTGATCAATAGTACTTGTTTCAATTGAGGACGGTCTGTTCCATAGTTGACTGAAATTTTCAACCCATCTCTTTTCCAGTAAGGGTGGCAATACCATACCTTGCTCCCCTTACTTCTGGGCTCCTGGCCAGCAGTCACCACCCTGCAACTGCCCAGCTCTGAAGGCAGAGCCACTGCCAGCAGCAGTGAAGAAGTAAAGGTAGCAGTACCGCAATGCCCCCCTACAATAACCTTGTGACCTGCCCATGATTCCTTTTTGGGTCAACACTCCTATACTGTGAAAGTTCAGATTTAAAAGCTGAAATCATGAAATATCTGATTTTTTTAAATCCCATGATTGTGAAATTGACCAAAATAGATCATGAATTTGGTAGGGCCCTAAATATATGTAATTTTATGCCAATAGCTGCATCTCATTTATCTCAAGATCACCTTTACTTCAAGAAAGCCTGGATTTAGTACTGGGCTACCTGAAAAACCAAGACATGGATCTGGAAACAATGTATTTCTGACTCCTACCTTCAGAGGTTTTCCAGCGTTTCCACAGATCCTCAATGGTGATATGTTTGTCTTCTCTGTGCAGATGGCTGTGTTTATTGGAAGCATCTTTATATTTCATGTCTTCTCTGATAAACTGAGGAAGAGAAAGAAAGTTTGGTTAAATTCTAACAGTAAACAAGCCCAGTTCTTAACAGGAAACTGAAAGTAGATCAGTAGAGATGTTTTTTGCATCTGCCCTGTACAAATGGCACAATTTAGTTAAGCCTCTGAAGTAGTCAACCTACATAATTAATTCAACATTCTTATAACTTTTGAACTGGAATGTAATAAACCCTGGGAAAACAATGTTGCACTTGTGAGGCTATTAGTCAAATTTAACAGTGTGGTTAATGTACTCCAAAGATTAATAGCTAGTCACCACAAACATCCTATCTCATGCTCTTATGTTCTATGGACATTCACCTGTCTAAAGGCAAGCCCACATGATAGGGTTTGAAAGTGTGCCAGTTCTTTATAAATCAGCAATTATTTGTCCATCTTGAATCCCGCTATACCAGTTAAATGAAACTAATAGTTAGTTTTCTCCCACCCCTCAAAGACTTTTGACTAGACAGCAAAAGATCATGTCCTGCCTCAGTTGTTAACACACAATTCAGCTTCAGCCCTGGGTTTGTTTATTTTTTTTTTTGTGATGCATGATCAAGAGAATGGTTATATTCCACGCACAGAAACAGTACATAGTAAACCTACAATTTGCAATAATGTACGGAAAGCCTTTGGCAAAATCCTAACGTGAATGTTAATAAGCACATAAAATTTGTTAAAAAGTGGGATCTTGTGTATCAGTGTATTTTGCTCATTTATGTATACCACAGTCATTTAGTTTAATACTTCAAAATCACTAGTAAATAGGTACTAAAACCTTTTACCAGACATGTACAAGCAAGAAAAATTGAGATGAGGGCTGCAGTGATAATTTGGCCTACCAGTTTACCCTAATTGTAGGCTCAATTGTAAAAAGTATATGAAATTTCATAAAATATTACAATAATCTATAATAAATGCTGGAGGAAATATGTATGAAAGGGAGACAGAAAAACTAAATTAGTCAAAACAAAAAGAGCCAAGTTAATATGATTCAAGAACTATGTTAAAATCATGCTTGGTAAAAAGATGTGGAATCTGAAATTAATGAGCCAAAATTGCTGTGTTGGATATTAGGCCTAATTGGTGCACAAAATAATGTGGGGATGGGCTATTCCAACCATTTTTCCCTTTATGGGTCCTTATTGAAAGACTCTGTGGGAAGAATAAGGGGAAGAACAGACAGAGGTTACTGAAGCAAGCTTCATCATCATGGCTGTTACCACCACCATTTCCTGGGAGCCTGGACCTTCATTCCCTGTGATCCTGAAAGATGCCCTGACCAGGCTGGGCCACAGAGAGGTATACAGATGACATCAGGATCCCTACCAGAAGGGTAGTCTATTATGTTTTGTCAACGTCCAAAGTTCTTGGTCAAGGTACAGTCAAGGACCAGAAACCAGAGAAAATAATTTTTTTAAAAAATAAGTAAATTAAAAGATTTCAAGGTCCGTTCAAAAGCATATGGCAGTCCGACTTTGGCCTGTGGTCCGCCTATTGACTATCTCTGCTCTACCAGATCTAGCTGAATCCCAATCAGCAGCTGAGATGAAATGGGATTGGACTTTAACAGCAGCAGATATAACAACAGCTCCAGCCCTTCTCAAATAACTTCTCTTTTCACAAAAGAGGAGCTATTAACATCTTTGATACCATCTAAGACTGTCAAACAATGGGGATTCTCCTTCTGAAAACTCTCTCCAGCTAAAGGGAAAAGGAACAAGAAATGCTATTAAAATGAAAGCCATACTTTATACTTGACATACTGTTCCTCCTTCTCCTTTATCTTTAATAAAAGGTTTAAAGGATTTTTAGTGGTGTTTGTGCCATCGTACCAAGCAGGCTGACATCTCTGTATAACAAACCCTGGACTGTAATACAGTTTAATGCTGGACACTGACTGGGTTGTTAACATATATTCTATCTTAGGGCATGTCTTCACTAGCAACGTTAAAGTGGTGTGTAGTCGCAGCGCCAGCACTGGGAGAGAGCTCTCTCAGAGCTATAAAAAACCCACCTCCATGAGGGGAATACTTCCTAACGCTGGTGCACTGTCTACACTGGCACTTCACAGCACTGAAACTTGCAGCGCTCAGGGGTGTGTTTTTTCAAACCCCTGAGCAAGAAAGTTGCAGCGCAGTAAAGTGCCAGTGTAGGCTTCCCTAAATTAATTCAGCAAGGCTGGCAGCAATGTCCTAGTGAAAACCCCTGCTGGCTCCAGTGCACTCTGGGTGCTCTAGAGAAGAAAATGAGCTACATCCACTGCAGTTCCTCCCACCAGCTAGGCGGTGGGAGAGGGGAAGAGGATTAGCTTATAATAGCTCATGACTGGCCAGGGTTAGCTGAGGCCATCACTGATGCGCCAAGCTCTTTGGCTGGTTCCAGAGTAGGGGGCCAGGCACCATTGCTGCTACTTCAGGGCTGGTGGGGAGACTGGATGACTCTGAGCTGCCTTTTTTTCCCCCTCTCTTGCACCACCTCTTTTTCTGTGTGTGGAATGACGACAGAGCTCAAGTTTAACAAGCCTATGCGTGAAAGGGAGTGAAAATGGAAGGAGGTGAACAGTGAGGGGTGGGGTGAAGGTGGCAGGAAGTGTGAGGTATGGAATGGATGGAGGGAAGAATGAAAGGCCAAGATGGAATGAGGGAAGAAAGAGTAAGATGGCAAAACATGGGAGTCAGAGAGTGTGTTCATCAGGTTGAAATGAGAGTTGGAGCAGCCATTAATTTCACGGAGAGGTGGGGGGAAGAGAAGAACACTTGGTAGCCAGCCCCACTTCCTTGAAACAGGGGTTCCTGTGTATGCAGGTTCTTGCCATCACCACCCCGGGGGGGGACACCTCACAACTCGGGGGGACCTCACTACTGACACCTCAAAGTTATATTGAGGTGGTAAGTACTCCGCACAGTCCTCTTGTGCGGTATGTCCTCTGCTCAGCTGGGTGCAGGCAGAGTCCTTCCTTCTTCATGATAAGACCAGTCCTTCATGAGTGGCACCCTACCACTAATACCCCAAGCAGGGGATAAGAGGGAAAGAACATAGCGCAGGGCCACAGGGCTGTGGTGCAATGAGGTGCCCAAGGGAGGGTGTGCCTGGCGTCTCCAATTCCTTTAATCTGGCCAAGGAGAAAGAATCTGTCATTTAAGCCCTTTGTAAAAGGGCCCAGTCCGCCCACTTTTACCCTGAGACCAACACTTCTGGAGGGAGAAAAGAAATCAGGAGAAAGATACAAACACAAGGCAGCAGCTCTTTGCAAGAAGATAAAATGGAAAGTGGGAGAAAAGGAGGTCTATGACAAGAGTAATTGCCAGAAAGCAATTTCCCTGTGTAAATTCCTGCTCTGACATCCTACAAAGAGAAATGGAGTCAAAGACATAACTGAGGTTGCATGCAGGGAAAGGTTTTCCTCTGGGGTTGAGGTCAATTGCCATAGCTCATTGTAGGAACAAGCAAACATCTCAGGCTCTTCCACCCTTGGGGATGATCTTACAGACCAGAATGATGAAAGCCCTGCTGAACTTTGTCTTAAGTCTTAGCTGTCCCCCTCACTCTGATCAGAGCTGTTCTGTATCCTTTGGTCCACTATGTGGCCTGTGAGAGAATGTGCCTCTTCGGTCCCTACAATCTTTACTTCTGGCCATATGGTTACTGTTTCCTGAAAGAATCCTTTCACTCCTATTATAGTTCCTCATTTGCCGCACATCATGGTGACTTTTCCCTTCCCTACGCTTTAATATAGATGAGAGAGTGGTGTTTGGAGGAAAGATTTAAGTTCATTAGGAACTGGGGGATGTTTTCGGAAAGGAGGAGCCCACAGGAAAGATGGGCTCCAGCTAAACCAACTGAATCAGATTGTTGAACTATAAAATTTAAAAGGTTGAAGAAAGGCTGAATAAACTGAGGACTGGAGGAAAGCTGACAGATGCAAAGGTGCGCATGGTTTCGACAGGGACATCTGTTAGAGGAGGATTTATTAAAGAGGATACTGTATATCCTAGTAAAGAGGAGGGGATAGAAGTTGATAAAATACAGGTAGGAACTGAAAAGAAATAGACAAATGGAAAAAAAAAGAAGTCTCATTCAATAACATCACATGAAGGCAGATAGACAATTTATCAATATTTAGCTAAGTGCTTGCATACAAATGCTAGAAGTCTAAGATCAATCAACTTTAGTGCCTGGTATTAAACGAGGCTATTGATATAACAGGAATCACAGAAACTTAGTGGAATGATGATAATCTATGGGACACAGGAATATCAGGATACAAAATAAGTAGGAATGACCGTAGGTCTTGCGGGTGGAGCACTGCCACTGTATGTGAAAGAAAGCATACCATCAAATATAGTAAAAATCTTAAACGCCTCAAACTATACCATAGAATCTCTATGTATATAAATGTCATGCTTCAATAAGAGTATAGCAGTCAGAATATTCTATCACCCATCTGACTAGAATATTGAAATCACTGTGAAATGCTCAGGAAATTAGAACTTATAAAAGCAAAAAAACCCCACAACAACAGTGGGGGAATTTCAACTAGGTACGTGGGTACCTCAGGATGTGATGCAAAGATAAAATTTCTACACACCATGAATGACACACCTGGATCACCTAGTCCTGGAACCCACAATGTGGGTTCTTGATTTAGTCCTCAGTGGAGCACAGGATCTGGTCTAAGAATTGAACATAGCCGAACTGCTTGGCAACCACCACCATAATGTAATTAAATTTAACATACTTGCAAGGGCGAAAATACCAAAGAAACCCATCACAGTAGCATTTAACTTCAAAAAGGGAACTACACAAAAAATGAGGAAGGTAGGTAAACAGAAATTTAAAAAGAACAGTCACAAGCGTGAAATGCCTGAAAGCTGCAGGGAAACTTTTAAACACTACCATAATAGAGACTCAAGTTACAAATATACCCAAAATTCAACAGTAAGAGGATCAAAAATATGCCACTAGGGCTAACCAAAGTAAATGAAACCAAAAGACATCACATCCTTTAAAAAGTGGAAGTCAACTCCTACAGAGAAAAATAGGAAGGAGCATAAACTCTGGCAGGCCAAGGGTGAAACTGAACAGGAAAAAAAAAAATTTTTAAGTACATCAGAAGCAGATAGCCTGCCAAATCATCAACAGGGGCAGTGGATGATCAAGGTGCTAAAAGACCACTCAAGGAAGACAAAGTCATTGCAGAGAAGCTAAATGAATTCTTTGCATTGGTCTTTAGTGCACAGGACATGAGGGAGATTCCCACACCTGAGCCTTTGTTTTTAGGTGATAAATCTGAGAAAATGTCCCAGACTGAGGTGTCAATAGAGAACATTTTGGAACAAATTGATAAATTAAACAGTCATGAGTCACCAAGACCAGATGACATTCATCCGAGAGTTCTGAAGGAACTCAAATATGAAATTGCAGAACTGTGGCATGTAACCAATGGCTTAAATCAGCCTCTGGACCAGATGACTGGCAGATAGCTAATGTGACCCCAATTTTTTAAAAATGCTCCAGAGTTGATCTGACAATTACAGGCTGGTGAGCCTAACTTCAATACCAGGAAATTGGTTAAACTATAGTAAGGAACAGAATTATCAGACACATAAATGAACAGGATATGTTGGGGAAAGAGTCAATGTGGCTTTTGTAAAGGGAAATCATGCCTCACCAATCTATAAGAACTCTTTGAGGGGGGTCAACATACACGTGGATAAGAGTGATCCAGTTGATATAATGACAGGTTTCAGAGTAGCAGCCGTGTTAGTCTGTATTCGCAAAAAGAAAAGGAGTACTTGTGGCACCTTAGAGACTAACAAATTTATTAGAGCATAAGCTTTCGTGAGCTACAGCTCACTTCATCGGATGCATCCGATGAAGTGAGCTGTAGCTCACGAAAGCTTATGCTCTAATAAATTTGTTAGTCTCTAAGGTACCACAAGTACTCCTTTTCTTTTAGTTGATATAATGTATTCCAACTTTCAGACAAGGTCCCTCACCAAAGGCTCTTAAGCAAAATAAGTAGTCATGAGATAAAAAGGAAGGTCCTCTCATGGATCAGTAACTGGTTAAAAGACCGGAAACAAAGTGTAGAATAAATAGTCAGTTTTCTCAATGGAGAGAGGTAAAAAGCACGGTCCCCCAAGGATTTGTACTGGGACCTGTGCTGTTCAACATATTCATAAATGATCTCAAAAAAGGGGTGAACAGTGAGGTGGCAAGGTTTGCACCCAACTAAATTACTCAAGATACTTAAGTCCAATGCTGGATGTAAAGAATTAAATGGATTTCATTAAACTGGGTGATTGGACAACGAAACGTCAGACAAAATTCAACGTTGATAAAAGCAAAATAATGCACACTGGAAAATAATCTCAACTATACACACAAAATGGAGTCTAAATTGGCTGTTACAACTCTAGAAAGATTTTGGAGTCAGAAGAATAGTTCTCTGAAGAGATCTGCTCAATATGCAGTAGTAAAAAGCTAACAGAACATTAGGAACAAGATACACTAAGAAAATATTACAATGCCACTATGTAAATCCATGGTATGCCCACAGTCACCCCA
Organism: Dermochelys coriacea; assembly: GCF_009764565.3. Classification (NCBI taxonomy): domain Eukaryota; kingdom Metazoa; phylum Chordata; order Testudines; family Dermochelyidae; genus Dermochelys; species Dermochelys coriacea. Next base: position 108,445,391 of record NC_050071.1, read on the forward strand.
TCTCAAAAAAAATAAAAAAATCTTAAAATTGGAAAAGGTGTAGAGAAGGGCAAAAAAAATTAGGGGTATGAAAAAGCTTCCATATGAGAAGAAATTAAAAAGACGGGGAACTTCAGTTTAAAAAAAGAGGGGGATGTGACAGAGGTCTATAAAATCATGCATCTTGTGGAGAAAGTGAATAAGGAAGTGTTATTTACCCCTTCACATAATACAAGAATTAGGAGTCACCCAATGAAATTAATAGGAAGCAGGTTTAAAAACAAAGGAAAGGAAGTGGTTTTTTTTTTTTTTTTTTTTTTTTTTTTTAACAAAATTCACAGTCTACCTATGGAACTTGTTGCTGGGGATGCTGTGAAGCCCAAAAGTATAACTGGGTTCAAAAAAGAATTACCGAAGTTCATAAAGGATAGGTCCATCAATGGCTATTAATCAAAATGGTCAGGGATGCACCATGCTCTGGATGTCCCTAAACCTCTGACTATCGGAAGCTGGGACTGGACAACAGGGAATAGATCACTTGATAACTGCCTTGTTCTGTTCATTCCCTCTGAAACATCTGGCACCAGCCTCTGTCAAAGGATGGGATATTGGCCTAAATGGACCATTGGTCTGACCCAGTATGGCTGTTCTTATGCTCCTACATTCTTACATGTCAGTCTCTCAGGATGGGGCACTTACTTGGGCTCCCCCTCTTGGGCAAGAGGACATGATCCCCTTCTGAAGAGACAGCATCAATTTCCTTGATCATTGATCCAATTTGTGGCCATGTGAAGCCCTGCTTCTTCACAAGAAAATAAATTGGCTTTAATGTGAAGGGTGCGGTTGCTTGGATAAATCCTCAGTTTTCCATTTGGGCTGTTTATTTCTTTGCCTAGGGTTAAAGGACTTCACATCAGTACTTACTCTCCCTGCCTTGCCTGCAGCAACCTTTGTTTTCATCTATTGTTTTGTAGTTTACTTCTGCCTTGTGTGTTTAGTACTACTCCAGTTTTCACCCACAAAATATAAACACAGGTTATCTAAAGTAGACAAAGGCAGTTGTATGAGGAGTAAAGAGCTGCCTGGCACTGGCATATTAAGATGCCATGTGTTGCTGGGTTTTCTTTTTTTTTTTGGGGGGGGGGGGCATAACAACAAGGAGGACAGATGGGTTTTTGAGAACTATTTTTAAAGTGTGGTTGACTAAGACGCCACTGGGTGAGAAGCAGGGAGATAAAGATCATGATTTTAAACAGCCAGAATTTTTAAAACAAATTGTTTATAGGGATATTCTTGCACATATTTTTAAAAATTAGAGTGTGAATTTACAGGCATGTGTGTCAAGAACTAAGGTCACCATAAAAAGTAGTTACTTAAAAATACAGAAGTTTGTCTCCCCAGCCAGTTCAATTTACTAAGAATATACCAGCATTGCACATCAATGTCACTAATCACAGCATGATTATTGTATACTGTATTATAGCCTTATAGACAAGTATGAATTAAGTTAAAAAAATCTTTAATCCTGAAATGGTTCCTGGTATTATCCAATTTTCAATACTTGGAGTGAAATAGCTGTGGGAGTATTGCACCGATCTTTTAAAGTCACTGTGCCCGCTACCTAGAGCAGGATATCCTCATTTATTTCTTGTAAGTTAATAGCTCAGGACCGGAAATCTTGCTCTGCAACTGTCTATTCCTAAGTCAATTATTAATAATAAAATTGAAGCTTTATTTTGCATTGCATCTTTCATATAAACTTGCATTCCAAGCCACTCTGGAGAATTAAACTACAAAGAAAACAGCAGTATGATAAAAACTAGAAGGTAAGTGCAAGGGGAAATAATACACACACACACACGTATATAATTCATTCTCAGCTATGATTTGAAATGATACAGCAAATTGATCAGGTGAAAGAGATCTAATAATTAAAAATGGCCTGACCGTGCAGACGAAGAAAGCCACCAGCCATTGCTAGCCAAGAAGAGAGAAGAGAGTAAAGGTAGGAGACATATGCAAGGTCAACTGGAGTAAAGGTCACAGAGTTAAACAATTTTGAGAACAATTTGAACTGAATACTAGAAAGAACAGAGAGCAAATGGAGATGTTTGAGGTGGAGAGAGATGTTATCAGGCTACTTTGCATGTGACAGAACCAGACAACTCTCTACACTTCATGAAGCACTGAAATTTGTGAAGGTCTTATGGAAGCAAGTTGCATTACACAACCAGGGGATGGCAAATATTGAAGATGAGATTTTTAGAGATGATACTGAGACAGTGAGTTCAATAAGGAGAATTATACCTTGCCCAAAAATATGGAACTGGTGGCAGGCTCATCTTTAGATGACAGTGAAGGCAGGTGGAAGCTATCAGCTGAGAAAGGAAACAGAAAGTTATGGTTGACGTGCAATGGCTTTCTCCAATTTAGATTGGGAGGCTAGCCTGCAACTTTCACCAGTTCATGGGTTATGTTTTCTTTAGGAATATAGCAGCAAATGCATGGAATGGTTCAGCAATGCCCTGAAACAGATTATAGGTGCTATGACAGAGGAATAACGAGAAGATACCCATGTCAAAGCCACATCTGCTTCTCTAGTAGCTTTAAATTTTTTCACCCATGTTAACCTGTTAGCCTTGATTTACTGAACAAAGTCCATCTGAGTAAACGTATTGCCTATTTAAAATGCTCTCTGTAATTTCAATTGAGGAAGTTCCCCCCGCCCACTTCTCCTTTACAAAGCATTTCAGTGCTTAATGAGTGATCCCAATAGAACAAGTATGCAGTTCTCTTGAAAGGAAGGTGCTATATGAGAGGTGGGCAAACTATGGCTTGCGGGCCACATCTGGCTCGTGGGACCATCCTGCCCGGTCCCTAAGCTCCTAGACCAGAAAGGCTAGCCCCTGGCCTTTCCCTGATGTTCTCCCAAGCAGCTGCGTGGGCAGCGCTCTGGGTGGAGGAGTTTCCAAGTGGAAATAACCAGAGGACCCCCGGAGGGCAGACTGGAATCCACCCAACAGCCTCAAGAATGGGAGAATGAAAGAATAAGATAACATCTGGCAGCACAGAGCCATCAGAAATGTGCCATCTGCTGACTGATTCAGCAACAGCATGATGAAGCAATTCCCATAGACTGGCATAGGAAGAAATCCCTATAAAAATGGACTCTAGAAAGTGAGAACTTTGGGGTCCGATTCTGCAAACCAACTTCCAAGAGCATCAGATGAGCATCTGACAAGGCCCTGCTCCCTCCTCATGTCCAAGCCACCTGGCCAGTGGCTTGGCATGAGCAACTCTAAGGCTGGTAACTATGATAACAACCTTGCAGAACCTGTGTGTGAGAATGAATGTGTGAATAAATATGAAATCAAATGGAATGTTATAGCCATAACTAACTGCTTACTATGATTCTTTCTGTATTCACAGTAAATGTGGCATTTTGCCTTTTCCCCTTTAGTAAGATCCTGCTGGTTTTTATTTTATTGGTATAACACGCGCTCCTGCAGGGCAGCGTGGTAGAGTGTCTGGCTCCGGCTGGCTGGCGCAGCTGCCAGACATGCTGCTCTGAGTGGCATGGTAAGGGGGCTGGGATGTTGGATATGGGGCAGGGATCCTGGGGGGCAGTCAGGGGACAGGGAGCAGAGGGCGGTTGGATGGGGCGGAGGTTCGGGGGTGGGGGCGGTCAGGGGACAGGGAACAAGGAGCAGTTGGATAGGGTAGAGGTTCTGGGAGGGACAGGGGGGTTAGATAAGGGGTGGGGTCCTGTGGGGTGGTTAGGGGTCCCAGGAGGGGGCGGTCAGGGGACAAGGAGCGGGTTGTGGGGGAGGGGGTTTGATGGGTCTGGGGTTCTGAGGGGGGACAGTCGGGGGCAGGAGGGGGCGGTCCGGGGACAAGGAGCAGGTTGTGGGGGAGGGGGTTTGATGGGTCTGGGGTTCTGAGGGGGGACAGTCAGGGGGCAGGAAGTGGGAGGGGGTGGATAGGGGGCAGGGGCCAGGCTGTTTGGAGAGGCACAGCCTTCCCTACCCGGACCTCCATACACAATTTCGCACCAAAAAAAGTTTGCCCACCCCTGTGCTATATAGTTATTTGCACCTACATTCATGGCTTTAAATCTCCCACACAACTCCACAGATTTCACTTTTTTCCAAAAGCCCCACAATTCTTGATCTCCCCAAATGGCAGAGTCCCACTCAAGGAAAATAGCCTGGAGGCAACAGCGAGTGGACTCTCTCACTGCTCCAATCAGTTCAGTGCAAGGATACCAAGGTGAAAGGCATCTTATAAACAGACATCTGGAAATGATGGCCTGAGGAAGCTGTTAGGCCAGAAACAGCTTCAGAATGTCTCTTCCAGCATGAATGCCCAGGCACTCTGAGGAGGAGAGTTACTAATGATTTTTCTATTCCTCTGTATCTGTATCCACACAGAAAATCTGCCCCATTATCTAGTCCTTTTTTTGGGGGGTGGGGGGGTGGGTGTAAAAGTTTACATAATACATGAAAAAAAAATCAGATTCAGCAGCTGTTCACCACCACATAAAAGAATTAAAAACCCACCCTTCCCAAACATACTAGTCCTCAAGCATCTCCCAGTGCTAGAGCTTTGAGTTACTTTGGCCTCAACAGCACTGCAAACCTGTGGCATACCACACTAACAAAACAAAAAAGAAAAAAAAAACAAGCTGAAAAGCATTCTTGCCATTTCACTGACAAAACAAACATTTAGAACTCAAGCTGCAGGCAGAGAATAGGAGAACTCTGTCCCCTCTGTGTCACCACTCAGCACCTTGGATAGCCGATCTTCAAAGTACCAGCAAACTGCTGATCTCCTAGGTTCTGGGAAACAGCTTCTTCCTCCTTGTGCCACAAAGTCAAGATTCCCCATCACTAGAAGCCCATCGTCCTTCCAGCCTCTCAGTCCCTACCCACGCTGACCATTAATGGACACATCTAATTCTGTCACTTCCCAAGGTGGTCACCATCTGAATCATCTGTCCCTGCCAGGCACCAAACCCCACAGATGACCATCCAAGTGAACTAGATACAAGGAGGATCCATGGAGAAGGTGACTGGAGCAAGAGATCATGCAGAGCCCTCCATTTAAAATGGTCCACTAGCAAAAATCTAAGCTACAACACTTGCCATATGTTGCCTGCCCCTTCTGGCCATAACAATAGTGATGCCTCCAGTGTCGCTGGAGATAGCCCTGTCTGCTAAATGTGAGTTAGTGGATTTAAACCAGGGGTCTCGAACACGCGGCCCATGGGGTTATTTTCTGCGGCCCGCCAGCACCCCACAGCCCCCCACCCCCAGCATTTACCTAGAGCGGCTCCGGCCCAGCACACACCGGGGGCAAGGGCAGGCTCTCCGCCTGCCTGCCCTGCCCCCGCGCTGGGAGGCGGCCGGGACCTGGGGGAGGACAAGGGAAACAGGGGTCTCTGTTGCTCTGGCCGTGCCTCCAGGCACCACCCCCAAAGCTCCCATTGGCCGTGGTTCTCTGTTCCCAGCCAACGGGAGCTGCGGGGGGTGGTGCCTGGAGGCGCAGCTAGGGCAATACACAGACCCCTGTGCCTCCCCCACACACAGGTTCCAGCCACTTCCCGGAGCAGCGCGGGGAAACCCCTCAAACATTCTGCCATATCCTGCACCCCAACGCCCTGCCCTGAGCCCCCTGCTCCACCCCGCTCCCCTCCTGCACCTCAACCCCCTGCCCTGAGCCCCCAGCTGCATCCTACACCCCTCCTGCACCCCCTGGGGCAGGGAGGGGGCTGAGTTGGGGTGGGCATTTTGGGGAAGGGGTTGGAATGGAAGCCCAATGTAGGGGTTGGAATGGAAGCCCAATGTACTAGTCCTCATGTGGCCCTCGTGGTCATTTGAGTTTGAAACCCCTGATTTAAACAAACAAAACATAGAAGTAATTTTAAAGTTCTGTTGGTCTTACACAAATAAAACCAACTAAGCTTTCTTTAATAATGGAGACAGGTAATTAGTGGTGTCCCCCAGGGATCCGTACTGAGACCAGTCCTATTCAACATATTCATAAATGATCTGGAAAAAGTGGTAAAAGTTGGAGATGATACAAAACTACTCAAGACAGTGAAATCCCAGGCACGCTGTGAAGATCTACGAAAGAATCTCTCAAAACTGGGTGACTGGGCAACAAAAAGGCAAATGAAATTCAATGTTGATAAATGCAAAGTAATGCACATTGGAAAACATAATCCCAACTATACATATAAAATGATGGGGTTTAAATTAGCTGTTACCACTCAAGAAAGAGATCTTGGGAATCATTGTGGATAGATCTCTGAAAACATCGACTCAATGTACAGCGGCAGTCAAAAAAGCAAACAGAATGTTGGGCATCATTAAGAAAGGGATAGATAATGAGATAGAAAATATCATATTGCCTCTATATAAATCATGCTATGCCCACATCCTGAATACTGCGTGCAGATGTGGCCGCCCCATCTCAAAAAAAAGGTATATTGGAATTGGAAAAGGTTCAGAAAAGGGCAACAGAAATGATTAAGGGTATGGAATGGCTTCCGTATGAGGAGAGATAAATAAGACTTGGACTTTTCAGCTTGGAAAAGAGACAACTAAGGGGGGATATGATAGAGGTCTATAAAATCATGACTGGTGTGAAGAAAGTGTTATTTACTCCTTCTCATAACACAAGAACTAGGGATCCCCAAATTAAATGAACAGACAGCAGATTTAAAACAAACAAAAGGAAATATTTCTTCACACAATGCACAGTCAACCTGTGGAACTCCTTGCCAGAGGATGTTGTGAAGGCCAAGACAATAACAGGGTTAAAAAAAGGAGTAGGTAAATTCATGGAAGACAGCCATTGATGGACCTATTAGCCAGGATGGGCAGGGATGGTGTCTCTAGCCTCTGTTTGTCAGAGGCTGGGAATGAGCGACAGGGAATGGATCACTTGATGCTTACCTGTTCTGTTCATTCCCTCTTGGGCACCTGGCATTGGCCACTGTTGGAAGACAGGATACTGGACTAGTTGGGCCTTTAGTCTGACCCAGTAGGGCCGGTCTTCTGTTCTTAATAAAAAGACTAACAAATTCAAATAGCTACACATTCTTTGGGTAGGTAACCTTAGATCAAGAAATAAAGTAATTTGCAAAATCACTACACTCTGTCAGTACAGCAAAGCTTGATGGCAGTAATTTCTTCAGGCTGGTATGTGGTTTCTAGTAAAATGAATACAATAAGTCCTTCCTTCTAGAGCAAGTCCAAAACAATCATTATATTGTATCATTAATTGAATTGAACAGGGACATTTCATATCTCAATTTTCAGTTTTGTTTTTCCAGACACATTAATCCGACATTACATACACTACCTAGATTGTTTTCAGGAAGTGTAATTTAAATAAAAAGTGCAATACTAAGAGTATGCTCAAATTTACAGCTTGCTCAAAGGTATAAAAAGACAGCATTACCTTTTAATCCTTATCCTCTGAAAGACAGTATTAAAGTTCATTTGCGAATAGTTTTGAAAGCATGCATGCATCTGTAAAATTACACTGACTCCCTTAAATACTTTGTGCATCATGTACTAGTATGTGGGTTTCACATTTTACTACCATAATTCTCTCCAGAAAGGGCATATTCTGTAACACATGAAAAACTATAATTTAGCAGTGTTTCAGAATCATTAAGTCAAGTTACTGAAATCTTCAAACTACTTTGCCTCCCTTTGCAATTCACTTCAGTATGGCTATGTGTGACATTCTTTTAGAGTATTGCCAACTGTAGGAGAACCTTTGCACAGCATTGTTTTCTTTTACCAGTTAGCCCTGCTGGAAAAAAACAGTATTAGATAATGATGGGGCAACACCACTGAACACATTTACAATCCCAATTTATAAGCACAAGATTCTCTTCAGTACAAATATATTTAAACTGAAAGCTATACTTTAAAAACACACTTATGTATGCTAGGTCCCCTAAACTTCAAACTTCTCTTCTCACAGATTTGTCTCACAGACCCAAGTAGAGGGTGGGTCTCTCTCCTTTAAGGTTTTAGAGGAAAAGCAGAGTCAGTACACGGTTTAACACCATGAGTCCAACCTGCCAGGACGGACTCATGGTAAAACTCAAATATACTACACATACACCACTTATGGTTAGTTATCTATACTTCCCAACAGGACCCAAATACTCATCCAGAACTGCCTCTAGCAAGCATCATCCTAAAACAAAGGCCTGCTGGACATGTCTCAGAAGAGAAATTTACAAGCAAGGGGTGACAAATTTCTAGTTTTCAAGCAAGAGCATGTCTTCAGTTCCTCAGACTAAGAGAAAATTCAGCTAAAAAAGTATAAAGAGTAGAATATTATGAAATTCCACCCTCTCCAGAAGGGCTTATATTCTGCTCTAAATATTTTATTTTTTTAGAACATTTTAAAGTGTTTGACTGTCACCTACCAGAAGCTGCATCCAAATACACTGTGGAAGGAAGGGGCAGGGAATGAGAGAGAGAAAAACTAGGAAACCTGCAGTGCAACAAACACAGAAAGTTAGCTGGCCTGTGCTAAGCCTAGCATAATGGGGTCCCAGTCTATCAACTGGGGCTTTTAGGTGCTACGTAATACGAATCTAGGCCTTGTCTACACTTGCAACTTACAGTTGCTGCTGGAACCTTTCCCTGCTGCAGGAAAAGGCCCTAGCAGCAAGTAAAGGGCTTGGCAGCCTCCCCCGACAGTGCATTTCCCTGCTGCCCCCTTGCTGCCAGAGCCTTTCACTATCACTTGTAGCTACACACCACAGTATGGACACAGCCTGCTTTTCAATTCAGCATGTAGCTACACATGCATGACATGTAGGGTAAGTGTAGACAAGTAATTTTATAGTCCAAGCACTCCACTTACGTCAAACTCTTGTTCTGGGTTTGCCAAAGCAAGCTGGGATATACACTTGTTTGGGTACCTTACTCGTGTTTCTGATGACTAAGAATAGTACCATATACAGGAACTTTGAATATCCTTAAGTTAATAGACCAAAATGCAAAACTAGGCAAAAAAATTTCAAGGTGCATGTGCTCACATGAACTGCACTGTAATTACAGATAAATCCCTGCATGAAATCTAACTCTTGCTTTCCTTTCATTTTAAATTATATGCAAAGGGGGAAAATGTTTTCAGCCTTAATTCTTCTGATGTATTAAGGAGACCTAAACGGTTTGTCTACAATAAAGTTGGATGGGAGAGGAGAGATCCTAATTTTTTCACTAGAAATAGAAGTTCTATATTCTTTGTTTTTCCAGAGGAATCATTAGATTATAACAATCTGAAAAAAACTAAATCTGAGCAAGGCTAAGAGAAATTTAGTTCGACAAATTAAAGATTATTTTGTGTTTTTGCTAAACAGCTAACGTTCAATACTGAATAGGGCTCCCTTACTGAAAAAGTTCAGCACATCTATCCCCTCCTTAAAAAAGACTTAAAATGTTCCTGCCCATGTTCTCTAGTCCTCCAAGAAGATCTCCATCACAAACAGGCAGCTCAGCACCAAATGCTGCTAAATATTAAAAGGTTAAGAACAAAATTTGTATATGGAAGGAGAGTGAGGAAAAGGATAGATTTTTGCTGTGTTGTGAGAGGAAGGAGATACAGGATTCTTCCAGCCTGGACACGCAAAAAGTAAAGTAAGTGTCAAAGAAGATCCCCTAGCTAAGGGCTGGGATGAAAAGAGGATACTGACATGTGTGGCTGACAGTAATAGAGAATGTGGGGAGTGCAGAAAGTTTAGGAGGAAAGAGTAGAAGCTCAGTTTCAGCCATGTTAGCTCCAAATGGTCAGTGAGTCCTCTAAAAAGAAAGGGTACAGAGCCTTTAAAAAGAAAAGGTTAGCAAAAAATGTAGGACTGGTCAGGGGGACACAGGTCAGACATAGGTAGGTGATTCTTAAATCTACCAACACAAAGACAGTAATTGAAACTATGCAAGTTAATTAAGTCACCCAAGGACGAGATGTAGAGTGAGAGAAATGGGGGCGAGGGGAGAGAGGAGAGCACTTTGTGGGACCTTCACAGGGTGAAGGAGAAGGAGGATATAAAAGGAGGAGATGCTGAAGGAGTAATCAGAAGGTGATGGTGGACTCCAGATTCCACAGCAGATGTTCCATTCTGGCATGGCAATCACTATGTCCCTCCCAATCATTGAAGAGAACCAAAGAAAGTGTCTATTAGTCTGTTATACAGATTTGTGTGGCACTGTGTCAGTTTACAGCTTACGATATTAACAGGAAAGCAATATTTCAAAACGTTATAAGACAAAACAGAAAGCAGAAGATTTGAACATATTTTTAAATTTTATAAATGATTGTTCAGTCTTACAGCCTAAACATCTACAATGTTCTTTTAAAGCAACTGTTTGGGCCAAAAGCGAGTAATTAAGGTTTGTTTTCCAATTCTGTTTTTTGGAACAACAGTCCAATACCAATACACACTGTTTTCAAAATTCTCTCATGGGTCAAGACCATGCCTTCTACACCTCTGGTATGAAGATCAGTTTTATTGTCATGTTTAACAAGCAAAATAAGTTTAGTGTTCGAAGTTGCCTATACACAGAATCATTACATGCTTTAAAAATTATTTTCATTCATAGCAGGAACTGTTCAAACTGAGAAAAGAATCCAAGGAAGTACGTTACTATGGAGATAGGAACAAATAATTTTCCCAGTGTCCCTTCACACCCACCCTGTCAGGATATTCTTTGGCTTTTAAAAACAAAACATCCTTACTGCCACATGCAACAGGAGTTAAGTGAAGTGCAATCTGCTATAGATATTCAAAACTAAAACCAATTGCAAAGGTATAGAATTCTGGCATAGCTGCGGACTTTAAAACTTGCAATGTTTTAACAGAGTTTACCAGCTTTTTTCCTGCTCTAACTCCACCCCACTTCAAAGCTCATTTTTGCACATCTATCCAACACCACTGAAGTCATTTATACTACCTATGCAAATTAAATTTAGAAACTTTCATCCTGCAGAGCCACTTTACCCAATTCATCTGACGAGAGCCATGTAGAAGGCAAAAAGAGGAAAGCCTAAAAGTTATGAATATTTGTATTATCATAAGGCCTGGAGGTGTCATTATGCTAGAAACTGCACAGAGTAAGGTGGCCTCTGCCCTAAAGAGCTTACAATATAAATATACAAGCCAGATGTCAGAACAGGAAACCATGATGTAACATACAAACAGAGCAAACAAGTTAGTTTCCAAGTCATGTTAATTTTACAGGTTTTTTTTTTATTTTAAATTTGAGGGGTATTTTAATTTATTTTTATTTATTATGACATCCTGAGCATTTGGCAGCAGCAGTGAATCCCTGCACACAACTCAGATTAAATTCTTGTACAAGACACAGATACATTGTTCACAGACTACTGTCTGGTCTATGGGAAGTATACTGGGCTGGGAGACACAATAAGCCTATAGATTTTGATTTTGCCTCTTCTACTGAGTATGGGTAATACTGCTGGGCAGTTCACAATTTTTCTTACTGACCAAGTCGCCATAGCCATAGGTTAGACTATCATTCCCCTAATTTTAAAAAAAACACAAACCGTATTTTAATATAAATAGCATAAATATAAAACTAAGCAAGCCATCTATTCCTTCTGTCTTTTCCTCCCTATATTCTACCTCTCAACTTGCTATGTCTGATTCACCTGAATTAACAGAGATGGAAGAGAACAGTGGAATATTTTAATTTATCAAAACATCTCTTTCTTGGATTCCAATCTCTTCTCATCCAGCCAATCCGTACCATGCTTTGGCATTATAGGCTCCATCTGCTTGGATGTTAATTTACATTATTTTCTACAAGTTAATGTTTTCACAGATTTGGAAAAATTCTGCTGAGACAGCTTCTGTGGGCCATCCAACAGGACTGAATTGCCATGGTCTACAAGTAAAAAGGAAGGCAACCCATTCAACAGGATTAGCGGAAATGAGAGTCAGGTAAAGAGAATTAGCAACTATTACACAAATATTTCTGTAAAAATACTTTATATGCAACTTACATTATTTAGGAAGAGACTAAGCAAATATTCATAGCGGTGGCACACTAGTAGTACACTAGTTGAAGTTATCCCAGAATTGCCTTTTTTTATAGAACCTTTTTAATTTCTTGTTCTGGTCTGATTTAACTATTTCTGGAAAAAATAATGGAAATTATGATTTTGAGGATGTCTGAACTTCCTTAAGTACTTTTGGGTTCCAAACTTATTGGCAAGTCAGAGTTTCCATCCCCTCATCCTGCAAAAATATCCACTTTTTCCAGAACACTTTTGGTGAAAAATGACAAAAGGTACAATAGAGAAAATACAAATGAATTGCGTATTGTTGAAAAAAATCAAAATTATTAACAATTACCTAGTTAATTCAGTGATGTCTGATCAGTTTGCAACAGTATAACAGTGGACAGAATCTATGTCAATATTTCCTAGCCTCCTCAGTTCTCTCTCTAGTTTCCCCATCCATATAGATTACAAGATAGCAATTTTTTGAGGGCAACCTAGCTTCAGTTCCCATGCAGAAATGAAGGGAACTGCAAGTGGAAATGAGGTGCACCCTAGAAAACTGAAAGTGTGTAGGAAAACAGCAGCCACCTTAATTGATGGAAGTCTCTAGTTTCACTCCCATTGAGGACAATGACATACAGTGGACACCTTTACTAGGAGCAGTCTCACTTCCACATGCACGAATACATGAACCATATTGGATAATTTGTCACTGGGCTAAACTGAATAATCTTAGCATTTCAAGTAAATTTGTTGTACCAAAAAGAACACTGGCTTGGATTTTCCAAAGGGCACCCAAATCCCATTGATTTTAATTCTGCCTGGCTTAGACCCCAGCCACACTCTAAGGCAGAGGTGGGCAAATTACCGCCTGCAGGCCACATCTGGCCCGCAGGAACCTCCTGCCTGGCCCCTGAGCTCCTGGCCCGGGAGGCTAGCCCCCAGCCCCTCCCCCATAGCCTCAGCTCACTGCGCCGCTGGCACAATGCTCTGGGCAGTGGGGCTGTGAGCTCCTGCAGCAACGCATCTTCAGAGCCCGGCCTGACCCGGGGCTCTGTGCTGCATGGCGGTGCGGCTGTAGCGCCGCCAGCCACTGGTGCTCCAGGCAGCACGGTAAGGAGATGGGGGGGGTTGGATAGAGGACAGTGGACTTCAGGGAGGTGGACAGGGAGCGGGGCGGCCAGAGGGAAACGGGGATTGAATGGGGACAGGGATCCCTGGGGGGTAGTTAGGAAGGAGGGGGGGGTTGGATGGGGGGCAGTCAGGGGCAGAGGTTCCGGGGGCAGTCAGGGAGAAGGGGTGAGGGTCGGGGGCCAGATAGGGATTGGGGGCCAGGCACAGCCTCCCCTAACCGGCCCTCCATACAATTTTGGAAACCCGATGTGGCCCTCAGGCCAAAAAGTTTGCCCGCCACTGCTCTAAGGTCTTGTCTACACTAGAAAGTTGTAGCACTTCAATTGTACCGGTACGGTGGTATATCGTCCATGTCGACGTGGCTGTACCAGTACAAAGGTGTTTCGTACTGGTATAGCTATTCCCATTTCACTGGTACTTTTAAATAAGGCACAGTTATATTGGTATAACTGCATCTACGTTAGGGGTTGCACCGGTTTACCTCACTTAAAAACAACAACAACAACAACATCACACTGCTACATGACAGTTATAACAGTACAAAAACTGTTTAGACCAGGCCCTATTTTCAATGTTTTGAATATTTTTTAAAAATGGGTTTTGTTTGAATTTCCCCAAAAATTTGTTTGCAAGTGTAAGTATATAATTTCTACTGTACTTTTTTTTGTGCTTGAGGTTGACACTACTGACACTCAGCAAGGTTAGAGGGGTTTTTTTGGGGGGTGGAGTGGGGGGAGATGTAGTTTGACTACATATAATAAAACAGGAACAGATTTGATGTTTATTCGCCAAATATGACCTTTCTTAACCCATTTTACAATTTCACGTAGCAATTTAAGAAAGTTGTTGTGGGAAGAAATTCAGATTAGCTAACATCAGTCACACTAGCCAACTACTCACTGTCAGTATTTTCATGTTTACGTTCAACCTACAGAGATTCCACGCAGATAAATGTAATGGTCACAAAAAGCCTAAAATTAAGAACTGTTTCCAGAAGTGCAATATCAAATCACTAGATAGAAAAAGGAATATTTGAATCTCCTTGACATGCTTTTTGCTCTCGTTGCACCCACAATGATTTCTGAAATCAGATCAATGGTGTTTTAAAATAATCACTTAAACCTAGGTGAGCTAAAATAAAGCGTTTGGGACCATTTATTATAGCAACATGAATTATTAATACAATAGATAAGTAAAGCAAAACCAGCTTGTGATACAAATCTAGAAAGAGAACTGATAATTGTACAGTTTAAAGTAACACTGCCGTATTATACACAGAAATTAGATGCAAAGTTACAGTATTTCATAGAAGTGCTATTGTAATTAAAGGTTGCCACAAAACAGAAACACAAATTGCCATACTGGATCAGATAGTAATCCATCTATTCCAGTGTACTGTCTTCGACAAGGGCCAGTACAAGATATTTTTTGAAGGAGATACAAGAAACTAGGCAGAAGGCAGTTGTGGAAAAAACCTTCCCATGGGGAAAGACTCTTCCTAACCCTCATTAGAAGTAGTCTCAGATCCTGAAGCATGAGAATTTCTATTGCTTCCAAAGCTTTTCTATGTAATCCCTATTTTAACAATTCTGATTATTCTTGTTATCCATATAAATAATGAACCAGTTGTACAACTTTCTCTGAAATATCAACAAATAACTTGTGATGTAAACAATATGTAAAAGTTTTCATGAGAAATCATTCTGAAAGCAAGCTTTGTGTAATTAGGGATTACAGTTTTCAGTTTAAACTGAAAGCTACCAAAGAGAAAACATTTAATTTTCCGTAAAAGATTTTTTTAAAAATATAAACAAAGGAACAAACATGGCAATTTAAACAAGTATTAAAAAATGGCTTAATTTTTTTTTTGTCCACCATAAACTAAAGTTCCTGTTCACTCAGCACCAGTACAAGTACTTACCATACTGCACACCAGTATTGAGGATATTTGAATGATTTGCCATTCAGTAACTGATGTCTATATTATTGCCCCAAGATGAATTAAGTCACTGGTTGGGGCTTGTGATATAACTCATTTCAAATCAAAACAATGCAATTAATTTTAAAAAGCTTGTCTTAGAAAAAGATAGTTGCTTACAGGAAACTAGCCAAAAGAAAATACCTTAAATAAAATCAGTATCAACTGAAACCAAAAACCATGAGACAGTCCTGAAAATTAAAAAAAAAATCTTAGTATGAAAAATACATGATTACAAGTATATTGACTGAAGATTAGAAAAGTTTAATTCTGATAAAATATAGTTAATGGTGAACTGCAAAGCAAAGCTTGTACCTTTCACTACTTTCTAGGTTGTTTATAAAGACAGCCTCAAAGTTTTGGTGTGTATATTTATTGTAAAAATGCAGTAAAACAACAGGCATATTATGTTCCAGCTTCTCTCTCTTTGCTGAGGGGCTTCAGCGATTTTTCAGAAGACATGAATAGTTTCATTTTAAATACTCATTATGGGCCTGTTTTTTCAGAAGTGTTCAGCACCCACAACTCCACATGAAGTCAGTGAAAACTGTGGGCGCTTAGCGTCTCTGAGAATCAGGCCATAAGCCTGTATATTGAGAGTGATAACTTACTGGCTATTGAGCACCAAAACTAGTAACAAGACTTGAATGCAACTGAACAGGGGGTACTTTTAAACTTTATCCAAAAATGCATCCCGACTGCAGCAGTTTACCAGGGATATAGCCTGTTGGAGATACCACTCTTGGTGCACAGATTAGTTTGTGGAGAAATCATCACACTGGCACGGCTACTGTGATATTGGAAAATCATCACAACTCATATGCTGCAATAACTGCACAGACTTGGGACAAATTTCTCATTCCCATCCCATCCCAGCCTACTTTTAGTAAACAAATTATATTAACAAGAAAAAAAAACAGGGTAAAAAAAGGAACAGGAAACATTTTGCTCTCTATCACCATTTATGTCTTCTTGATTCTATACAAGATTATTTAAGGTGGTCTCACATTCTGAGTAGTGTGGCCTTCCGAGTCTAATATCGGCCACTCAAAGTTTGCTTTCCTCCTGTTTGCAGCAAAAATATATAACCCTTTCATTCTCTGGAAGACAATAATCAAGACCATTTTTCTGTACGATCACCAAAACAACTGCTGTAAAAATGCTGGAAAGCTACAGGAAAATATATCTAATTATCTAATAACATTATGTCAATTTGGTGATAACTGACACTATGTTAAAGTTATTTTCTAAACAATTCGCACCTTGGCAGTCTCTGCAGAGGGGCAGGGCACTAAATGGATATTGAGACAGATGTTCAGTACTGCGCCTATTTCCACGTAGAGATAGTGCCCCTAGGGCTGCCAACATTCTATTTGCAGAAAACCAAACACTTGCCCCGCCCCTGCCCCAAGGCCACCCCCCCCACTCCATCGCTCGCCCTCCCCCACCCTCACTCACTCGCTCATTTTCACTGTGCTGGGACAGTGGGTTGGGGTGCGAGAGGGAGTGAGGGCTCCATTTGGGGGGGTGGACTCTGGGATGGGGCTAGAGTTGAGGAGTTCAGGCTGCAGAAGAGAGCTCCGGGCTGGGTCTGAGGCTGAGGGCTTCAGAGTGTGGGAGGGAGCTCAGGGCTGGGACAGGGATTTGGGGTGCGGGAGGGGGTGCGCAATGCACCCTCAGGTGGCTCCTAGAAGCAGTGATATCTCCCTCTGTCTCTCAGGCGGAGGTGTGGCCAGGTGGCTCCTCAGGGTGCACTGTCCCTGGCTCAGGGTCTTCCCCTACAGTACTTTAATTCACTACAAGGGAATGCTCTCCTGATTCTAAACACTTACAATAAACCACTTGGACCTTCACAAAACGTAAAGAGTTCTACTGTTTATAAAATCTACAATGTTTTTGTGCTTTGCTACTGCAGAGCCAGCAGAGGGAGCAGAAGTTAAATTATATTTCCAGAACTCTGCTGAAAACATGGACAATGCAAACACACAAAGAAAATGAGCAGGAAAGTCAGATTAATTTCAAATTCCATTACAAACACAGGAAACAAATTTAAAAAATGAATAAAAATGCATAGAGAAAAAAATTCTAGTTTATTTTGAGAAGCTAATACAAATAATTAGGAGTACTTGACAGCATCCTTTTACAAAGGAAATAGCATACCAGCACAGAGAAGACTTTGGAACAGACTACTTAAATTTATTTACCTCTCACATTTTCATTTTAAATAAGTGTTCTTATTGTTTGCTAACTATACAAGTCTAAATAAGGGTTTTGCTGTCACATGCAAATCCCTCTTCCTTTGATCCTACATAATACTGTCCACAATATTGACCTCCAAAGCAAAAAGTATCTTAAAACACAGGATTGTCACATAAGTGCACAATGAAACCCGGAGTAGTATTCAGCCTAGGAAGAAGAAAGTTCTTAACATACAAGTACCTTCACTACTACCAAGAGAACAAAACATACTGGGGAAATGCATTTCTTTTCTTTAAAAGTATTGTTTCCAAGTTGGTTCCAGTTCTCCTTTGACAGAGGGAGAGACTGGTATAAAAAAAAGGCTGAGCTAGATAGGTATATAGATAGATAGATATTTTTGTTCCTTACTATGGTGGCTGGAAGAGGTTAAGAAAATAACTCTGAATAGGGAGATAGAAAGAGTAACATCTATTAGACCACACATCATCTTAGCCAATGTAACTGTTCACCGGAGATAGTGCCTTTTAAGACCATGAAGTTGAGATGGGAAAAAAAGGAACCGACAACTCACAAAAAGATTCAAGATGAAAACCAAAGAAACAGCACACCGGGACCTGAAGCTAAAACCCATAAAAAGGTAACACCTAGAAAGCATGTCAGTGTTTACAGTATCCCTTTAAATAATTGATTCCAAGTATGCCACAAACTAAAATAAGATACTATTATTTAGAGGTAGTAAAAGAAGTTTTACTAGAAAATGTAAAAGTCTGTGAAAGCAGTGCCAGATATATCTTAAGGAGCATGCAGATCCTATTATTTTGAAAGACCACATGGATCTGGTATGACAATTTCCTTCTCTATACCTGGCCTGTTCCACACAAAATACTCTTACCAAATCATTAATTAATTTTATAGCATTTATAAAAGCTCCTGTCCTGGATTACGTAGCATAATGAAGTAACTTTTTGTAACTCTTCAACCTCTGGAGACCCGAGTTAAAATTTAAGTGGATATTTCATTGTAGCACTGAACTCCAACAATGTTGTAAGTAGCAGTCTGCCAAGTGCCTCTTGAGCTAGCCTAGCTCTCTCCTTCATTAGCATCACAAATACAACTTTCCTCAAAAATGTTTTCATAAATTAAAAATACCACTAACGTTTAACCTCAACTACAACATGGAGTTCGGAGCCCAGAACATCCAAGTTCTAGTCCTTCCCCAACTTGCTGTGTGGCCTTAAACAGGGGATAAGAATACTATTTCATTGGAATGCAAAGTACGGATTAATGTTACAGCACTGGGTAGCGCTATCCAGGGCTTTGAAAGTAGGAAGTGCTACACAATTGCTCCTCACAACTTTTGGTACAGAAGATGAAAGAGAAACTCAGGAAAGCGCTCCTTTCAAAGTAGGCGCACTGGCATGTAAAAAACTTATCTAGAAGGCAACTCCCACAAAACATCTGATGTATACGGCAGCTATGAGCAATATTTGAATACTTGGGATTATCTTTCATTTCCAAATGTCTATTCTATGCAACCAAAAATTTATTTTATAATTCCAAATTGAGGGGAAAGAGGTATATCAGCAGATTAATCAGTGTAGTGGGGCAGCTGCCCCACGCCAGCAGGCAGGGGTTAAAAAGAAGCCCTGGAGAGGGCTGTGGTTGGGATAAAAGGAGTCAGAGCAGCTGAGGGAGTAGCTGACAACAGGTGTGGCCAGCTTAGTCAGGGCCCAGCTGGCCCTGATAAGAGGGCCAGGAGCCAGAGGAGTCTCACTCTAGCCCTGGAGTGGGGAGGGCTAGCTGCCTGGGAGCAAGATTCATGAAGCGAAGCGAAGCGAAGCGAAGCTGAGCTGTGCTGGGGAAGGGAGCTGGGGAGCTCCAGCCTGGTAAACCCCCAGACTACAGGCCTTGTTGAAGGCCTACCAAAGGTATTGGAGCTGCAGAAGGGCAGCCCGGGGATAGGCAAAGGCAGCAGGTCCTACCCCCTTGCCAATGATGAGTGTCCATTACAGACTGCAGTGTGCCCCAGTGAACGGGGGTTAGATGATGACTGGCAGTAGCCACTGAGGCAAGGTGGGCTTTGAGGGTTGGGGGTTCCCCTGGGAGGGGAGACCCAGAGTGTGGGGGTACTGCTAGGGCAGAACCCTGAGGTAAAAGGGTACCAGGGTCCAGAAGAGACACGGGGCCTGCGGTAGGCAAGCCACCAACCAGCAGAGGGAGCTCTGAGGCTGGAAAAGAACCAATTCCCAGATGACCAGCAGGAGGCGCCGTGCCAGTGAGTAGTTCGGTCTGCTACAATCAGAATTAAGTAAACTATGCAATAGCTATTTATGTCAGCAATTTGAATCCATTAATGTCTGAGCCATGAGTGCAGACATAAGTAGGTACTGTAACAAACAAATTCAGCTGGCAGGGTATTTCATCAAGAGCATTTACCGGTCATGGGCAAAAGCCGTAGTGTTTATAATGAAGTCAGGAGACACATAATGGGTAGCACAGATAATTGCCTTACAAATACCCCGATAAAGCATATCTTACAAAAATGGGGGTAGGGGGGCCTTAAAGACAGGAGTCTGAAATTACACACAGAAAAGAAAAAAAAATTCACTCTAATGATGAAGTTCAGTGCAAACAACATATCTTTTGTGAAGAGCAGAGATGAAAAATCTTTTCATTTACAGTTCTTAAATTCTCAGAAAACATGCAGCAGTTTACTTTGCTCAAAAAAAAAAATCCAGAGATCAGAGTCCAATCTTAAAAGAATGTCATTCTTTCATTTTAATACTTTAGCATATCAAAAGAGACTTATAACCTTACATGAACATGATTACAGCAAAAAACACCCACACTTTAACGCAATACAGTAAATTTGTGGAAAGAGTTCATTGCATTGGGTGAAAAATAATTCATGCATTTTAATTTTTAAAAGTCAAGGAGTGAACATTTTAACAGAAAGTTCTTAAGCAGTGTACTGTAAAACGTAACACAAGACCTGTTCAAAAACTATGCACAAGTTAGTGCCACAATACTAACCCCTCTAAAACAGTGAAGTAAATCTGTCTACCACACTTTAGTAAAATTCTGTGTTTAAAAGATTTTTATTGACACACTAGGTCATGCTATGGTTGGACCATGAGAGCTTTGGGTCAAATGTGCAGAGAAAGGGAACAGGAAAAAAAATGAAGAGTCCACTGAAATACAGAAAATAAGGGATTTAAAGTTAAGATCATGCAAGAATCATGTTAATTTAAACTTACCACATTCCAGTGGCAAATTTCTTATGAAATGAAACACCTTCTTGGTAATCCCTCTTTAAGGCAGAAAGACTTGTAATTTAAATCTGAACTCCTAACCCAAACTAAGTTTCTCAAGAGTGGAATAAGGTCCTAAAGCTAAGCTAACTCCCAGTCTGAGCTATGCCACACTTCCAAGCTAAAGAAAGTTCCTGAGTTGTAATAAACTCCCATGTTAGAATAAACTCAAATTTCTGACCCAACTTTGCAATCCTTTATCTGCAGTCCTATAAATTCTAGCCTTTCAGGTCCTCCACTGACACAAAATGAAGTCTCAGCTAGCATCAAACACTGCAGCTCCTCCCAGCTCCAAAATACACCACCATCAAAATATTGCCTCAAAACACATTTACCTAAATCTTTATTCTTTCAACATATGAGTAATTAGAAAGAGGAAAGGAGAAGCCAACACTGCAAGGTATATGCCCTGTAATTGGATTGTATATGTGGTTAAGAACTAAGCAATGTTCAAAGAGGGATTGAACATTTATTTGGTTACAAATAGCCAGAGTTATAATTTATACTAACAAATTTTGGAAGGCACATTAAGCTTCATACTTCAAGTCTTAAACCAATCTAATTATTGGGAATTAGAATGAGAATCTTGTTACTATGGAGGTTCTGAAGCATCTGGTGTTGACCACTGTCTGAGACAGGATACCAGACTAAACTGACTTCTGGTATGATCCAGTTATGGTAATTCCCATGTCCCTTACCATTTCTCCTCATGACTTATGAAATTTTAATGTAAGGAGTAAACAATCACTGTAACCCTGTCATAAACCTGCCTCTATACACTGACAGGCTACTCCAATCTGACAAGTTATGGTGTCTCTTTAATGGCAATAAAGTTAACAGAATTACTGATTTTGAAGGTTCATTAACTAAAATACTAGAAACAGCTAGGTTGTGGTACATGTTATAACTATCTTTTATTTTCATTGCTAACAGATTACCAAGGAAGAGTAAACCACCAAAACAAACTGTACATTATACAGCTCACACAAAGAAGGGAACATGAACTGGTCTCTCCAGCCACAAAAACCCAGACTTGATCCTGTTGGGGTTCCCCACAGACCTCTTCCACTTGGTTCCCCAAGAAGTCAGTTTGACTCCAGTCTCGTCACTCAGGTTCCTTTATTTGGCATACAGCAAAACTATGCTGAGTCAATCCAACTCAAGCATAGAAGGCGAGTATAGGGTGTACCACACATACAGCAAACCTCCTCCTTTATATACGTTCACACATTTCGTTGCGTTTATTATACATTGCACCACACATTTTGGGATTGGCTTGGTCACGTTGTAGAAACCAATTCTTGTACAGCACACACTGTCCACACACAATTTACTCTACCTCATTTTATGTTCCACGCTTATCTATTCCATTGTTATCTTGGTTCCTTGGGTGTTTTATCTTAGCTAGTACGGACAGTCTGTTTCCAGCCTGCTGATCTATTTACCTCCCTAATCCTCTCTCCCAAGAAATGAGGCCTCACCCACATCGAATTACTCATTTCAAGACAGGCCTACATTCCACTTTTTTTTAAATATAAAAAAGTGTGTGCGCGTGCGCACACACACGTTTTATTTGCATTTTTTTGGTGTGCGTTTTCCTTTTAAAGTTTACTTACCCAGCAACACATTACAAAGACCATAGTAGTTGTGATCATCTGAACCACCATTAATACTAGGCTCCAAGTACAAATCGGGGGAGGAAGGGGATGTTCACCTTTTCTAGTATAGCCCACCAGGGCTATACACAATAAGATTGCTCTGCTTGTAAAGCATCCTTCTGTAATTTTAATTTTGCTTTTATTTTAAATTACATTATAAAAAAACTTGTACAATATATAAAAATATTTGTTTGTCACCACAGGAAGTTTAGGTGTGAAACAGGACATAGATCGATTAAAACATTTCCTGGTCCATACCAGAAGTGGTACTCTTCAGCAACCACACAATACTTATCAATACCACAGGCAATTTATACTTTACAAGCATCCTCACCATACTGCCAAGTTTGGAGACTATTCCCCCAGAGTGAACCCACATGCCAGAAACTGTCTGTAAGACATTACATGTGCCCATGTAAGTGTCCCCCATGTGTAAACAGTGGTACAAATCTGGGGCTCTCTCGACCTTGCATTGTCTTGCAACAGTATGGGGGGGGAGGGAGCCAAACTTCTTCCACACTACATGGGTTGCAATGTTTCACATTCAACTTCTTGATACTGGACCTTGTTAATTTTCTTACCCTGAACCAACTGTTGTCACTTCTCTTGTATCAAATTTTTAACTTTTCTGTGTTGATAAGAGAGCAAGTGTTCTTGCACAGAAGGCTGTTTTTATTTTGTGAGTGCCCACATTAGCTCTTGACATTATCCTGGGATGGATTCTGCAATCAATGACTGAAGGGGCATGGTCTTTACCTTCACCTTGTCTCATCAGTCAGGGTTGGCAGTTCTTGTTCTTCATCTCCAAGCGTTCTTGTAAAGTGCATCTTCCAAGCTCACATCAATCTCCTTCATGTCCACCTTAAGCATCTCAAACCTCCTTTTTGCAGCTCTTCCTCCCAGGGTCTTTGTCCTGTGGCTACTAGCTCTTCTATACTCCCTGACCAACCTGGCCCACATCTGGTCATCCCACGTGACTGAGCCATCTCAGTAGCTATTCCCTCAACTTTTCAGTGATGGAAGCTACCTCCATCACAGCTCATACTATTTCGTTAGGTAGATTGTCTCTCGTCTCACTCAGGTTCTCTCTTCAGCAGTGTGAATTTGTAGCTCTTCTCCCTTCCTCATTGGCCAGCACTCCAACCCATAGGTCATGGCTGGCCTAATCATACTTTTATATACTTTATTATTGAATTTACTTGGCATATTCTTATCTGAGAATTCCTATCAATCCATGCCCTTCAATATCTTTTCTAATTCCATTATAGAACACCCTCCAATCTGGCTTCCACCCACTATATCTCTCATTGAGCAGCTCTCATCAAGCGCCAAATATTTTAGCCAATATTCCCTCCTCATCCTGCTTGATCTACTGACTACACTGACATGTTGATCATACTCTCAAAATCCCCTCATCTCTGGTCTTCCATGATTCCGTCCTCTCCTCCTATCTTTCAGTTCTCATTTAGTTGGTCTTCCTCCCTCTCCTCCTCTTTCTGTGAGGATTTCAGGGATCTATCCTCTGCTCATTCCTTTTCTCCTTTCATATCCTACCACTGGGCAATCTCAGTTTCAAACACGGGCTTGAATACCATCTTTATGCTGATTACTCAAAACTGTCCATCTACTCTGGACTATTCTCCCTCCATCTCAACTAAAATCTTAGCCTATTGTACTGATATCTCCTCATGGTTGTCCAGCCATCAACTGAACTTATGAAAAGCCCAATTTTGGCCCTGTTTTTTCCTCTTAAGGCCATCTCCTTTCCCCCATTTCTCTGTCACGGTGGACAACATAACTATCCTCCCTGTTATTCAAGCCAGTAATGTTTGCTTCATTTTTGACCTGGCCCTCTCCTTTGGCTCCCCCTTCCCCTGATAGTGTTAAAATCTTGCCACTTTCTACTACACATCTCCACGATAAAACCTCCTTTCTCTGTCTGAACTGCCAAAGCTCTTGTCCAAGTCCTGATCAACTTGTGCCTTGCCTATTGCAAAGCACTTCCTCTGAGGTCAATGTCTGCAACCTGAGTCACACCTTTCAAGTAACACTCAAAATGCTGCTGTTAACAATCTTGTTGGTTTATCACAAACCTCTAAGACCTTCCATTGGCTCCCCTTCTAACACCAATTTCTTACTTTTATTTTCAAAGCTCATCACAATTTAGCCCCACCTTACCTACCCAAATTATTATCTTATTACAAGGTCAGGTCTCCTCTATGCTCTGTCCAGTGTTGGTCATCCAATTTTCCATTTATCTGACAAACACTTTTGTACTCTCTTCCAAACTGTCCCTTAAAATGGAGAAAAGCTCCCAGTCAAAACCCATAAGCCACCACCTTGTCGTCCTTCAAGTCAATAGTCAAAACATCTCTTCCATCCACAAAACATAACCTGATAGGCATGTGGAGAATTGTGATCACTACTACTGACTGGCTAAGTATCTGCACATTCTATTATATTACCACATCTCCCCTGCACTGTTTGCCTCAGCTACCTGTTAAACCTTGTCTTAGACCATAAACTCTTTGGGGCAGTGACTGTCATTTATTGTATTGTCTGTATAGCACTTAGCAAAAAGAGCCCAAACCTAGTTGCAGTTGTTAGGCACTGCCACAAATTAAACATTAATTTATCAACAACTATTACTACTCAGATAAAAGACTTGGTTAAAGGGGTATATCCATATTATTTAGCACCCAAGTTTCACATGCTACAAAAGCTATACGTAAGTTTGAAAAGCAATCCTAATTCAAAGAGGTTTATTTTAAATGATTATTGAAATACATTTGAAAGAACCAAACCAAATTGCTGCATTAAGTGATTTACCTGAAGTTCTTACAAAGAACAGTACTTAGTGTGACTAGAGACATGCACTTTTGTATGGTAGTGTCCAGGGTTTTTCTTAAAATTAAATGTTTTGGAATTTAAATAAAAAAAATCAAGCAGCAGCTATCTATGTTCTTGATTGACTGATGGAATACAAGATTCCATTATAAGTTTACTTAGATATTGATGGGACATTTCTTTACAGAGCTTCTTGGGAAGCCAAGAAAAGGAAAATTAAATAATATGCAAAATAGCAAATCCATGCATCTCTTATTGATTGTGCCTCCATCATAAACAAAAGTATACAATATGGGGTAAAAGACTTGCTATCTGAGGTGCAAAATTTGTTGCACTCTATGGCTGGAGCCACCTTATCAACTCTATCTACTAAGCATCAAGCTCTCCTTTAAGTTTCTTTTCACAGCCTGTATCTTTAAAGAGACTTAGAGTGCAAATACCACTAATTGACTAACAGATTTAACAGGAAAAACAAAAAATACTAAAGCTAAATCTGACTCATCTCTAGAGCACAGACAGGAAATATACACTAGCCTGCACAAGTGACTGCATACTCAAAGTCCTCTCCCATATCCTTCCTTTCTCCTACCCACCCCCTGTATCATTATCTCCTCCACTCTCATTTTAACTTGCCCTCAAAGAACTTACTTTCTGTATTTGTTAAGCACCATGCACTTCTATGTTATTAGAAAAGTCTTTGTTCACCAGATGTGGGAAGAACCACATATCCCTGATACCATTTTATAACCAGCAAAATTCAGCATGATTCTTCAGTAGCAAGATGACATGCACTGAAAGAGGATTCAAACACATGAACAGTTACTCAGACAAGAGCTCAAAATATTGAATGTCTACCAAAAACTAGAGAGGTGTTAAAAGTCTGAAATTTCTAAGACTAGAGAAGACTATATGATCACCAATTCCGACTTCCTAGATAACAGCCCCGATAGATTAGAGCCCTTCAGTATCAGACAGCTTCTCCATGCGTAGATAATGATGATTCCGCCGCCCCAGAAAGGTTTATGCTAAATTTCTTCCTATTACAAACTTTAGGGTTAAATTATGAATCCCTGAAAAATAAGCTTTATACTAGAAATGTTGAAAAGTTTGTAGCTATGTATGATGTAACAGTAATCAAATCAACCTCTTCTCAATATACTAAGGGAAAAGCAGCAACTTGAATACAGGAATGTTCCCTACAGTGATATCACACAAGTGAAACTTGGTGTACATAAAGAAAAGCAAACAACTACAGCAGAAAGTGTAAAAGCAGGAGACAAATAGTAATATATGGTTTACGGACAGGTAATCTGAAACCCCGGAATCCTTACTGAAAGTGTTCTTTTTAAATACAGGCCTGTTTCAGCAAGTTAAAAAGAAAATATAGTATTAACAACCCTTCTACTTTAAACCTTTCTGCTTTCCCTGCCTTAAAAATTACCTCATTCAAACCCTATTTATTTTTTAAGTGACAATGTTTTCTTGGTGAAAAACTAACTTTGTTAATTTCTCTGATGAACCATGGAACGTGAAATAGCAGAAAGTTACTATTCAGTATTAAATTTTCCACTTCCTGATAACATACAGTAGCTTTTTATAACAAAATAAGACACACTTATTGCCCTTTGAGGAGGCTTTTTTGTAAGCAGAAACCATGCAGCATGAACCAGAATATAATCTATCGTTCTGCTGTTTAGTCAAATCCCTTGTGCGCAGCCTGGCAGCTTTCAACCAAATATAGCTCTGACTAGCTATGTTCTACAAACATCAAATACATATGCTTCCACACAACAGGAAGTGTTAAACAGAAAAGGGTTATGAGTAGGGCCCTACCAAATTCACGGCCATGAAAAATGCGTCACAGACCATGAAATCTGGTCTTGTGCGCGCTTTTACCTTGTACTACACAGATTTCACAATGGAGACTAGTGTTTCTCAAATTTGGGGGCCTGACCCAAAAGGGAGTTGCAGGAGAGATGGGTGGGAAATCACAAGGTTATTTTAGTGGGTGGGGCGGGGATCGTCATAGTATTGCAACCCTTACTTCCGTGCTGCCTTCAGATCTGGGTGGCTGGAGAACAGTGGCTGTTAGCCAAGCACCCACGTCTTAAGACAGTGCCCCGCTAGTAGCAGCGCAGAAGTAAGGGTGGCAATACCATACCATGCCATCCTTATTTCTGCACTGCTGCTAGTGGTGGGGCTGCCTTCAGAGCTGGGCTGCCAGCCGGCAGCCACCACTCTCCAGCTGCTCAGCTCTGAAGGCACTGCTGCCACCACCAGCAGTGCAGAAGTAAGGGTAGTAGTACTGCAACCCCCCACACAATGACCTTGTGACCCGTCTCCCACAACTCCTCCCTAAAATTATTACACTGTGAAATTTCAGATTTAAATAGCTGAAATCATGAAATTGACTATTTTAAAAATACGATGACCGTGAAATTGACCAAAATGGACTGAATTTGGTAGGGCCCTATTTATGTCGATTACACAGCCAGTGTGGATAAAGAATTTCAAACATGCAAGCTACTGCAATTTCAATGGAGTCAAGTGAATGACTAAAGTTCAAAAACTATAAATATTTCTATAAATTAAGCTGGGAGCAGTTGACCAGATTTTACAGCTTCTCACTGCCACAAACAAATCCACTGATCTATAAGTTTTTATTTACTTGTTACAATTTTGATTCATCTTCCTTGTACATATATTTTACAAAGAGCTCTCTCCCGGTTTTCTGCTCAACATGTTAACATCTTGCAGAAGAAACTGGTCGTGCTAGTTAATATTTGCACAGGTGTATTTTATCCAGTCTCATGTTCACACACAAAAATAGTTAAAAATAAGACTCTGTTCTGCCCTTACTGTAGTTACAAAGAACATCTTAGATTACTGAAATAAAAAGGAAAAAATGCATTTTCAGCTTGCTCTGTATAGTTGACAGCATTCAGCATATAGCAAGTTTCATTTCTGTGTAGAGAGTTTCACTACACATTCCCATAGCCTATCTATCATGACCATCATGCACTGTTCTTTACCCTGCATAGTTTTGGGGAGACCTCATATGTATTTTCTACCCATCACTCCAACAACAATAATAGAGCAGCTGCTATGGCTTGGTTTGACACTTCTATGGAAAATTCTTTGAATTTGTGAATCTTGGAACATTGAAAATTCTCCATTGGTTCCCAGGACAGTTGGCTTGATTATCTATGATGCAGAAGATTCTGCTGTTTCCCCACCAATAAATATTTTTGTATTTCCTTTATTTTTCTGCAGTTTTACGTATCACAAGCACAATGGAAATCAGGAATGAATCCCAACAGTATTGGAATGTATTTTAGAAGTCTCAGTGTGCCACCAACGTTCTGGTTTACAGACCAACACATTACAATATAATTAAATGTATATTATAATATAAAAAAACCTTTGGCTACATATAATGGTATGAAATAGACTATTCCTTCCCTTGTACTCCATGCCTTTGTGAAATGAAAGTCCTGGTACCAGGATATTCCTTATACTCATATTCCTTATTCCTCATATTCATATGAATCAAGAAACGTTTCAAAAATTAATTTTAAATTGTATCGTTTTAACCTTAAATAATTGTCATTGGCAATTATGTCCTCAGGAGTTAAGGTAAGGAATACAGGGTTGCCAGTTAAGATGGGCATAAAGTGGAATGATTTAATTTGTAATTCAGATGTTAACTACGGTCGCTCCAGTCTATAAACTGCTGGGGCCCTTGTTCGAAGATGGAATCTTGCGCTTTTTGGACACGTCAGGAAAATGCCACAAAACACTGTGGCAAAAACCATTCTCTGGGTGGCTTATAACATCCTGAATAAAATTCTGCCAACCGAGAAGTGGAGGCAGCCCAGAGGCAGATACCCTATTATATGGGTTCATCAATTCTGTTCCGATGTTGGACTCTCGGGCCATCAAGCCCTTGCAGCCACACAGGAACGGAGAGTGATATGGACAACGAACTGCTTGTGTCAACTATGACCAGGCATTCGTAGCCTGCCATGAAGCAAGAGTGGTTTCTTTCCCACCCATACACAAACATGGAAGCAAAGACACATTGGGAATTTGGTGTTAAGAAAAGAAAACAAGACATCTTCTCATACCCCTCTATGTAAGGGGTCAGAGACATCATTCCACAGGATGAAGCAACTGGAATTGACCTTAGATGAACAGGAGAGTAGAATTCTTTACTTCCTGGGATTCACTCCATGAGGAAGTAAGTGGGGTAGACAGGAAAGGAAAATATTTGAGTGTCCTTTATAAGTTTCTATGCATCAACAATAATTTAGAAACATAAAAAGATTTTTTTTTAAATCATTTTGGGACCCAATCAAATCCCATTGACTTTATCACAAGCAGGATTGAGATCATTTGCCTAACATGATTTTTTCCCATCCTCACGCCTAACATTATATGGACAATGTTACTGTTCCTCTTACTTCCTTTATAATGAGCCAATATAAAGGATGACAATCCTCATTACACAACTCTGGAAACAAGCTTCATTTTCAAACCATGTCACTGAGAAGTTTTACTTCAAAGGTACTATTTCCGGTGTATTTTAAATTGAGACAAAAATAAATCAAATGGAAAGAATTGAGGCCTCCACTACCTCATCGCTTTCATCTACTTCAATACCACCATCTTTGTCATCATCCATTTGCTTGTGGATCGTGCGGAGAGCTTCCAGACTGAATCGATCCTCCTCAGTAAAGCATGGTGGACTCAGCGAACTACAGGGATCTGAAGGACAAGAAACAAGCATTAGTTTAGTGTCTTGAAATGTCAATTCCCAACCAAGAAAGTGGCTTTTCCCCTCTTTGGGGAAGCAGAGCCTGAGTTACTGCTTCAATTTTAAATATTAAACTAAATGCATGCCTTTATTGTTTTAATACAGACATTGTGCGTGGCTTGACTGTAGACCCCTATAGTCATAGATGCTGAGTTTTGAGAGCTTCTTGAATGACATTTCTTGCAGGAAAAATGAGTGAACTCCTGTAGGGAGGAGAGGGAAAAAGAGGAGGGACATCTCTCCTTGGGGAAAAAGGGTAGTTTGTTTCCCCTCCTCCAATACTCCTTTCTTCCTTCAGTACATTCACCACCTTTTCCTTCTCTCCCCCACGCTTAGGCAGATCACTGCAACAGCCAGTGGAGCCACTGCCTTCTCTGCCTCACCCATTTTTCTGCCAGGCAGCAAGGAGAAAGGAAAAGGAGAAGGAAGAATAGTAACTAAGTTTAATTCTGCAGTTATGGCTTCACATCAGGTCCTGGCATCCACAAAAGGTTAAGTGAAGAGAAAAGCCTGCTAAATATCCATCTCTCTAGTGGATGTAGGCTATTCCAGAAGGGCTGCAATGAAAGGAAACAAGACATGGGCATGTCAGGGAGAAAACTCAAGCCACACCTTGTGTACAACACTTGGTAGCCCTGTACAGTCATTTCAGAAACAGCAACTTGTTGTGGAAGGAAAACTCCAGTTTATAAATCCTACATTTTGGTTTTCTCTGTCACTGCTTCAGTAGCCATGCTGAAGGCACAGGGTGCTCTGCTCTCCTCGTGTCAGGTGTAGGGAAAGGGCAGAGATTCAAATGCCTGAATGAAGCCATACCAACAGACCCTGTCTCATAGCAACTGGCCATTATTAGCTAAGTGTATTGTACTAGACCCTTTATGGATATCTATCAGCTGGTCGTTAATATTTCATATATTTTAATGCATCCATCATTGCATAATCTACGCACTAAAACTTGAACAAAAAGACAAGTGAAACACCCTCCCTCACCATCAAAAATACAATGAAGTGCTATGCTGAGTTGAAGGTGACTATGTACAGAGCAGTTGGGCACTCAATTCCTTCAGCAATATAAATGAGACACATCAATCCAAACGTAGTAGCATGTGAACATTTGCCACAGATGGTTTCTTAAAAGCTACAAAAGTTTTCACACAGCTACCAAGAAGCCAGTACACACTCACTTCATTGAGCGTCAAAGATGCACAAATACACCCGAAGGTGACAACAGTCTATGAGGGGAAAAATTAACTAGGTTTGGAACATCCAAACTGACCTCCTCCTAGTAAATTACAAAAGCCTCTATTTCTAAGCTCTATGATAACATTGTTAGAAAGACAGGAGCAACAAAGTCAATGACAAAAGGCTTGGCGCATCATAGAGCTATAGAACAAGAGAGAAGGGAATGTATTTGGGATTGAACAATTTACCTTATCAGTACTACGATTAACTAAGCATCAATACCTCCCTCTTTTGTAGCTCAGATGTCCAAACTGTCCTGCATCCCACTAATAATTGTGCACATCTGTTTTGGAATTCCAGATGGGACAAGACAAGGAGTGAGACTATATACAACTGCTATCAAATTCTTAACAGTGACAGTAAATGAAGAGGATTCATTGAAGTCACAGTGAAATTCAACACTAGCTACATTAACTAGGTGATGACTGTAGACAGGAGTGCTCAGCATAAGTTTTAAACAATGAGAAATCACTTTTTAGCTCTCAACAACAGGCCAAACCGATTCACCACATAGTGCTCAGCTTTGCAGTGCAGAGAATGAAAAGCTGGTCAGAATAACCTGCTCCTTTTTCCAAAAAACAAAAATCCCCAGATTTTATTTGGCAGCCTTTGTCTCACTAAAAATAGGTTTAGTTTATACAAAAATAAACAGCCTTGAAACCTTTGTCCTAAAAATGACATTTATGAAATAAAAAGATGTTATGAAGAGTGCTTAATGTAATAATTTGTCTTCCAAAATCTATGACCCACCTGGAAAGTTTTTGCTACAAATAGTAAGGGAAGATGTTTCCATTCTTGCTCCTGTCCCCGGCCCTTCGCCTGTAAAAGACAGGCGATTTATACCACAGCATCAGCCAGTCAAAGCAACAGAGTATACTACTACTTTTTTTTTTTTTGCATACTGCTACAAATGCACCTTGACTTCTCTTCCCTATCTCAGATAGAGAGAGAAATCTAATAGATCAGAATAATAATTTTTGCATTATAACATTATATCTACTTGGCATGTCTTGTCTTCTAATTGAAAGTAAAAAGAGAGCCACATGAGTAAGAAAATCAGAACAGGTAAAAAGAGATTAAGTAGTGCAGAAGTGTGTTTGAGTGACGGATCTATATTTAATTACACCTGCTAACCTACTCAAGTAGAAACACACCAAGCCTAGACTAATTTGGTCACATCGTTATCAGTTTCCACCCATAAAACATTTTGTTGAGTAGAGCAAAAACTTATCTTTTCATTCTAGAAAGCTTTACTCTGATCACAAAATTGTGTATACTCAGGTTGATTAGCTTAATATCTCAGAGAATGTAATGCATGCAAATATGCCTCTTTTCATGTATTTGCCTAAAAAGTATACTTTAAAAGAAGACAGCTTTTATTAAGAGAGAAAAACAAATAGACGACCCGTGCTTCACGTCCTGAGCTCTGACCAAGGGAACGCTTGATACTTCCCTCAGATTAAAGAGCAGATCAAGTTCCTGCTTGCTTTTTGGAGTGAGGAACAAAGTTGAACCATGTCTTGGTTGAAAAGAAAAGACACACAATAGTCTGAACAAAATCAGTCTGATCTCAAGGCTTATTTTTATAAGAAATTAAAATTAGAAGTACCATTCCCTAACTGACAGCACACTTCAGATCGCTTTAGATACACATCACTCACCTAAATACTATTCTGGACACAGATAAAAGAACAATTTAAAAAGAATTTTCAGATCTGATTCAGACCTTGTAAAGCCATTCATTTGGAAAAACTGAGTAATCAGGTACAGCTTTGAAAATGTTTTAGTATGCACATGGATAACCTCTGCTTTAGTGTTTGCAAGGCAGAAATTTAACTTGAAATTAATATCAAGTGACCTCTTGGTAGAAGCTTATCAAAATTCTTAGAAATGGAGGTTTTCTTCCTCATTTATCTTAAAGTACGCGGAAACCCTTAAAAAATGGTGTGGAATGTAATAAGGTGTTGCAAAGCTACCTTGGTTTTAACCCTTTCCTATCTTGATCCAGAGCGTCAAAGGTGGAATCATCTGAGTTCTAAAACCCTCCATCACATTTTAGTGATGAGGCTGGCTTTTGTATGGACCAATTTCTCTGGCCTACTATGAAATGCAGTCATGTTTCTACAATAACATCTTTACTTTTAATCCCAAACTGTACTAATGTGAAGAATTAAAGGAATGGTGTCAAATATTTTAGGTCAGTGATTTTCAACCTGTGGTTGTGGAACCCTGAGGGTCCACAGACTATATAAGATTTCCAAAGGGGTCTGACCTTTATATATATATATAAGGGAGTCCACACAAAAAAAAATGGTGGAAAACCACTGTTTTAGGTAGCAAACTATAGTCAACTTCGAAGTTGAATTTGCCATTAACCTTCTGGTAGTAACAGTAAAAACACAAGTAAAGATGTACTCACTCGAAGTAATGTGGAGTAAATCTGCATTAAGTGTACTTAGAAGCTACCATACAGCTGTGGCATTTTTTTGGTGGAGAAATTGGGGGAGAAATTTTAAAAGGAAACATATGGCCATCACAAGGAAGAAATTTGTCAATGAAAGATTAAACTTTAAAACTATTGCAATTTATGGCTCAATGAGTGAATGTATTTGGCAGAAGCCTTTTGAAATGATCCCTCCATCTGTTACAAGTCACTGAGTAACTATGTGTTCCATCTCTGGGCCAGTAGGAAATGTACCATACAGCCTACTTCCTACCACAGGGAATTCTTCAGGCAAGTGGGCCCCTAACTGGCCATTCTCACAGTAATAAGTCTGGCAATAAATTAGGGGTGTTAATCTAGTATTTGGATTTGTTTCAAGAAGAGGCAGGCAGACTTGGTGCACACTGAACTAATTGTAATCTTTACTGTAATTTAGGCAGATCTTATTTTTCCAAACGTGATTCAGGGTGGTTTTTTGTTTTGGGTTTTTTTTTTTTTTTTTTTTTTTTAACAGTTAAAGCTAAAGTGAAATCAGGTAGATTGAACCAGTTTCCCATTAGAATCTCCCTCTCTCTCCACACTCTTTCTTTCAAAAAATAATATAAACTGAACTTCTGAAGACATGATATCAGTACAGATTAGAAATCAGGCAGAATGACTACACCTTCCATTGCTAGTCTCAAGTATTTGTTTGTTTCAGTTTCAAAAACTATCATCTGGTACTTACACACACACCCATCATATAGTATGAGTGCCTCACAATCTTTAGTGTATTTATCCTCACAACATGCCTGTGAGGCAGGGAAGTGTCATTATCCCCATTGTACAGATGAGGAATTGAGGCACAGAGAAGCTAAGTGACTGCTCAAGATCATGCAGGAAGTCTGTGGCAGAGCAGGAACTTGAAGGCAGGTCTCCCAAGTTCTACTCCAGTGCCCTAATCACTGGACCATTCCAGTGCACACGCACTATCTGTTCTTTAGTTTTCAACTTCTATACCAAAAGAACAGATCTCATGTGGCCTCATAAAATATTCCCTAATGCATTTTAAAAAGTATGTAGAAATGCATGTGTTTGATATCTGGCTTTTTATTTACCAGAGTGGGGTAAAGTTTGGGTTTCTGCAGAACACAAACACAAAACACTACTCCAAACTGAGCCAGTTTCTGCTAAGGGAAACTTAGCCTTTCCCCCTTGGGTCACGGTTTCCTCTAGCTTAAAACGAATTCAACAAAATATAAGCAGGGCTTTAGGAACCCTGCCCAATGGAGAGCTACTGACTGGTGAGATTTTTTTTTAGAGCCAAGTCTATAAAAGCAGGACTACAGTGATTGCTGGCTCAGCGTGAAATCAGTCATCCTGCTGTGGAATGGGTAGGGTCCCACTTCTGCAAAGAACTCCCCCTCATAAAAGACAGGAAACAGGATAACTTTGCAGAGCAAATGCATCCGATGAAGTGAGCTGTAGCTCACGAAAGCTTATGCTCAAATAAATTTGTTAGTCTCTAAGGTGCCACAAGTACTCCTTTTCTTTTTGCGAATAGACTAACACAGCTGCTACTCTGAAACCTTTGCAGAGCTCGACAGGGGAAAGCAGCCCACCAGCCATTCCAACCCTTTTCTCCACAAAAAAAACAGAGTTAAGACTGTCAAACTCTCCTCACCCCCTCTTTTGGCAGAAGCTAAAGGCTTTCAGCATAGGAGAGCCTCTTTATCCAGTGGTAGACTCTTAGGTCCCCAACACATGGGTAAAGCATCTTGGGATCCTCTTCCCTCAAGCTGTTGAAAGGTCTTCAGCAGGGAACTCTTGCGACCACCTGCCCCACCAGGCTCAGAGCAGTGGTTCTCAACCAGGGGTCCAAGATCCCCTGGGGGGCCTCAGGAAGATTTCAGGGAGTTTGCCAAGCAGGGCCAGCATTAGACTCACTGGGGCCCAAGACAGAAAGCTGAAGCCCCATCATATGGGTCTTAAGCTCTGGGCCCTGAACCCTGCCACCGTGGGCTGGAGCCAAATCCCAGCTTCACAGCGGCCCCTGGGGCATGGGGCAACAGGCAATTGCCCTGCTTGCTACCCCAACACCAGCCCTGGCTTTTATATGCAGAAAACCAGCTATTGTGGCACAAGTGGGCTATGTAGTTTTTATAGCATGGTGGGGGAGGAGCTCAGAAAGAAAAAGGTTGAGAATCTCAGAGGACTGAGAATCGAGATATTAAAATAAAATTGCACAGTCAATCATGTCAAATGTTGTGGAGAAGTTCAACAATAGGAGTGTGATGCACATGGCCAAGGGGAGCTCATCCATCAGTGCCCTCTCCGTTCAATGTCTTGTACTGAAACCTGACTGAAAGGGGTCAGGATATGGACAGACAAGCTTCTCAATTAGTTTGCTTATACGTGGGAAGTTCACTACAGTATTAGGCAGTAATTGGAGAGAGTGGCCACATTTAACAATGGTTTCTTAAGTACTGGCTAGTATATGATGCTGTTTTTGTGGGCACACACAGGGAGGAAAAGGGAATGGATAAGGGTCACAGAGGATGTCTAAGGGTTTTTAGGACATCCTTTTCTACCAATAGGCTGAATTCAGATTTGTCAGTTTTATGCTCCTGATTTCCAGAGAAGCAATCTGAGATGGGGGTGATTTTTTCCACAGAAGTACGCTGAGTATTTTTCACAGTGGAAAGTGCTAAATTCTGGAGCTGAGTGCAGGCATCCTGGAATAAAGCAAACCAGATTCAAAAACAATTCAGCAGGGTGTAATTTACAGGTCAGTATGATGGAGAAGTGGGATTTGTTTGCATT
This sequence comes from Dermochelys coriacea, assembly GCF_009764565.3. Lineage (NCBI taxonomy): Eukaryota > Metazoa > Chordata > Testudines > Dermochelyidae > Dermochelys > Dermochelys coriacea. Next base: position 108,481,857 of record NC_050071.1, read on the forward strand.
TTCCACAGCTCGGGTATGGATTCACAAGAATTCCTCATGCCAAAGCCTGTCTGCATCTTCATATGGTTTTCTGCTACTGACATTCCCATTTTCTTCCCTCCTGCTTCAGTTCTGTAGATTGTACCTTAAATACAGCACCAGCTAAACTCTGCAATACCTCCTTCTAGCAATTAAAACTGACTTTAAAAAGACAATACAACAGCTGAATAGAAAAATGCTACAGCAGGAAGTGAGTCTGAACACAAAAGAATACAAGCTGAAAAGCCCAGATATTCTGGCACAATACTGGTTATTTGATATTACCGAAGAAAGCTAAGCTGTTTTGCTTTTAAAGACTCACCATGTGGCACTTGAAACAGGTATTCAAAGTGGCAATTCAACAAAAATATGTTCTCGTGCCCCTCACCGCAAATCCTCACATGATAAAGAGAGTGACATTAAAACCTTTACCAAATATTTCAAGAAAAACTGCCATGGGACCTTCACTCACACTTCCTATTAAATACTGCCAAAAGCAATGACTCCTACACCTAATTATTAAACACCACCGTATGGCAAGCAGGCTGCACAGAACAGAATTTTAACTTGACAATTGGTCACTTGTGACACTTATTTAAATGACAAATGAGAAAGTCTAATGCAGCAGCATGTCTTGTCATTTAAAAACATGAAAGCAACCAGATGGACAAGATTTTCAAGAGGAAAAAAAAGCACAAATAATTACAGAAATAACTCGCATCTCCCTGATCAATACAACAAGATTCGCTTTACAGTGACCAGGAATGTAAACACACTTGGGTTTGTGCCCTCTTTTCTGTCAATTATGTGTTAAAGACTGAAAACCTTAGCATGTCTACTATGTTACATTAGAAATTAATCTCCATTCAGGAATTTTATTAAACTAGAAGAATTATGACATCACAAGAGACTGAAAGATGAGCAATTGAAAGGGCATTTTCAGGATGATATTTTAAGCACTTGTTTCTTAACATACCATTCTAAACACACCTAATGATATCTTTAGAGAAACTAAGTCTTTGTTGAACAATCAGTATCCTCACTCTTTCAGTTTAGTTCCGAGAAAGCTCCCAATATACATCTGAACCAGTGATGAGCTGCCAAAATCTTAACCAGCTCCCTCCTCACCCCATGAGGGGGTCGCTGCCCACCCTCGCCCCCCAGGACTCCCACCCCACCCAACCCCCTGCATTCCTTGACATCACCCCGCCAAACCCCTGCCCCATCCACCCCCCTCCTCTGTCCCCTGACTGCCCCCAGAATCGGGCAGGAGGGTCTCGTGGGCCACCGTAGTGGGTGCCCACCCCACCCCTAAGAGCCAGAGGGACCTGCCGGGGGAGGCGAGGTGGCGAGTCCCGGCACTGCTTACCTGGGGCAGCTCCCAGGAAGCATCCAGCAGGTCCCTCTGGCTCCTAGGGGCGGGGGAGCGTAGCTGGGGGGAGCAGGGGGAGTGGCTGCTCCCCCTACTGATCACATCAAAAGTGGTGCCTTAGGTACCGACTCTAGGGCTGGAGCACCCAAGGGGAAAATTTGGTGGATGCAGAGCACCCACTGGCAACTCCCCACCCCACACCTGGCCCCAGCTCACCTCACCTCCGCCTCTGAACACGCTGCCCCGCTCCCCACGAATCAGCTGTTCGGCGGGAAGCCGGGGAGGGCTGATAAGCAGGCAGCAGCTTCCCACTCAGGCCCAGGGTGGTGAAGGTGAGCAGGGGCAGGGAGCGGTTCCCCTGCATGCCCCTGCACCGGGTTACCTGCTGCGACGCAGGCAGCCCTCCGCGCCCCCCCCCCCCGCCCCAGCTCACCTCTGCCTCCCTGGGCCTGAGTGCGAATCTGCTGCCTGCTTCTCAGCCCGCCCCAGCTTACCACGCGAACAGTTGATTCTCAGGAAGCTGGGGGGGGGGGGGGAAGCGAGAAGCAGAGCAGGGTGGCGTGTTCAGGGGAAGAGGCGGAAGCAAAGCGGAGGTGACCTGGGGTGGGGAGCTGCCGGTGGGTGCTCTGCACCCACCAAAACTTTCCCCCTGGGTGCTCCAGCCCTGGATTTGGCACCTAAGGTGCCACTTTTGGCAGGTTAAATTTAGAAGCCCTTTTAGAACTGGTTGTCCCTCACGGAACAGCTGGTTCTAAAAGGGCTTTTAAAATTTAACAACTGGTTCTAGCGAACCAGCTCCAGCTCACCACTGATCTGAACCCCATGAAGAGTCATCTAGTACAAATCAGGGAAGACAATCCTGACAACTAAGGAAAACCAAAAAGTATGCCATTTCTATAAACCTTGCACATGATCTCTCTGAATGAAAAGGTCAGAATATTTTCTGTCCAATATAGCTTCCACAAAACATACATAAATTTATTCTATAAGTTATGTGGCTCTCATGACATACAAAGTATGAGGCTACATATCTCTTCCTTGTTACTTCATGTCAAATCAAAATACTAGGCACTTCTTGGAAGTAAATGGATTTTTTTTAAGCCTTCTTGCTTCCCACCTCCTATAGATCTTTCTGAGGACTTAAATAGTAATGTAATTTAAATAGAAGTGTAAAAATAGCTGCTGAAATTGCATTTGATTATTTATGTGGTGGAAATCTAAAAAACACAACTATTAGCAAAGCCAACTAGTAAAATAAGTCTTTCCCGGTTAAACTACTGAAATATACCTTGTATAAATAGCACAGATGGTTAACTTTCCGGTAGACTGTAGAGGAATCCTAAACATTTACTCACTGTTAGAAAAACCTGGTGTCTGAAAATGCTTTCGTTCTACCACCTTAACCTACCACATTACACATGCTGCATTACTAATTTACTGGACTTGATTTGACACGGCTATGAAAAATACACAGAATTAAAGCAAAGGCCTTTCTCCTTCAAGCAGGTCAATAGACTCTCCCAACTCTTCTGAACACCATGCAGGCACGTACTGCAACGTTTTCGCACAAGAGGAAGCTTTTGTGCACATCTTCATTCATCTTATTTCCCATGGATTTCCGACAGCGAGAAGGCAGAAGATGTATACAAGGTCTCAGATTTCCTAATAAAGAACTAAATCTTTAGTAAGATCCCACATAGCTATGTTTGGCTGGACAAAAACAAAAGGCTGAATTCAAGATCTTCAATGGGGGGAGGATGGGGAGGTGGAAGGGGAAGAGAAAAAGCTCACCATCACTAAAACAAACTAACTACTGTACACAGCGGTTAACAGACTAAGGACTTGTCTACATGGGAGGTTAGTGCACAGTAAGCTAGGATGTGAATTTAAAAGTGTACTAGCTCTTTGGCAGTAAATTCCCCCATGTATTTATCTAGAAACCGAAATATGTAATTTGAATTAAGCGAAATAAGCAGAATTATATATTAATTTTTAAAGATGCCGTTCTAGTTTTTACAAAAATATTTTCCTTTTAAAAAAAAGATAATTAAGCAAAAAAAAGTGTTTATTCAATTTGCTAAGGGCACAGAGTCTTCAAATCCTAAAAATTACCACAGAAACTAAAATCACTCACATTGCACCGATCAGATATGTTTTTAAACCAATTGATGGACAATAAGAAATTGGGTGAGTTGATAACGTGCCGTGACCAAAGTCCAAGGGGAGCCAACTGAGGTCACTCAATGAGGGGGAACTGCAAAGAATGTGGCAGACAATCCCCAAAGCTGGTGGATATTCCAATACTTAGATTTACCAAGCTAGCACAAAACAGCTTCTATAGTACCTCATGGGTTATCCAGAAGCCAACACCACAGTTCCCTTAAAGTGACCCAGCCCCAGGCCTCCACCCAGATACCCAAGTCAAATATGAGGATTACTGAAAAATCTTATTAATCATATAAAGTTCTACCAATCCCAAGGGATCGGACACATTACCGCTCAGGTTAATGAATATTCCAGATCTTACCTAAATACATGCTTACAGCCAATTCTTATTAACTAAACTAAAATTTATTAAAAAAGAAAAGAGAGGGCATTGGTTAAAAGATCAGTATACATACAGATGAGTACAATTCTTGAGATTCAAATTCATAGCAGAGATGGTGAGCTTTGTAGTTGAAAAAGAGTTCTTTCAGAAACAGTTCATAGGTTATAGTCCAATGTTTATATTAAGGGCAGTCCAGTCATGACAGATCTCAGTCCTTATGGCTTAGTCTTCCCCTGCATGAAGCCTCAAGCAGATCTGAGATAAAAAGGATTGGAACCCAAACATCTTCATACAGTTTCAGGCCTTCTTGTGACAGCTAGGAGTCCTTCAGTGAACAATAGGTACTTTGAAGGGGATCCATTTCCTAAGCATCACAGGTAATTATCCACATAATTATCCACGAGCAATTGCCTGTTTTCCCACCATTCGCAGATGATTTGGTATATATTTCAGACGGATGAATACAGCAATATCCTATGTTTACAGTTCATTTAAAAGTTAAGATGTCCTTTTGATCTCTGAACTAACAGAATACAGCATCAACAGGGACTGTTTGATTACGTTGTTGACCTCTACCAATAGATATGTAAATACACAAAAACACAAACATTATCTCCCCCCATATGTCTTTAACGGCTGAATTTGACTAATTCATCCTGCAGGATGTTTAACCCTTTCTGGTCATGCATCACATGTGCACCTTAACTTTTACATTTAGAAACCTTACTTTGTTTGGGAAAATTGATTAAAAGAAGAAAGTCATCTCTTTAATGCTGACATTAAATACAGACACTGACATTGAGATAAACTCACTAAGTGGGGTTAGCTCACATCTTCACTTGCTGCTGGTTTTGATCCCTGTTCAAGGCACAGGTATGGACTCACAGTTAAGTTAGAAAATATTTTTAAAATTATATCATAGCTCAGACTTATTTCTCCTGAAGGAACAGCCAAATGCCAATTTCTAAGACTTTCTGTACAACTGTGAGTTACTCCTGAGCACAGAAAGTCAGGTATCTTTTTCATGCTCACATAATTCAAACAGATGAGTGTATTTTTCCACAAACTTTTGAAAAAAAAAAAACCCCTCATTCTGGGCTAAGAGCAAGCATGGATGACTGTCACCTCAAAATAAATACTTTGAGAATATGAGTGAAACAGGATGTGCGCTGAGAGCTTACATACAAACTCAACAAGGGTTATGTATTCTACAATACTGTTAAAACTAACAAATCAAAGCCTTAAGAAAAACCA